>NC_140510.1:45263650-45758650 GCF_964339955.1 Pipistrellus hanaki
ATTGTTCATATTATTACAAATGTTCCTTTTTTTCCCCCCCACCATTGCTCTCCTCCACCAGGTTCCCACCCCACCCTCTGCCCTTTCCCCACTCCCCATTGTCCTCATCCATAGGTGCACAGTTTATGTTGTCTCTTCCCACGCCCCCCTCTCCCCTTTTCCCCAAGAATCATCAGTTCACTCCCCTTCCATACCTCTGATTCTATTATATTCAACAGTTACTATTGTTCATCAGATTTTTTTTTTTTTTAATTTCCTTGGTTTTTAGATTCACTTGTTGATAGTTACGTATTTGTTGTTCATAATTTTTATCTTTATTTACTTTCTCTTCCGAAAGAACCCCCTTCAGCAATTCATATACCATAATTCTGGTTTGGTGGTGATGAACTCCTTTAGCTTTTTTTTATTAGTGAAGCTCTTTATCTGACCTTCGATTCTGAGTGATAGCTTTGCTGGATAGATTATCTTTGGCTGTAGGTTCTTACTATTCATCACCTTGAATATTTCTTGCCATTCCCTTCTGGCCTGCATGGTTTCTGTTGAGAAGTCAGCTGACAATCGTATAGGTGCTCCTTTATAGGTAACTACCTTCTTTGCTCTTGCTTCTTTTAATATTCTCTCTTTGTCTTTTGCTCTTGGAATTTTAATTATGAGGTGTCTTGGTGTGGTCCTCTTTGGATTCCTTTTGTTTGGAGTTCTGTGCGCTTCCTGGACTTGTAAGTCTAATTCTTTCACCAGGTGGGGGAAGTTTTCTGTCACTATTTCTTTCAGTATGTTTTCGATATCTTGCTCTCTCTCATCTTCTGGGACCCCCATAATTCTGATGTTGGTTCGCTTGAAGTTGTCCCAGAGGTTTCTTACATTATTTTCAATTTTCTGGATTCTCTTGCCTTCTAGCTTCTGTGGAGGAGTGTCTTCTGGCTCTTTATGTTCCAAATCTTTGACTTGATTCTTGCAATCTTCCCTTCTGTTTTTAGGACTCTGTAAAATATGTTTTATTTCAGACAATGTATTCTTTATTTCTTGTTGATCCCTTATCATTTCTTGATGACTACTTATTAATTCTAGTTGATCTCTTTTCATATCCTCATAGGTCTTATCCATCTTTTCTAGGAAATTCTTGAAAAACCTTATAAGCGTAGATTTGAACTCTATATCCAGACGCTTTTTGTCCTCCATTTCTTTCGTTTGTGATCTATTTTGTTGTCGCATTTCGCAGTTACAGATGGGACGGGGTTTCAGGGTGGAGCCTGCAGCTTTGGCTTCCGTCAGCCCCGCCCTATGCAGGTCCTTCAGTGCTTGCTGCCGGCGCCTCTGAGAGAAAGATGCCCTTGATTTTCGCCTGCTGCCAAACAGTCTATGCTCTCCCCCAATGACCCTGGTATTGGGGTTCAGTTCAGTTGGAAGTGGAGTTGGAGGTGGCGTTCAGAGCAGTGTGGAGCCCCAGTCTCCTTCTGGCCAGGGCAATCCCGCGGCACAGCCGGCCGTCCCTTCTCTGCGCGCAGTGTGCGCGCAGTGTGCGCGCCTCCGGGACCTCCTTTCGCGGCTTTCCCGGAGTCCCGCCTTACAGCCCGGCTCCCTATGGATGAGCCTGGGTCCCCGGGATCTGGGCTAGAACTGGGGTTCAGAGCAGTCGGGGGCCCAGCACAGTCGGAGTTTTATCTCCTTTCCGCTAGGGAACGCCCGCCAGGCACTCCGCCTCCCCCTCCTCTCTGGCTCCATCCTCTCCGTGCGCCGCGTCTCCGTACCTTGGGCTTTTCCAGCTCCTCCGAGCCTCCTTCTGGTTTTCTCCTTGCTTCTCGCTGTAGAATTTCCAGTCAGTCAACCTTCCTGTAGTTCTGGGCAATGTCCGTTTTATATTTTAGTTGTATTTTATTGAAATTGTTGTGTGCGGCTGCGGCTAGGTGTTCACCTGGGCGCAGCCATCTTGGATCCCTTTTGTTTTCTCATCTTTAAAATGGAGATAAATACGGCATCTAAAGTGGTTGTAAAGATTGATGGGTTCATGTAAGTACAGTTTCTAGAAAGGTGTCTAGCCGAAACCGGTTTGGCTCATTGGATAGAGTGTAGGCCTGTGGACTGAAAGGTCCCCGGTTCAATTCCGATCAAGGGCATGTGCTTTGGTTGTGGGCACATCCCCAGTAGGGGGTGTGCAAGAGGCAGTTGATCGATGTTTCTCTCACATCAATGTTTCTAACTCTCTACCTCTCTGTAAAAAATCAATAAAAATATATTTAAAAAAAAGAAAGAAAGGCGTCTAATTCAGAGTAAGCACCTAGTAAATGTTAGTCATTATTAAGTTACTGCTATTGCTAATATTTATTTTCATTACCATATTTTTAAAGGAAGATGTTCCTGTGCCTTCCTGGAACTTAAAAACTTAAGAACTCGCCGAAATTGGTTTGGCTCAGTGGTAGACCGTTGGTCTGCGGACTGAAAGGTCCCAGGTTCCTTTCGAGTCAGGGGCATGCACATTGGTTGTGGGCACATTCCCGGTAGGGGGTGTGCAGGAGGCAGCTGGTCGATGTTTCTCTCTCATCGACGTTTCTAGCTCTCTATCCCTCTCTCCTCCTCTCTGTAAAAAAATCAATAAAATATATTTAAAAACAAAAACAAAAACAAAAAACTTAAGAACTTAACAGGGTTCTGTAAAAATTTCCATTTAACTCAAAATGCTTCTCTGGACCCTGGCACATCTAGCTCATTATGAAGGGAATTCAGTCTACCTTTGGGCAGTAGTTACCAAACACCCACACAATACAGAACAGTCCAGCTGCTAAAGGAGAGCATGGGCTGTTTGCCACGTGTCCTGCCAGGGCTGCAGCGTGACCTCTGAGACTGAATTCCCACTGCATCAGCAGCCAAAGTTAAGGTCTTGTGACCACTCACTGACTTTCCAGAGCATTTCTGTAAAATCAGCTGACTGCCTTGGCCCTTCTCCCAGCAAGTAGGTGCAATATCACTACTACTGCCACACCACCAAGCCCTCGCTTGGCAGGAGTTTAAGAAATAAACGCTCCTTGGAGAATGATATGACTTCTCAATTCCAAAGGTCTAATTATAGTAAAATATTCTGAAAATGTAAAACATTAACCCTATATTCTCGAAAAGTAATAAGACATAATTTCTTAGGTGGAGAAAAAGAAGTCTAATGGAAAGTTAATCACTAGTTGCCTTCTAAAGATGAATTCATTAGCTCAGATTACTGAGCGACAGTGATTTCTAAGATGTGGATACGAGGCAAAATAAAGATACAAGATGAGAAGAGCCAAAGAGTGAGGAGGCAAGAGCTTGCAATTATTAGTTGAAGGGAGAAGTAGAAAGGGAAAAAGAACAGTAACAAGAGGGGAATCTGAGATATTAATGAATCAATATGTACTGAGCTCAAACTATCTGTATTGTACTGTTAGGCTATCTGGAAAATCAGATTATGCTCTCTCCCTCAAGGAATATAAACAGTGGTTGGAGAGAGAAGACATAAAGAAATGACATGCTAAATAATACCTTGAGATGAGTCATAAAGTAACACATAATCGACTGCCAATGCGGTAGATTTATGAGTATTATAAGCTTGAAGATCACTGACATGAAGGAACCTGGCTAGGTGCTATAAAAGAACAGGAAATTTCAGTGCCGATATTGAAAAAGGGAAAACAAAGGAAATGTAAGTACAAAGAGAGAAAGGCCATTCAGAACTGCAAATCTGCAGCATCCCTTCTCCCTGGCCACGTTCGCTGGTTATGCGATGCCATTGGGGGATTAGGATTCATTATGTTAGGTTTATAATAGTCCTGGAAAATGCCCTGATTTTTGGGAAATACCTAATAAGACATGGCATATTTAAAGATAAAGTGTCATAATATTGGCATTATATTAATAATTGTTGAATCGAGGTGGCGGGTGTGTGGGGACTCATTGTGTACTCTTTTATTTTTCTGAATGCTTTTATATCTTCGTTATGAAAGTTAAAAAAAATAGCATGGTTAAATTTTTTTTAAAAATATGCATAGAGAAAAGACTGAAAAGAATTACAACAAAAACTCCGTCAGGAGCTATGAGGATGATGGGTAACCACCCCCCCCACCAAGTCCGTCCCTCCCCCCCCCCCCCCCCCCCCCACAAGCCCAGTTTCCTCTAATAGAATTGTTCTGGAATGTGCTTATGTTGACTTTATAATAGAAAAAGAATGTAAAAGCCATTGTGTAAATGTAAAAACATTTAAAAAGGAACTTGACAGAGCAGCCATATGTAAAAGGTGTTAAAGAATGTGGCAAGGTATGTCTTCTTTGTCATGGAAATAGCAAAAAATAGAGGTGAGGTGGGGAATAGGGAAGGGCCAGCCAGGAAAATATTTCAGTCCTTATCATCTACTTCCTGGAGTCTTAAGGTTAGTTGCTGTTACCGCCAGACAATTCTAGAGACATCTTAAGGTTTTATCCTGGGTGTGGCTCTAGGAGTAATGACAAAATAAAATGAAGATTAAAGCATAAATTTTAAACTCAGGTCTCTGTGTATAAAATCACACCTATGTATCCTCGAGGAGCAATTCACAGAGAGGAAGGATCAACTCTCAGGTTTGTTTCTTATTCACTCATCCACACAAACAAGCTTAAAAAAATACTTCAATGCACGGTGGACAAACCATGGCTATGAAATACTATTTTCAGAATAAATTTGAAATTAGGCTCTAAGACTAAGGCACTGGTTTTCAAATTTGCTTTGGTCATTTTTATAAGGGAACAAGAACACTACTGGCATATGCATGACATTTCCCCAGGATTTCTCAACATCCCATACATATATAAAAATTTATAGGAGAGAACTCACTGCAAAGTGTTCAGAATTGGAAAAACACTATTTCCAGCACCACAGCCAACCTAAAATCAAAAGAATAAACAAATATCATGAAAGCAAGGTGGAATTTTTCTCACCAATCTTGGAATTTTTATTTTAAAAAAAAACTAGAAGAAATTTACTGGACCTCCAGGAATAAGAGACTTTTCTAAACTCAAAAGCAATGGAATAAATCACAAAAATAATACTAAGAAATTTAACTATGGAGCCGAAACCGGTTTGGCTCAGTGGATAGAGCGTCGGCCTGGGACTGAAAGGTCCTGGGTTCGATTCTGGTCAAGGGCATGTACCTTGGTTGCGGGCACATCCCCAGGAGGAGGTGTGCAGGAGGCAGCTATGGATGATTCTCTCTCATCGATGAGAGAATCTCTCTCTCTTCCTCTCTGTAAAAAAATCTATAGAATATATTTTAAAAAAAAAAATTTAACTACGGAAACATTTAAAGTTTTTATATACCAAATCCCAAATAAACTGAATTAAAAGATTACCAAAACCCTGTGGGGAAAGAAACAAAGCCTGTTTGCAATAAATATGATAAAGGGCAGAGGTCATTAAAAACAAACAGCCGAAACCGGTTTGGCTCAGTGGTAGAGCATCGGCCTGCGGACTGAAGGGTCCCGGATTCCATTCCGGTCAAGGTCATGTACCTTGGTTGCGGGCACATCCCCAGTGGGAGTTGTACGAGAGGCAGCTGGTCGATGTTTCTCTCTAATCGACATTTCTAGCTCTCTATCTCTCTCCCTTCCTCTCTGTAAAAAATCAATAAAATTTATTTACAAACAAGCAAACAAATAAAACCTATCCATATCATAAAAGGCCTGTGCTCATGATGCTATAATGGCAGAATGACCAAACAACCAGTCACCAGAAGTGCAGGGTGGGTCTGGGTCTCGCATGTTTTGCGCTCTGGGCCTCTAGTAGGCAAATAAGCAAAGAAAATAAAGAGAACACAAAAGAAGTTCAAAGGGCTTCTAAGCATCTGAAGAACTATCTGACCTATTTAATAAGCAAAGGAATGCAAATTTAAACAAGGTATGTTTTTTGTCTTATAAAGCAGAAAGCATGAAAATAAAATTATTCCAATCAATGAGGATGTGATGAAATAGATGCACAATGCCATGACCTGTGAACTGGTATTAGTACAGCTTCTTAGGAAGCAATTTGGCAATAGATCTTAAGAGTATTAAACATTTTAATAAACTATGAACTAGTAAATCTAACTCAAGATAATAAAAGAAAATAAAGAAAAGTCTATTTCCAAAGACGTTTGTTGTAGAAACCTGAAAACAATTTAAATACTTACTAGTGTGAAAAAAAGATAAGTAGAATTATAGTACTCCATATGGTAAAATATTTTGTAGCTATGAAAATGTTTATAGAAAAAATTTAAAGATAGGGAAAATAAAATAGCTTATGATATAATGTTAAATAGAAACAAAGCAAGACCCCAAAATACAGCTCAACTATATAAAACAGTCTAAACCAAAAGAGAAAATGTCAGTAAAATGTTAACAGAAGGACTATAATTTTATTTCTCTTATCTACTCTTAGCAAATTCTCTGTAATTAATATAGTCTACATTTATAGTCAGAAGAAAATGTGTTTTCTTAAAAGTAGAAAATCAAGGCCTATACACCAGATTAGCAAATTATATTCCACATTCCTGTTTCACCTGAAAATAAATAATTACAGAAAGAGATAGAAATTAAGGCCAAAACTTTACTGATATTTAAAACTGCTCTCAAGTTAGAAATTAAAACAAATTTTAAAATTTTTTAAATCACAATCATTTTCCCCTTTAAAAAAATGTGGATTGTTAATAAAGCAATATGGAATGTACATTTTAAAATGATTTGCCACGCCCCATGTTGGCCCTGCAGTGCAGTACCTCTAGGATTCTGAAAGTGGCTTTGCTACCAGGAAAGAGGTCTGCCTTCAGAGGTCCTTTTCTGTGCTCTTCAGAGTTGAGGTTGGGAAAATCAGATTCTGCTTTGCTTTGACCATCTGAGGAGCCAGAACTTTTCCGATAAGAATCCTTTTCTTCAGGAACAATAGGGCAGTGCTTTCTTGAGAAACAATTTGCAGCATTAGTTTTTACATGATCCCATGATAATTCTTTTGCCGCCTCTTCAGTTTTCTGATCGGGTGGAAGAATTTCAGGAAATTCCCTCAACAGCCAATTACGATCCTTGAAAAACTTATTCTTATGAACCTTGTAAAATGTGTCCCAGTATTTATTAGCTTCCCGCTCATACTTCACTAAAATAAAGAAGAAAAAAATTATTTAACTATGATTTACATTATTAGTTATTAATAACTAATGTTTAATAGTTAAATCTGTTAAATGTATTATATATCATTTATCATTTATAACAAGTATATTTAGTATGGAATAACTTTAATATTATAATTATTTGATTTTTAAAAACTCTTACAGATTAAAACTACAGAGAATTAACTCTTTCAAAATGTGACAATGTGTAGGGTATCCCGTTCATTAGCTTCTGTCTCAATAGTTTGGCCAGTAAGTTTTTATAAGGAATATAATCATTGAAAAATGCTTTCTACAGTGTAATCTTGGAATCTTAATAATCACATTTTTACCAATCTATAATAATAAAAGCATAATATGCAAATTCACCAAGGGACCGAACTGCAGAATGACCGTCTGGACGACCTTCCAGACACCACACTATGACTATGACATGCAATGGCCCCAGGCCGGCCAAGGCAGGTGTGATGCTATTAGGCGAGGGGCCCCTTCACACCACAATCACCCCACAGAGGAAGGCCCAGGGCACCCTCTATGGAGCGATCAATGGGGGGCTCCCACAATCGATCACCCCAAAGAGGGAGGCCCAGGCTACCTAGCCAGCGGCACTGCAGCAGGTGGGCGGGACCTCCCTCTATGGGGTGATCGATCTGGGGGCCCCGTGATTGATCACCCCACAGAGGGCAGCCCAGGCCACTGGCCAGTGAAGCTGTGGCGGGTGTGTGGGACCAGCTAAGTGCCTGCACCCCATGCCTGTCACCTGCAGAGGGTGGCGGGGGAAGGGAGGCAGTGCCGCACAGAGGGCAAGCAGTGGCAGCAGCGGGGGCTGGGCCAGCTTGGGCAAGGCAAGACTCAATAGGCCTTGATTGCCAGCCAGGCCCAGGACACTACCCTAGGGGTCCCGGGTTGTGAGAGAATGCAGGCCAGGCTGAGAGACACACACACCCTGTGCATGAATTTCGTACATCCGGCCTCTAGTCTAAATATATAAAAACTTAAGCGACAGTTAGGACCAGATGACTGGGCGACTGGCTGGTAGCTATGATGCACACTGACCACTAGGGGGCAGATGCTCAACGCAGGAGCAGGCCCCTGGTGGTCAGTTTGCTTCCACAGCCAACCTCCCGCAGCTGGCCAACCTCCCACGATCCCTCCCCTTGGCTGGCCGGCCCCAATCAGGACTGGGCGAGAGGGACCCCATCCCACCAGGGCACAAATTCGTGCACTGGGTCTCTAGTAACCTATAAGGCTCTTTATTATTGTAGAGAGAGAATACTTTAATTTTTTTTTTTTTTTAATCTGTGTGAAAGCAGTTTCAACACGATATCTATGTAAATAGGTAATCAAATGGTATTATAAATGAAATAATTTTAGAGCTAGAATGGACCATTGAAATCATCTATTTTTGCACTGGAAGAAAGACAGTATGGAATAGATGAACCCAGTTGTTCCAGGGCCTGGAGTCCCATCACAGCAGAACCGGGCTGGCTCTTGGAGTCTAGGGGCCATCTCCAGAGGCATCTCTTCTTATGACATCTCCTAATATGAAGCCTTAAAGAGAACTCCTGATGCCTTTCTAAAAGAGATAGCATTTTGTGATGTCATCTCTGAGGTTTCACTGGATCCCAGGGTCAGAGCTTGGTCAAGTGTCTCAAAATTTTAGGGAATTCTTAGCTTTCTGCCTCTTTCTATCTGTACCTTAAATTAATAAACTAATATAATTCTTCCTTCCCTCCTTCATTCATTGAACAAACTTTTCTTGGATACTATTAGGTAGCAGGCCTCCTCCCTAGGCCTAACCCATGGGTTAAGAATTACTTTCATCTAATGTAGACACATGATATTTTAAAAGCTTTCAAAGAATAATAATAAAAAAAAAAAAACCCTATTGATTTGGAATAATTTCCAAGATTCAATATTGGGTGAAAAAGCAAAGTGTAGAACAATATGTTAGCATGCAACCATTGGTTAGGAAAAAAAAGAAAAAGAATACATGTGTGTGCATACACAGAAACATACATATATGTATACATACATACATACTTATATATGTACAGAATAGCCCTGGAAGGATGCTTTTTAATTAGTGATACCGATTGCCTCCAAAGAGCGGGACTTAGTGGTTTGAGAATTTTCACTTGAATTTTGATCTCTGTGAAATGACTATACTAGTAATACCAAAAATAAGTTATACTAAACTAAAAATAAAAATAGCAGACTCACTTTTTCCGCAGTTTTAAGAAGCGCCTGCCTTAGAACAAGCACTGCCTATAGTGAGGTTTGTCTTTGTTACAGAGCCTGGCCTGAGGCCCTTACAGTTGTTCTTTTCTTTCCATTTTTATCTTTATGGCCTTGCACCATGGATCTCCACCCGTTTGGCCACAAGACTTTCCTCCCATCAAGCCTGAACTGTATCTAGCAGCAGGACTGCTATACAGACAGAAACTCCCGTCTGTACTTAAGGCCTGAGAAATGAAAGCAGTTCTCTGTAACAAAAGAATTATGTGATGTTGAAGTCCAAGACATGCTCACATCCACACTAATGGAAGGAGGCCTATTTATGATTAATCTAAAAATGCTACATTTTATCTTTACAATCGTCCTATCTCTACTTTTAAAAATTGGAGTGTACTTGATATACAAAAAAAACGAAACAACATTCTGCAAATCAGACTCAGGAGGAATGAGGAAACTCTAATTTCCCCAGGGTCTTCTTGCATCTTGTCTTCTTTTTACTGGTACTTTAAATCCCTCTTTGTAGCTCACTTTATGCTGGTAGAAGGTTTGTCTGCTTACTAAAAAGCAAGCACCTAATAAAGACCTACATTTAGTCAAATCTCTAGTATCTGGGTTTCTAATACCAAGCTACTTGTGAAGTGGTTTTGAACCTAATTATCAGTTAATCTATATATATAAAACCTAAGCGACCATTTAGACTGGTTGACCAGTTACTATGACAACGCACTAACCACCAGGGGGCAGATGCTCAAAGCAGGAGCCAGCCTCCCGCAGTCCCTTCCGGCCCTGTCACCAGCCAGGCAGAGGGATCCCACCAGTGCACAAATTCGTGCACTGGGGCTCTAGTAGAATATAACAGTACACCATGATTAATTTGCAGACTATTCCCCTAGGAATTAACTGGTGGTAGGGAGGTAGACACCTAGGGAGTAACTTGAAAGAAAAGATATTCATAGCAGTGCTATTTGTAAGAGGAAAAACTGGGAAATAACTCAAATATCCAACAAACCATCACCAAGCAAACCATGCAGGTCAAAACAGAGTAACCTTACATAGCAATTAAAATGGAAAGGATAATAATAAGAGAAAACATTCACACAGGATGGTCTATACACTGACTGAAACTCAAAAACTTATTTTACATTCATTTATTACAATCAGGTGAAATTTTGGAGTGACGCTAACAATTTAATGGATATTATGTGGTTCTTTCTTTTGTAGTTTTGTCTACATCTTACACAAAGATAAATAACCTTATCTGATTATTCCTTCAACTTGCCTACAGTTTCCTCATTTGATGAGAGGTTGAATGTATCTCCATGTTCAAGCTCTAAATAGTCTATGGACTTTCCTACATAGACTTTTAGACATTATCAGTTCTACAAACTACAAAATTTGGATAAGATTGCTGTCACAAAAATGAGCCTGTATTATATTACTATTTTAATTTCTACAATTTATAAATAAAATGAATCTGCAGTAGATGATTGGAATCTGATTCATATGCCAAATATATCAAGCATCTAAATTCAGCCCTGCCTATGAAATCTTTAAAAAGGATCTGAATACTATTAGAAGATGATGGTCAAGGTCTGTGTATATACTTTCAAGTATTTCCTAATTTTCCAAATTATGAGGAAAAGAACCTCAAACAAAGACATAAATAATTATACCAATAACAACATCATTAAATATAACAACAATTACACATACCGAGTATTGATTATGTGCTAGGCACTATGTCAAACACTTTATTTGGATTTTTCTTCCCATTTAATCTTAAAAACACCTCTCAAATAGTCGTATTATTTCAAATTATGAAGAAATTCAAGGTCAGAAGAGATAAAATAAAATTTCCCAAGGTCCAGCAGAGCCTGGACTGGGACCAACTCTATCAAGCTTTAAAGCTCATGCTCTTAACACCATGACACTTCACTGACTTCCTAACAGAAAATCAATAGCAGCCCCTCCAAAATACCTCTGAAAATAATCTGTTTTTCTTTCCAGGTTTCTGCTGATACTTTATATTTTTATGTTCAACATTATTTTGTATTAGTTTCAGGCTTACAGCATAGTGGATGGACATTCATGTAGGTTACAAAGTGTTTCCTCTGATAATTCAAGTGCCCACCTGGCACCACAGATAGTTCATACTCTGTTCCCTATGTTTTACCTTCCATCTCTGTAACTATTCCGAAGCTATCAGTGTGCGCTTTTTAATCCCAATATTTTATTTCACCCTACCCCACTGCACCCCACCCCGCTGGCCTCCATCAGTTTGTTTTCTGTATGTGTAAGTCTGTTTCAATTTTGTTTATTTGTTTACTTTGTTCTTTAGATTCCACATGTAAATGATATCATATGGTATTGGTCTTACCCTGTCTGGCTTATTTCACTTAGCGTCATACCCTCTATGTCCATCCATGCTGTTGCAAATTAATCTGTTTTTCTAATTCTGTACTTTCTTCTCATTATGAAACACCAAGTTAAAATGAAAACCTCAGCATGACTTATAACCAGTATAACTAAGTTGTAAAAAATAATGCTGATTGGCTCGGAGAAACCAAGATGGCGGCATAGGGTAGACACCCGAATGCAGCCTACCACAACAAATTTGAATTTAGAACTGAAAAACAGGGGAGGCATTGCCCTGAAGCACCAGACGGCTGGCTGAGAAGAGGTTCTACCATCTGGGAAGGAGAGAGAAGGCACACTGAACCTCAGAAACTGTGAAGGTACGGAGAACTGTGTGAGCGAAAAGGCACTGGCTTACTCCCAGCGCGCAGAGAGGAAGGGCCGGACCGAGATTGCTGCTGGCTTACTCCCGGTGCGCAGAGAGGGCGGGCCAGGCTGAGTTCGCTACTGGCTTACTCCTGGCGTGCCGAGAGGGCGAACAGCTAACCCTCAGCTGGCTTTCTTGTTCGAGAGGAAAACAGAATCAGCCTATTGCTCTGATAGACGGCCCCAGACAGGGAGAGGCCAGACTGTCAGGCAGTGGACAGAGATCTCTCAGAGGTGTGTGAAGCCAGAGGCCATTACTGCGGGACTTGGGGAGGAGCCGAAGGGAAAACAGTTTGTCTGCACCAACCTGAGACTCCGCCCAATCTCTGGCTGAGCACAGAAGCTCTCCCAGAGGCTGGCTTTCTCTAAGGAGGGACTGGCTAGAATCTAAAGCTTGTATGCGCCTTTACCAAAGAGGTGTGTGCACCTGCAACCAATCTACCGAAACTCTCCAGGAACAGGACTTTTCTAAGGCGAGACTGACAGGGAACCAAAGATTGTCTGCGCCACCCCGAGACCCCACCCTATCCAAGCGGAATACAGAAGCCCTCCTAGCTGAGACACTGCTGATCCTCACAGCCAATTGGCTTGGAGATCAACACTTCCTAGTGATACCAACAATAAGCAAGGCTTAACAACAAGACTGCACACACAGCCCATAAAGGGCTACACCAAGACTGTCCACCGCAGGTAACTGGGAAGACTGTGCTACTGGGCTCTACCAGAACACCTAGCACACAAAGCTATTCCATCAAATCAGGGAAACAACTAAAATGCAGACAAGAAGAAGGACACAAAAGAAGGAGATGGAGGAAAAGAAAAGATTGGACATTAAGTTCAAAACTACAGTTTTGAATAAGGTTATTCAACAATATCCTAAAAAAGGCTGATAAAATAAATGAGACCTACGAGGATATGAAAAGGGAGCAACTAGAAGTGAAGAAAACATTGTCTGAAATAAAAAATATTATACAAAGTCCTAAAAACAGACTGGAAGATCGCAAGAATCAAGACAAAGATTTAGAACACAAAGAGCCAGAGGACACTCCTCTGCAGAAGGGAGAAGATAAGAGAATCCAGAAAGTTGAAGATAGTGTAAGAAACCTCTGGGACAATTTCAAGTGAACCAACATCAGAATTATGGGGATTCCAGAAGAAGAGAGAGAGCAAGATACCGAAAGAATACTAGAAGAAATTGTGACAGAAAACTTCCCCCAACTGGGGAAAGAAATAGACTTACAAGTCCAGGAAGCCCGCAGAACCCCAAACAAAAGGAATCCAAGGAGGACCACACCAAGACACATCATAATTAAAATTCCAAGAGCAAAACACAAAGAGAGAATATTAAAAGCAGCAAGAGAAAAGCAGGTAGTGACCTATAAAGAAGCACCCATAAGATTGTCAGCTGATTTCTCAACAGAAACCATGCAGGCCAGACGGGAATGGCAAGAAATATTCAAGGTGATGAATAGCAAGAACCTACAGCCAAAAATAATCTACCCAGCAAAGCTATCACTCAGAATCAAAGGCCAGATAAAGAGCTTCACAAATAAAAAAAAAAACTAAAAGAGTTCATCACCACCAAACCAGAATTATGGTATATGAATTGCTGAAGGGGGTTATTTAGGAAGAGGAAGAAGATAAAGATAAAAATTATGATCAACAAATATGTAGCTATCAACGAGTGAATCTAAAAACCAAGGGAATTAAAAAATCTGATGAACAATATTAACTGTTGAATATAATAGAATCAGAGGTATGGAAGGGGAGTGGACTGACGATTCTCGGGGAAAAGGGGAATGGGGGTGCGGGAAGAGACTGAACAAAAACTGTGCACCTATATATGAAGACAATGGGGGATGGGGAAAGGACAGAGGGTGGGGCGGAAACCTGGTGAAGGGGAGCAATTGAGGGGGGGAAGAGGATCACATTTGTAATAATCTGAACAATAAAGATTTATTAAAATGGAAAAAAAAATAATGCTGATTGGAGCAAACCTTTGTAAAAACAGGTCAGAAATACAGAATTAAACCCCATTCAAATTATATAAAATATCAATCTGTATGCAAAGTTATATGAAGAAATTAGGGTGAGCAATGGCAACATCAAATGCTCTATGAGAATAGATGGGTGTGTGGCATAGAAACAGCTCTTAGGATAGGATGGGGAAAGGTTAATGGGCTGTAACTCATTCCCCCCCACCTATTTTTTTTTGTGTGTGTGTGTGTGTGTGTGTGTGTGTGTGTGTTTTAAAGTTATGTTTTCAGTTTCAAGATGGCGGCCCTCATGGGAGTGGCAAGCCATGTGGCCATCATGGTGGCTTTCTAAACTGTTCTTTGATAGAAATGATGTTTTTTGTTTTTTATTCTCACAGCAAACAAGGGAAGAGCAAACCAAAATATCTAAAAGATAGTCAAAGAGGATCCAAGATGGCTGCTCGGGTATACACCTAGCCGCAGCAGCTCACAACAATTTCAAGGGAATACAACTAAAATGTAGAGTGGACATTGCCCAGAGCTACAGGTAGTCGACTGACTGAAAACTCTACAATAGGAAGGAGGGAGAAAACCAGAAGGAAAATCAGAGGAGCTGAAAAAAAGCCTAAGGTACGGAGACATGCTGCGCGCTCGCACGCACGCGCGCGCGGAGAGGTCGCAGCCGGAGAGGAGGAGAGGGCTGGGTGCTGCCTGGCGTTCCCTAGCAGGAAGGAAATAGAACCCCCAGCCTGGGCTGAACCCCCGAACCGGCAGCGCTGAGCCCCAAGTTATGTGCCAGACCCTGGGGACCCAGGCTCCGGCAGGGGGAGACAATCCCGGGGGACGGCGAAATGCGGGGTCCCCGGAGTCGCGCGCACATGGCGCGCAGAGGACTGAATGTTGACTCTGATGCTGGATTACCCTAGCCGGAAGAAACAAAGCCTCCGGCGGCAGCTCTGAGCCTCAGTCCAGACCGCCCAGAACTCTAGGTCTGGGCCAGTCCCTGGGGACCCAGGCTCGGGCAGGGGGAGACGGAGCTGTGAGGTGGAGTCCTGGGAGCGCGGCGAAAGGCCGAGCCCCCGGAGTCGCGCACACTGTGCGCAGAGGACAGTCTGTTGACTCTGATCCTGGACTCCCCTAGTGGGAGGGAGAAAGAAAGCTCCAGACTGGAGGAACGCCACGAGGAGCAGGAGCCACTGCCGGACACCGGCCAGCCGGGCGCCAGCAAGGAGCCGGGCGACGGGGCCCCCAGTGGGGGGGGGTGCCCCTGAGCCTTCGACTGCTGAGCGCGGGCAACGGAGCCAAGGACGGGGGCTGCTTCCTGGGCGGCGCCGACCCCGGCAACAGGCTGGAGCAGCGTGGGAGCCCGCGGAGAACAAAGGGGTGCCACAGGCCAACCTGCTGAGCTCCCAGGACAAGGAGGAAGAAACCAAAGAAGTTCTCAATGTGAAGAAATCAAGTGAGAGCAAATGATAGTAAAATTACTTAAGAAAGAATACAAAGAAGATCTTGAAAAATCAAAGACTAAGTCAGAACTCAACGCACCAGCCAACATTGCAACATAAATGCGTTTTGTTGTTTTTTTTAAAAAAAGAAAAAAAAAAGAAGAGAAAAAAGGGACAGAATGCTGGAACAGCGGCGACCAGGCCTAGAGTGGCCAGGCACAAGGCAGTGGCAGCTGGGCCCGGAGCAGCAGTGGCCAGGCCCCAGAACAGCAGCAGCCAGAACAAGAGCATCAACGGCCAGCACTGGAGCAGCCAGACCTGGGGCAGTGGCAGCCAGGCCTGAGGCAGAGGCAGCCAAGCCCAGGGTGGCCAGTCCAGGAACACCCAGACACGGAGTGGCTGGGCCCGGAGAAGCCCGGCACAGAGCAGCCGGGTTGGGAGCAGCCAGGCCCAGAACAGCAGTAGACAACCACGAAGAATCCAGGCTGGGAGCGGCCAGGCTCGGAGCAGCCGGGTCGGGTGCGGCCAGGCCCGGAGCAGCGGCGGCCAGGCTGGGAGCGGCCAGGCCCGGAGCAGCTGGGTCTGGTGTGGCCAGGCCCGGAGCAGCGGCTGCCAGGCTAGGAGAGGCCAGGCCCGGAGCAGCAGCTGCCAGGCTGGGAGCAGCCAGGTCCGGAGCAGCCGGGTCTGGTGTGGCCAGGCCCGGAGCAGCGGCTGCCAGGCTGGGAGCGGCCAGGCCCGGAGCAGCCGGGTCTGGTGCGGCCAGGCCCGGAGCAGCGGCTGCCAGGCTGGGAGCGGCCAGGCCCGGAGCAGCAGCTGCCAGGCTGGGAGCGGCCAGGCCCGGAGCAGCCGGGTCTGGTGCGGCCAGGCCAGGAGCAGCGGCTGCCAGGCTGGGAGCGGCCAGGCCCGGAGCAGCCGGGTCTGGTGCGGCCAGGCCAGGAGCAGTGGCTGCCAGGCTGGGAGCGGCCAGGCCCGGAGCAGCCGGGTCTGGTGTGGCCAGGCCCGGAGCAGCGGCTGCCAGGCTCGGAGCGGCCAGGCCTGGAGCAGCCGGGTCTGGTGCGGCCAGGCCCGGAGCAGTGGCTGCCAGGCTGGGAGTGGCCAGGCCTGGAGAAGTGGCTGCCAGGCTGGGAGCGGCCAGGCCCGGAGCAGCCGGGTCTGGTGCGGCCAGGCCAGGAGCAGTGGCTGCCAGGCTGGGAGCGGCCAGGCCCGGAGCAGCAGCTGCCAGGCTGGGAGCGGCCAGGCCCGGAGCAGCCGGGTCTGGTGCGGCCAGGCCAGGAGCAGCGGCTGCCAGGCTGGGAGCGGCCAGGCCCGGAGCAGCCGGGTCTGGTGCGGCCAGGCCAGGAGCAGTGGCTGCCAGGCTGGGAGCGGCCAGGCCCGGAGCAGCCGGGTCTGGTGTGGCCAGGCCCGGAGCAGCGGCTGCCAGGCTCGGAGCGGCCAGGCCTGGAGCAGCCGGGTCTGGTGCGGCCAGGCCCGGAGCAGTGGCTGCCAGGCTGGGAGTGGCCAGGCCTGGAGAAGTGGCTGCCAGGCTGGGAGCGGCCAGGCCCGGAGCAGCCGGGTCTGGTGCGGCCAGGCCCGGAGCAGCGGCGGCCAGGCTGGGAGCGGCCAGGCCCGGAGCAGCCGGGTCTGGTGCGGCCAGGCCTGGAGCAGCGGCTGCCAGGCTGGGAGCGGCCAGGCCCGGAGCAGCCGGGTCTGGTGCGGCCAGGCCAGGAGCAGCGGCTGCCAGGCTGGGAGCGGCCAGGCCCGGAGCAGCAGCTGCCAGGCTGGGAGTGTCCAGGCCCGGAGCAGCCGGGTCTGGTGCGGCCAGGCCCGGAGCAGCGACTGCCAGGCTGGGAGCGGCCAGGCCCGGAGCAGCCGGGTCTTGTGCGGCCAGGCCCGGAGCAGCAGCTGCCAGGCTGGGAGCGGCCAGGCCCGGAGCAGCCGGGTCTGGTGCGGCCAGGCCAGGAGCAGCGGCTGCCAGGCTGGGAGCGGCCAGGCCCGGAGCAGCCGGGTCTGGTGCGGCCAGGCCAGGAGCAGCGGCTGCCAGGCTGGGAGCGGCCAGGCCCGGAGCAGCCGGGTCTGGTGCGGCCAGGCCAGGAGCAATGGCTGCCAGGCTGGGAGCAGCCAGGCCCGGAGCAGCGGCTGTCAGGCTGGGAGCGGCCAGGCCCGGAGCGGCCGGGACCGGAGCAACCGGTCCCAGAGCAGCCGGGTCGGGTGCGGCCAGGCCTGTAGCAGCAACAGCCAAGTCCAGAGCAACTAGGTCGGGAGCGGCAGTGACCAGACCCGGAGCAGCTGGTTGTGGAACGAACCAGAGCAACAGAGGCCAGGCCCGGAGCAGCCAGGCCCGAAACAGCTCGCTCCTCGCCTGTACCTGCCCACGGCTGCCTCTCAGACATGGCTGGAAACTTTTGCGGGAACTTGAGGGTCTGCTGAATCAAGTGATGAAGGCTTAGATCTGGATGTGTTGAGTTAGTATAGCGCTGGGGTGTTGATCTGTAAGTGCCTTGGGTGGGGCCTGGATGAGGCTGGTTGACCTATTTGGAAATGTCTTTTGTGTGAAGTGTATCATTGGGCATGTGGAGGTATTATTGATATGAGATAATGCTAAGTAACAGATTTACTATCTGAAAAGGGATTTACTATCGGGGAAAGGGAGGGAGGAAGAGACTGAACATAAACTGTGCACCTATGGATGAGGACAATGGGGGATGGGGAGGGGGCGGAGGGTGGGGTGGGAACCTGGTGGAGGGGGGAAGAAATGAGGAACCTTTGTAATAATATGAACAATAAAGATTGATTTGAAAAAAAAAAATAAAAAAAAAATAAAGTTATGTTTTCAGTAGTATCTCCAATCAATCCTGGCAACTCCATAGTTACCAGTAATGTGTGACAGCTTCTGAGACCCACGGGAGCTCAATCAAACTCATAATTATGGTTATGAGACAACATAAACACCTTCAGCGTGTGATTTAATTTCCTGAACCGCAAGAGTACCTGTGGTAACGGGATTTGGAGGAGCTACTTTTTTTTACTATGAGTGAAACATTTAGTTTCAACCTGCCGTTAACTTACCGCAAGTTCAGGCAGATAATGATACAAGAATATAGTGAAGCAAAATCTGCCCTGTCTTTATCTGGTCCAACTGACCTTCTAAATAGGTATATTAATGACCAATTTTTCTTGGAAGAACATTTTTTTTCCTTCCACATTCCTAGATTGCCAACTCAGAATTAATTGTTCTATGCCAATGGCAAAAAAAAAAAAGGATACAGTGATCTGTTAAAACACAGCCAAATGAAGCATCTTCTCAATTATTCACTTATTAAATTCAGTACCGCTGAGGGGAAGGAGGAGTATGACACGCTAACAGTACTTAAGTATTCAGAATTCACTCTGAATCACACTGAATATCAAAACTAAGAAAATGAATTAAACCATTTATGTATCTGACATATATGATATGATTAGTACGAATTATGAAAACTTATTCTAAGTTGCAATGTAACAAAAAGCAATTTAAAGTTACTTTTTGCACATCAATTATACAAATACCTGAGCTCTCAAAGTTGGTAATTCCCACATGTCACTGATAAAGTTCACCATTGTCTAATAAAAGAAAACTCTTGAAGTTATGAAATGAAAAGTACATTTCTAAGACCACTGCGTGAAATTTTAAATTAATGCTGATTTATAAACAATACCCTAAATTTATCAGCACAAAAACTTATAGCTGCTTTCTTTTTTTCCCCACATAGGATACTCTCAAGTGGTAAGTTATTCAAGATAAGGTATAGTGGGATTCTTTTACTATTTGGCTTGGCATAGATAACTCATCCTAGCTAGGTTGTTATTTATAAGGATATTTTAGAATAAAAAAAAAAATCGCAGCTGCTTTTGTTATTAAGTTTTTTTTTTAATAAAATTTTATTGTTCATATTATTACAAATATTCCTTCCCCCCCCCCCTCCATTGCTCTCCTCCACCAGGTTCCCACCCCACCCTCTGCCCTTTCCCCACCCCCCATTGTCCTCATCCATAGGTGCACAGTTTATGTTCAGTCTCTTCCCACATCCCCCTCTCCCCTTTTCCCCAAGAATCGTCAGTTCACTCCCCTTCCATACCTCTGATTCTATTATATTCAACAGTTAATATTGTTCATCAGATTTTTTTTTAATTTCCTTGGTTTTTAGATTCACTTGTTGATAGTTACGTATTTGTTGTTCATAATTTTTATCTTTATTTACTTTCTCTTCCGAAAGAACCCCCTTCAGCAATTCATATACCATAATTCTGGTTTGGTGGTGATGAACTCCTTTAGTTTTTTTTTATTAGTGAAGCTCTTTATCTGGCCTTCAATTCTGAGTGATAGCTTTGCTGGGTAGATTATCTTTGGCTGTAGGTTCTTGCTATTCATCACCTTGAATATTTCTTGCCATTCCCGTCTGGCCTGCAAGTTTTCTGTTGAGAAATCAGCTGACAATCGTATAGGTGCTCCTTTATAGGTAACTACCTTCTTTGCTCTTGCTGTTTTTAATATTTTCTCTTTGTCTTTTGCTCTTGGAATGTTAATTATGAGGTGTCTTGGTGTGGTCCTCTTTGGATTCCTTTTGTTTGGAGTTCTGTGCGCTTCCTGGACTTGTAAGTCTAATTCTTTCACCAGGTGGGGGAAGTTTTCTGTCACTATTTCTTTCAGTATGTTTTTGATATTTTGCTCTCTCTCATCTTCTGGGACCCCATAATTCTGATGTTGGTTTGCTTGAAGTTGTCCCAGAGTTTTCTTACATTATTTTCAACTTTCTGGATTCTCTTGCCTTCTTGCTTCTGCGGAGGAGTGTCTTCTGGCTCTTTATGTTCCAAATCTTTGACTTGATTCTTGCAATCTTCCATTCTGTTTTCAGGACTCTGTATAATATTTTTTATTTCAGACAATGTATTCTTTATTTCTTGTTGATCCCTTATCATTTCTTGTTGATTCCTTATTAATTCTAGTTGATCCCTTTTCATATCCTCATAGGTCTTATCAACCTTTTCTAGGAAATTCTTGAAAAACCTTATAAGCGTAGATTTAAACTCTATATCCAGTCGCTTTTTGTCCTCCATTTCTTTCGTTTGTGATCTATTTCGTTGTCTCGGCATTTTCACACCTTCCCAGATGGGGCAGGGTTTCAGGTGGAGCCTACAGGCTTGGCTTCCGTCAGCCATGCCCTATGTGGCTCCTGAGTCTCAGTGTTCCTTAGGGTCCTTCAGTACTCGCTGCAAGCACCTCTGAGAGAAAGGTGCCCTCAATTTTCGCCTGCTACCAAACAGTCTAGGCTCTCCCCCAATGAGCCCGGAACTGGGGTTCAGTTCAGTTGGAAGTGGAGTTGGAGGTGGCGTTCAGAGCAGTCCGGAGCTTTTGTCTCCTTCCCGCCAGGGCAATCCCGCGGCACAGCCAACCGTCCCTTCTCTGCGTGCAATGTGTGTGCCTCCGGGACCTCCTTTCGCCGCTCCCCCGGGGTTCCGCCTTACAGCCCAGCTCCCTATGGATGAGCCTGGGTCCCTGGAGTCTGGCCTAGAACTGGGGTTCAGAGCAGTCGTAACTGGGGCCCAGAACAGTCGGAGCTTTTATCTCCTTCCCACTGGGGAACGCCAGCCAGGCACTCAACAGCCCCTCCTCTCCGGCTCCGTCCTCTCCATGCGCACCTTGTGTCTCCATACCTTAGGCTTTTACAGCTCCTCCGCTCTTTTTTCTGGTTTTCTCCTTGCTTCTCATTGTAGAATTTCCAGTCAGTCGACTTTCCTGTAGTTCTGGGTAATGTCCATTTTATATTTTAGTTGTATTTTACTGAAATTGTTGTGTGCGCCTGCGGCTAGGTGTTTACCTGTGCAGCCATCTTGGATTCTTCCTGTTATTAAGTTTTAAAAACCCATTACACTTGCTAAATAGCCAGCTGAGATATAACGCACTGGATATGTTTTTAGAAAATTATAAAATCCCCTGTTTGCTGGCAGGCCTGTTCCCACTGCCGCCACCGCTCCCATGCGCTGATGGCACCGGCCTTGCTCACACCCGCTGACAGCATGGAGTTATTGCGGTCAGCACCAGCAGCGGGTGAAAGCAGGGCTGGCGCTGTCAGCAGATGAGAGCGGTGGTGGCTGCTGCCCCAATCGGCCATCAGGAACAGGGGGAGGTGGAGAAGCCTTAGAGTCAATCGGGCGGCAGCCACCGCTTGCACCTGCTGATGACGCTGAGCCATCGGGACTGGCTCTGGGCGCCAACTGCGGGTGTGAGCTATAGCTGCTGGCCCTGATAGCCCCTCAGGAGCAGGGGGAGTTAGAGAAGCCCTGAGGGGCAACTGGGGCCAGCAGCCAAAGCTCACACCTGCTGACGGTGCCAACAGTGGATAGGAGCAGAGTCAGTGCCAGCAGCAGGTGCGAGCGCTGGGTGAGACTGCAGTCCACGGAAGCAAATGATTTTCAGTAACCACCAGAAGCTTGCCCTGAAGACAGCGACTGGTGCCCCGCCTTAGTCTGGCACCCCTGCTCACCAGTTCCACCATCCCACCGCAGCAGATGCTCACCATGTCGTGCTCTGCCACCTGCTGCTGATGCTCGACATGTTCCGTGCACACCCCCTGGTGGTCAGCGCATGTCATAGCGACTAGTTGTTTGGTTGTTCTCACTGTTTGGCCTATTTGCATGTTATAGAGGAAGATAATCATGTTAACTAAAAAACTGCCAAATGAATCTTTCTCATTTCTCAAATTAGCCTATTAAAAGAAATATGGTCTATAATAAAATTTAAAAGAATTTAACAAAGAATATGTGGTATTAAAAATCATTACGCTGGCCAAAACTGGTTTGGGTCAGTGGATAGAGCATCAGCCTGCGAACTGAAATGTCCTAGATTTGATTCTGATCAAGGGCATGAACATTGGTTGTGGGCACATCCACAATAGGGGATGTGCAGGAGGCAGATGGTCTATATTTCTCTCTCATCGATGTTTCTAACTTTCTATCCCTCTCCCTTTCTCTCTGTAAAAAATCAATAAAATATATATTTTTAAAAAATCATTAATCTGGGCATCTAACTGAAAGAAATATTGCTAAGGAGAGCTTGGATGCTATACATTTTAATCACAAAAACAAAATGTCAACCATCTCAAAGCAAAAAAATGACTGACATCTGTAATTGATAAGTTCTTATTTCCAGAATTGTGAGGGTGTTTCCTGACTTCGATTCTCATCAACAGCTGAGACAATAGGTGAGAAATAGGACATGGGAATGACAGGACAGACTGACACACACAGAGAAATATGCTGGAGCCCAGCCAGTGTGGCTCAGTGGTTGAGCATCAACCTATGAACCAGGAGGTCCTTCCTGGTCAGGGCACATGCCCAGGTTGTGGGCTTGATCCCCAGTGTGGGGAATGTAGGAGGCAGCCAATCAATGATTCTCACTCATCATTGATGTTTCTCTCTTTTCCCTTCCTCTCTGAAATCAATAAAAAATATATTTTAAAAGAAGAAAGAGAGAGAAAGAAAGAAAGGAAGAGAGAAAGAAAGAGAGAAAGAAAGAAATGTATTGAAGAGTTGGCCAGAGTTGGAGAACTAGCAGCATTTCCTCCCAGTGGCATTAAAATAAGTAAGATAAGCTCATGCTGTATAATTATCTGGAAATGGGATACTTTGTGATGGGAGAAAACTGGCTCTTTTAAAGACTTAGGACTCTCCTAGGTAAGAAGGGATGATGGTTAACAGAGGCACTGGGAGAACTGGGTCAGAGCTTCCTTTGGGTTTTCACAAAGTTTGGGCCAGTAGAGCTTTTAAACGGATCTATTCACCTTGACCCATATTCATCGGGGACATTAAATACCAGATTAGCTTCCGCAGACGAGCAGCTCTATGACCCTTGGCAGAGACTGGCCTGGGTGGCTAGGTAGGCTTTTACGCTCCCTGCGATGTCCTGTCACCCAACAGCTTCCCGCAACAAAAGTGCTCTTCTCTGCCACGTGCAACCTTGCTTACGTGTGATGTGATGAAGCGTGCACCCTCACCATGTGGCTCTCCCCTGGTTCCCTGACATGTATGAAGTCCACCGCACTGAGGAGTGTTACTATGGGGGGGGGGGGGGCACGCAGACAGAATGCAGCAGAAACCTCGATCACTTGGAGTCATTTTACAGTGGAATCTTCTGTTCTGTGTCTCCATGACAGCCAGAAAACTTGCTCAGAAAGAGATTGGACATGCTAATAAGCACACGCCAAATGCTTCAAAGCAGTATCATCAGTCCTCTCAAGCCTGCTTTTCCTGCTTCTACAGAAAGAGCCCAGTCGCCACCTTTCTATTTCAGTCACACTATAATTCTGTAGGAACTGTCATTTTCCTTTACTGCGGTTTCCAGGGCCCTAAAATAACCTTCTCATTAGCTTCACTCAAGTTCATTGTTAACATAAATAGGCCAAAATAGGCAGCCCCGTGCAGAGCACTGCAAGGGAACATTATCAGCACTGCTCATCTCTTTATGTTCTAAACAGAAATATTCAAGAGTGTGGGGGGGAAAAAATCCTTGGTTTTTTAATGATCAAATGAAATATACTGCGTATAATTTTTAATTTGCGGGAAATGAATTAAGATGTTAACTTTTAATTCGGTTTAGGCTTGACTCTTTTCTGTCACATCCAGGTGGCCACTAGCAGAAGCTTGAGTAATGTGGAAAATATGTCTGTGCAGCTGCTGGCAAAGAAGCAAAATTATACTTCCTCAGAAACAGAATGACAGAGCTCCTGAAAGGAATGCAATGTTGGCTGATCTGTAAGCAGAGCTGCCACTGGTATGCACCCGCACATCTAACACCCGGGCCACAGCCCACTCTGGACTGCATGGCTGGAAGCTCATAAAAATAGAACAGCTCCATTGTGGGTCAGGTACTCTTCCTTCTTGTTCCCTCTCCAGGACACGTTCGAGCTTAGGGGTAAGAAATGAGAGCAAGCTCTAAAGGAACAGCAACTGGTGCTGGAGGATGAGACGCAGCTCTGCCCCTTCACCCGGTCAGGGCAGCTAAGGGGGGCTGTCTCAGTAGCTCGGATTGCACAGCTACCTTTGCTTCAAACCTTAGCCTCAATGGTAGACTAAAGCCACTAAAATGACGGTTAACTACCAGTGGGATTAGTGATTTTCACAGAGGAATGTAAATACCTTTTCTTAGGGAGCCTTGGGACAGCTGACCAATCTACTATCCTGAAAATTGTACTTCAGGCATTGGCAAACATTTCCTTCAAAGGGCCAGTGAGCGAGTAGTCATTTGGGCTACATACGGTCTCTGTCGCCACTGTTCAGCTCTGTAAACATAGCTCAAAAGCAGCCGTAGGAAATATGTAAATAAATGAGTATGTCTGTGTCCCAGGAACACTTGACTTATAAAAACAGGCAGTGGGCTGGCTTTGACCCGTGACCATAGTTTCCTGACTTGCTCTATCTCATGGGTACTCAGATTTTGCCACAAGAGTGAATGAGAAATGGTCACAACCAGAACCAAGCTGTTCTGATGAATGAACATGGGGTCGGAAGCCAGAAGAACAATGGTTGCTCCTGGTGGGGCCTGAGGGGTTGGGGAAAATATGGTAATTGGGGTGGAACATGAGAAGTTTCCGGGTTACTGGTGATATTCTGTTTCTTAAGGTGGGTGTTTGGAACAGTCATTGAGCTCTGTGAGAATTCACTTATAAGTTGTGTAGATTTCCGCATTTGCTACTTCAATAACTTTTTTTTTTTTTTTTTTTTGGAAAAAGGACCAAGCTGTTAAGAAGAAATGATTTTTAGCAAAATAAGGTTAAAAAAAATCCAGATGTTCGGCAGAATGTCTGTGGGTTCCCAGCAATGTAGTTAGGACAGAGGTCATTTTGGGGAGTACTTTTTAAAAAATTGTGGTAACAACACGTAATGTAAAACAGCATCTTAACCGTTTTTAAGCGTACAGTTCCATAGTGTTGAACGGATGTCTAGAACTTTTTCATCTTGCAAATCTGAAACTCTATACCCATTAAACAACAGCCCTGATGTTTCCCTGTCCCCCAGGCCTTGGTGATCACCATTCTACTTTCTGTTTCTATGAATATGACTACTTTTTTCACATATAAGTGGAAATACATAGCATTTGCCTTTGTGTGACTGGTTTATTTCCTTTCACATGTTCTCCAGGTTCCTCCAGGTTATAGCATGTGGTAGGGTTTCCTTCACTTTTTTTTTAAAAAATATATTTTATTGATTTTTTACAGAGAGGAAGGGAGAGAGATAGAGAGCTAGAAATGTCGATGAGAGAGAAACATCGACTAGCTGCCTCCTGCACGCCCCCCACTGGGGATGTGCCCGCAACCAAGGTACATGCCCTTGACCGGAATCGAACCTGGGAACTTTCAGTCCGCAGACCGACGCTCTACCACTGAGCCAAACCGGTTTCGGCGGTTTCCTTCACTTTTAAGGCTGAACAATAACCTCTGTATGTATCTACCACATTTTGTTTACCCTTTTATGCATGGGTGGACATTTTGAATGTTTCTACCTTTTGCCTAAGATAAATAATGTTGCTATGAACATGGATGTATAAATATCTCTCAAGACTCTGCTTTCTATTTCTTTTTGCTATGTCCAGAGGCGAGGTTGCTAGGTCATAGATGCTAGCTTCACTTTTAATTTTTAAGGTGCTTCCATACTGCTTTCCTTAAAAGTTGCATCATTTTACAATTCAGCCAACAATGCAAAAGCGTTGCCATTTCTCTACATCCTAAACCAACACATTTTCTTTTTTTTGTGATAGTCGCACAGATCAATTTTTCAGAAGCCATTTTTGAAGGCCTGGCGAGGCTTTATCTGAATTAAACTCTCAATATCAATGGCCTTCAAGAAAAGTTACCTTAAATCCTTACATATTGGAACTTTATATTTATCCTAAGAGACCAGCAACATTTTGATATGACTGTACCTTCTTCGCTGAAAGTGTGTGAACTTGTTGAACATTCCTGACAAGTGAAACGCAAAGCAGATACTAAAAGACTCCTAACGAGAGGAAAAATTTTAAGTTGTATTTTCATACCTTGTTTGAAATGCCACCCATGCATGTGTGTGTGTGTGTCTCTCAGAAAGAGCAACAATAGGACTAAAAAAAAGAGCAAGTACAAGGTGAATACATAATTTATTTCATTAAGTTGGTCCCACTGTACTGGGAAAACTGGGCATCCTCCCAAAGGGAACAAGTTCTTTAAAGAACTCGCCAAAGCAAGGGCACAAGCAGGAGACAAGGCCTCCGTGAGAACGGAATGAGTGGAAGTCAAACAGGAAAACTGGGCCCAGGAACTGACACCACAGTTAGCTGCCTACCTTGCTCTTCCAGAAGGACTCGCTCAGCTGAGTTTTCCTCTACTTTTTTCCTGGCTGCTGCTTCTTCCTCTTTTGACCATTGCATGTGATCCCTATAAAAAAATAAAATAAATAAAACAACTGTAAAACATGCTTTATGGTTGAAGAAGGCGCGGAAAAGGCGGCAGGGGGTGCATCTGTCATTCTAGGTTATGCAAAGACAAGTGATACGAACGAATTCCACGTCGACTGAGTGTGTTCTGTGTCAGATGTGCCTTCTGATAAGTGGTGGGACAAGCCTGGGACCTCTACGGTTTCTTTGTTTAAAACTGGTCCTGTTGCAACCCCAGCCACCTTTTGGAAATGATTGCTGAAGTACGTCATGTCCCGGAAGCACTATTACGGCACATGATTATTTAGGTGCTGGTGTGGTTCACTGCATTTTACTCTAAGACTAAATTCGTTTGCCTTTTTGTTAATTTATGCACAGGGCATTCTTTAATGGTTTTTGAATACTCTTTTTTTTTTTACAATACTTGTAAAATACTTTGTGTTTATCCTCAGTTTTTAAAGTAACTTTAGACTTTTCTTATTAGCTGCCTGAATTTCTATAAATGGGTTCATTTACATTTAAATTATAGACTACTTGTTATAGATATAAAAAAGTCATCTTTCTAAGAATTGGCATTTTCTTGAAGTATTTTTTAGTTTCAAAATGTATTTTCCCAATAGGAGAAGATATTATTTTTTTGCCACAAAAAAATGTCTTTCTTGGAATAAAAAGCAGCATCTTTATAAAAAAAAAAGGTGATTTTGTTTTGTTTTTACAAAGTTTGCACTTCTTTTTTTTGCAACTGGTAAAACTTTAGAGAGTGATGTGATTTCTTGGAATAAACCAGTTTGGGGTTTTTTCTAAACAATAATGAAATCATATACATAAGAGTTCAGATTCTATATAACTTGAAATGTCCTTATTGAAAAGTGTAAAAAATATATATATATCATCAACATTAATATCATATGATACAGCTACCTTACTGATATATCATCAACATTAATATCATATGATATTATAAAATCCCTGAGGTGCATCATTATGGTGACTGATAAACATTAACTGATGTATGTGTATGAAGTTGGGACTGTGGACAGTTTATACAGGAAACAACAAATAAATCCATTTTAATTGATTCTCTTGAATAATTGCAGATGAAGTTAAAAGCTTAAAATCAGAGGATCTCAAATGTGAGCAGTTTAGTGATGTGTAAGACACACTGGACTAGGGAGGTACTGGAGGGTAGGAGACCAACTAGAAGCCTGTTGCAGTGATCTAGGAGTAATGAGTCCCAGGATTAAAGTGGTGGCAATGAAAAGCAGAAAGGAGGAGTGAAGGGAGAGACCCCGTGGGAAAAAACAAAGCTGTTAGGTATGTCCTGGAGATTAACGAGATGTTGTGGGGAGTAGAATGAGAAGAGTCAGGGGGTGATTTCAAGATCTTAAAACTGAATATGAAGAAAACTGAGGGTATCAATGACAGAATAAGGAGTTGGTTTGGGTAGAATGATGATAAGCTTGGTGCTATTTTTAAATAATGTGTATGCAATCAGATATGAGAGGGTGCATTCCAGGGAACTGCCTATAAATATACCACGAAAGGTGAGAAACAGCAACCTTTTGAGGAGGATTAGATCTGGTATACTGAAGTCCCCAGGAAAAGCAAATGATAATGCAAAACTCAGTTTCACAGATGAAACTTTAACCACCATTATTTCAAATAAAACCTAATTATTTAAAATCCAAATAATCGTTAAGCAGCTTTGTCACTTGCTCTCATGAGTCAGATTAGAATAGATTTTTGTTTTGTCTTACTTTAATATACATGAGGAATCACTTTGAGCTGACAACTATACTTTGTATTCTGTACATATAAATATACGGGGTGGGGCAAAAGTAGGCTTACAGTTGTTCACATGAAAATAATACAATAAATAATAATATAAGAATAAACTGTTTTGCATACTCATAACTATAAACCTACTTTTGCCTCCCCCATATATACAGAACATTATTAAAGGCAACAAATAATTTATTTAAAAAAAACAATATTATTGCCCTGGCTGGGTGACTCAGTTGGGTGAAGTGTCATCCTGTACAACAAAAGGTGGCAGGTTCGATTCCCAGCCAGGGCACATACCTAGGTTGTGGGTTTGACGGGAGGCAACCAATTGGTGTTTCTCTGTCACACTGAACTCTCTCTCTCTCTCAAATCAATAAAAACATATCCTCTGGCCTAGAAATTCTATTCTTAGGTTTACATCCAAGAGAACTGAAAACATATGTTCTCACAAAAAATATTCATAAACACAAATATTCACGTAGCAACCTTTTTATAATACCCCCAAAGTGGAAACAACTAAAATGCCCATCAAATTATGAAAGGATAAATAAATGTGTAATATCCACACAATGGGATGAGAGTATTTCTGCACCAAAACCCACCAAACTATGGGTATACATAACCTAAACGAACCTCAAAAACATTATGCTAAGAAGCCACATGCAAAAGGCCACACGTTGTATGATTCCATTACTATGAAATGCTAAAATATAAAAACAAAAAGTGGATTAGTAATTGCCTGTAACTGGGAATTGTAAAGGACAATGTCTGCAAATTGGCATAAAAAATCCTCTTAGGGTAAAGTAAATGCTTTAAAATTGGACTGAGATAATGGTTATAACTATAAACTTACTGAAAATCACTGAACTGTATACTTAGAAAGGATAAATTACATTGAAACAAACAAACAAACAAACAAAAAACATATCCGCTAGTGAGGAATTAAAAAAAAAAAAAAAAAGAAAGTATTATTAAGGCTGGGACAGGTCATCTGTAAATTTCTACAACATATAAGAAAGAAAATAGAACAATTCATTTCCCTATGAAGAACCAAGCTCTAAGACAATGAGAGTATATGTGGTCTTTAGCTTTAAGCATGTTTTAAACTGTTAGTTTAACTTGCTTCTTCCTAAGCATTTGATAGGTTTTAGTTGTTTTTTAAATTGCTCTAACTTCCTTACACTGTTCTTTATGTTTCTTCATTTTCTTAACTGCTAACTGAGGGTAATATTATACCCTAAGCCACTGCAGAACAGATTTTCCACTGTACAGTTACAGAATCCCCACTGAAACCTATAAAATGTTCCTACTGTATTTATGGGACTTCCTCAAGAACTGCAGCTTTATAGTAGTTCTTTATATTAGAAAAGTCTGATTCACGTATACCCAAACCCAACAGACAGCAATAAGAATCATTCAAGTTTATAAGCAATAAATACAATTGCAGTAGAATTTAAGCATAGAAACAAATAACTGACAAACAAACGGAAAATAATCAAGTATTTAACAACTAACACTACCACTACCACTACCAAGGGGGAAAAATGCCTTATACTGTTTGATCTATGAATTATACTACTGGGAATTTATTGTAACAAAGTAATTCAAAATAACAGAGAGGTTCTTAGAGAGAAGTATCTTTAGAGAGAAGGAATGTTTTTTATTCTGCAGACCATTAATATGTTCTTCACTGTTTTCAATGTATGACCTTGCATACACTCCTCTCTACTGTTTCTTTATTCTTTGGTATATATGTCAATTCTTCATCTGATAATACTAAGAATGATGCCTTTTAATTGTAACTTACTACTAAGAGTTTTACATATTTATGTCCTTTAATATTCACAACCTCCCCTGAAGGAATTTGCTCAAATTCACCTACCTTGAAAGGGGTAGAGTCAAAATTTAAATTCAGATTTTTTAAAATTCTAAAGCCCATATTTAGCCACTAGATTAACTCTCAGTCTAGTTATAAACTTCTAATAGATATGAACTGGATCTCATATTTATCTATATTGACCCACTTATTCAAACATTTTATTAGGTGTTTATTAAATAAGGAATATAGCTATGATACAGACATAGCTAAACTCTTCTCTGAAGAAACATATTAATCTAATAATGAAGATAAAATAGATACCTAAGTAACTAAAGTACGTGTTAGAAAACGGTTACAATAAGATAGCTGATTCTTCTGTGTTGCTTATTTACTATGTGTATACATTTCATATTATACCAGAGGCCCGGTGCATGAAATTCGTGCACTTGGCGGGCGGGGCAGATCCCTCAGCATGGCCTGTGCCTTCCCACAGGCCAGAAGCCCATGGGGAGCAGGCCTAAGCCATCAGCCAGACATCCTTAGAGCTGCCACAGAGGAGGGAGAGGCTCCCGCCACCACTGCTGAACTCTCCAGCCATCAGTCCGGCTTCTGGCTGAGCGGCACTCCCCCTGTAGGAGCCAGGGGGCAGCTCCTGTGTTGAGCGTCTGCCCCCTGGTGGTCAGTATGTGTCATAGTGACTAGTTGTTCCACTATTAAGTCAATTTACATATTAGCCTTTTATTATTTAGGAGATATATATATATATATATATATATATAATTTAATCCTCACAGCAATCCTATGAAAATAGATATTATTCCATTTTAAAGATGAAGAAACTAAGGCACAGATAAAGTAACTTCCCAAATTTAGACAGCCAGACTGTGCTCTCAACATCTAAACTAGTCTCTAATGACAAATGTCATAATGAAGGTAGACAGAGAAAATATTTATCTGTATTAAAGAACTGTGATTGTAACAGGGCGAGAGAAATCAGAGATAAATACAATGATTAAAGAAAATTCATACTATATAATAAGAAAAAATTCAATTGGAATTCTGGAAACTATTATTTAAATGGGTTATATAATAGAAAGACATTTCACAACATACAGGTCCTGCCTTGGATCTACAGAGAATGGCTTAGAGTCTAAGCCTTAGACCAATATTTTTTAAACTAAAGGTCACAGCTCTTAGTAAATCAAGAAATCAATTTAGTCTGACAATTAAAAAAAGAAAAAAACAGAGTAGAAAAAAATAAAAGGAAACTATCTGGGCATGTGTCACATGGTAAAAATGGACATAAAACTTTTGTTCCTATTTCATAAGCATATTTTATGTATACTGGTCCATGATGTAAGTTTCACTTTTTACTATGGATCAAGCCAAAAAGCTTGAGAGCCACTAGCCTAGCTGATAATATAATTGCCTTCTGCTTTCTTAAAAACTAGAGGCCTAGTGCACGAAATTCGTGCATGGGGGAGCGGGGAGGGTTGGTGTCCCCCAGCCCAGCCTGTACCCTCTCAAACCTGGGATCCCTCTCACAATCCAAGATTGCTGCCTCCCAACTGCTCGCCTGCCTGCCTTCCTGGTTGCCCCTAACTGCTTCTGCCTGCCAGCCTGATCACCCCCTAACCATTCCCCTGACAGCCTGATTGATGCCTAATTGCTCCCCTGCCAGCCTGTTTGCCCTTAACTGCCCTCCCTTGCAGGCCTGGTCCCCCTAACTTCTCTTCCCTGCAGGCGTGGGTCCCCCCCATAACTGCCCTCCCCTGCAGGTTTGATCGCCCCCAACTGCCCTCCTTTGCAGGCCTGGTCCCTCCCAACTGCTCTCCCCTGCTGGCCATCCTGTGGTGGCCTTCTTGTGTCCACATGGGGGCAGCCATCTTTGACCAGATGGGGCAGCCATCTTGTGTGTTGGAGTGATGGTCAATTTGCATATTATTCTTTTATTAGAAAGGATGTCAGGGTTCCCCTGAAAAGTTGCTACACACTTACACTATGAACAGCATGGAATGAGGAGTGATTTTTCCAAGTAACTGTTTAAGTTGCTCAATGCAGACAGATCTCTGGACCATTTCTCAAAAGCATTCTGAATACAGTTTTCTGTCAATGTCTGCCCCCTCATGCCCAAATTAATACATGTACTAAATATAATTAAAAGACTACCAGAAGAATATAAAATGGTTCAGTCACTATGGAAAATAGTTTGGTAGATCCTCAAAAAGTTAAACATAGATTCACTATGTGACCTTGCAACTACATTCCTGGGTACATACTGCAAAGAATTGAAAACAAGTACATATATACACATGTTCAAAGCATCTCTATTCACAAGAGTCAAAAGGTGGGAATTGTCCAAATTTCCATCAGTGGGTGAATGGATAAACCAACTGTGGCATATGCATTCAACAGAACATTATTTAGTTATAAAAAGGAATGAAGTACTGAGACTGCCACAATATGGATGACCTCCAAGACATTACGTTAAGTGAAAGAAGCCAGACACAAAAGGTCACCTATCATATGAGTCCATCTATATGAAATATCTGTAAGAGGCATATCTATATACAATAGATAGAACACAGATTGGTGGCTGTCAGGGGCTGGAGGACTGCAGGGTAAGGACTGCAGGGTAAGGAGTGAGGGGTTTTACTTCGGGGTGATAGAAACATTTGGGAAGTGAACAGAGCTGTTGGCTGCACAATATTGTGAATGTAATTAATGCCATTGAATTGCTCCCTTTAAAATGTTTAATTTTATGTTGTGTAAAATTCATTTCAGCAAATTATTTAAAAAACCATAGGCAGATGTAGATACTAATAATACAAATTCCAGAATCAGGAGGGCAAATCTCTCTCCGGATATTAGAAACTGAATAAAAAGGCAATGGGTGCCAGACGCCGGGCTCATGGCTGGCAAGCGCAGCTGTGGACATTCCCCCTGTGCACCCCTCCCAGATCTGGACCAGGACCAGCATCAGGATCAACATCAAGACCAACTGGGCGCAAGCTCGTGGCAGCTTCTCAGTCACGGACATGCACGTAGAGACCACATGGAACGGCAGCAAGCCTACCGACTGGTGGCTGCAGCAGGCACAGTGGGGCTGGGATGAGTGGGGGTGGTGTGGCGCACGGCCTGGGCTCGGGCTCCTCCCCAGCCGCCTGCCCTTCGTGCTACTACATCCCTCGGTGGATGTAGGATGGCCGGTTTTGGCTGATCCCCGCACGTCAGGCCGAGGGACCACACCAGTGCATGAATCCGTGCACTGGGCCTCTAGTACAAAATAAATATTCCTTACCAAGAGGCTAAAGAGGAACAAACTGTAGACAATTCTCTAATATCTCTGAGAGAGAAATGACATATGCTTTTCCAGAAGCAATTTGAAAAAAAATCAAAATTCACCGAGAGAAGAAATATTACTCTTACATATAAAGCAGAAGATAAGGGAGAACTTTTGGACAGAACTTTGGACTTGAAGGAAGGGAAAGTAAACCAGTCTTCTGCTTTTCAGTCAGTGTGAAGCAACTCCTTTCCTATTACGCCACTGTCACAGCATCTCTGCCTTTGGAGAGAGGTCACTGGAGGCATCTTGGCACAGGCTGGAGAACCCCTTGTGGGGTATGCTATAGAGAAGAATGCCTGACAAGACTCAATCAAGGTTTCTCAAATTTTGATCGACAGAACCCTGGTGGTCTTCCTGGCTGCCAGTGAGGGATGAGAAGTGGGAGAGGAAAAGAGAAGTAGAGCTGTTGATGCCTTCGGTCTTCAGGCCCACTTCATTCAGAGTAGGTTTGTTTTTACCTTTTAAATATTGGGATCCTAGCCTTGGATCGTGTGGCTCAGTTAGTTGAGCATCAGCCTGTGCACTGAGAGGTCCACTGGTTCAATTCCTGGTCAGGGCACAAGTCCAGGTGGTGGATTCAATCCCTGGTCTGGGTGCATATGGAAGGCAACTGGTCGATGTTTCTCTCTCCCTCTCTCCCTTCCTCTCTCTAAAATCAATAAAAACACATTTTTTAAAAAGTATTGGGATTCTATATTAAGACTTCTCTTGGAAAAGAAATTCTTCTGCTAAAGAAAAGTTTGAAAGCCATTAGACTGGATCATGGATTCTTAAACCTCGCTGCTCAACAGAATTACTAAAAGACCTTTTTCAATTTAAAATTTTCTGGGCCACATCTCTACACCTAGTGAAATAACTTGCCAAGGGATTCTTGTGCCACAGCCCAAAGCTAGTCACTGGACCAGTTGACCCTCGTTTCCTGGATAGCCTATGACAGAACAGAACAGAACTTAAATGAGTAGGCAGGAATCTTGCACAAAAAGAGCTGGAGCAGCAGATGGAAAAAGAGCACACACACAGCTAATCACTAGTCTAAGAAAGGAAAAAAATTGTAAAGAAGAAGCCTGCCTAAAACTAGAAGATCTTTTAGGGGTTTAAATGCCTAGCAATGAACTCATAAGACACAACTGTCCATATTAGTGATGGTGCTCAATATGGTTTTAATTCAGCAACTGTCCAAGAGTATAACATGAGCCACAAATATCCTATCTAATAAAAAAGTAATATACAAATTGACCATACCTCCACTACACCCACAAGGCACACCCACCATCCAATCAGGAGCAAATATGCAATAAACCCAACCAAGATGGCTGTGGCCATGGAGAGCAGGAGGGAGGCTTGGTTTATCCAGGCAATAGAGGAAGCCAAGCTTTCCGCCTGCCCTTGCTGGCCTAGGCCTCCACTCAATGCTACCAAGTTTCAATGATAGAAGATAAAAAAATCCCAACAAAAATGGTGGCAGCCACGAAGCTGAAAAGAGTAGGCCAGGGTTGCCCCCAGCAATGGAGGAAGCCAAGCTTCTGCCGTCCTGGCCAGCCTAGGCCTCCGCTCCAGGCTGCAAAATTTCAATTGTAAAAGATAAATAAACCCTAGATACCAGGGCCTCTGCTTGGGTCACCGGGGGGCATGGCCAGCCTGTAACCACCTTCGCCCAGGCCACCCCACACCCCAAGGAAATCCCCACCTTGATCTGGGACACCGTTCAGGGCAAACCAGCTGGCCCCCAACCATGCACCAGGCCTCTATCCTATCTGATAAAAGAATAATATGCAGATTGACCATCACTCCAACACACAAGATGGCTGCCCCCATGTGGTCAAAGATCCTGCCCCCATGTGGACACAAGATGGCCACCACAGGATGGCCAGCAGGGGAGGGCAGTTGGGAGGGACTAGGCCAGCAAGGGAGGGAAGTTGGGGGCAATCAAGCCTGAAGGGGAGGGCAGGTAGGGGTGACCAGGCCGGCAGAGGAGGGAAGTTGGGAGCAACCAGGCCTGAAGGGAAGGGCAGTTAGGGAGGACCAGGCCTGCAGGGCAGTGCAGTTAGGGGTAAACAGGACAGCAGGGGAGGGCAGTTAGGGGCAATCAGGCTGGCAGGGGAGCAGTTAGGCATCAATCAGGCTGGCCGGGGAGTGCTTAGGGGGTGATCAGGCTGGCAGGCAGAAGCAGTTAGGGGCAATCAGGAAGGCAGGCAGATGAGCAGTTGGGAGCCAGCATCCTGGATTGTGAGAGGGTTGTCCAACTGCCCGTGTAGGCCCAGGATCGGGTCTAAATGGGCTGTCAGACTTCCCTTGAGGGGTTCCAGGTTGGACAGGGTGCAGGCTGGGCTGAGGGACACCCCACTACCCTTCATGCATGAATTTGGTGTACCAGGCCCCTAGTAGTTTATAATTTTTTAGTAGCCACATTTATTTTTTTTAAAAGTATATACTTTATTGATTTTTTTACAGAGAGGAAGGGATAGAGTGTTAGAAACATCAATGAGAGAGAAACATAGATCAGCTGACTCCTGCACACCTCCTACTGGGGATGTGCCCACAACCAAGGTACATGCCCTTGACCAGAATCAAACCTGGGACCTTTCAGTCTGCAGGCCGACTCTCTATCCACTGAGCCAAACTGGTTAGGGCTACATTTTAAAAAAGTGAAAAAGAGTGAAATTAATTTTATTTATTTATTTATTTATTTTTATTATCAACAGAAACTTCATTTCTCATTGATTTGGGAACAATGGAAGGGTAGATGGAAAGAAGTTGGGAGGGAGGTAGAAAGAATTCTAGGAAGAGGAAGGGCTGGATTGAGGGAGATGACAAATATGTACAAGACAAGGGGGCAATTCTTAAGAAGGAGATATTGAATGAGGGAGCAGTAATGGGGACACACAATTAAAAATCAGCCACAGTTGGGGTGACGGGAGCATTGGGCCCAGGCTGGTTGGAAAAGGGGAAGTCAGTACAATTTAGGGCTACAGGACATCTGGCGTTCTGTCAGGGTATTAGGGCTCAGGTTTCAGGGTGTAACATGGGGGAGCCCAAGAGGAGCTACGCTGGCTGCAGGGGGAGCCCGCAGGCCCCTCCTCTAGAGCATCCCCTTTAGGGGGAATCTCACTGATGTGGCAGAGCCTTTCACTGTAGTCTGGCTGCAGGCTCTCCACCAGTTCCTTAGACACACCACTCCAGGCCGAAAAGTTCCCATGGTATTTGATAACCAGGTCCTCTAGGCTCTTGAGGCTAGGAACGTGGGACACAGTCCTTTCTAGCCAGCAGTACACAAAGATGAGGCAAACAATCAGTCCCACAGAGCCAAGGGGGATGAGCACCGCTTCCAGTGCAAACAAGGATGGGGGCTCTAGGGGCTTCTTTGAAATATGGCTGCCCCAGTGGATCGGGTGGCTCCATTCACTCCAATGCTGAGCATTTCCACAGAGTGGGTTATAGCGACTCCGAACACGAAACGTGTAGAGCTTCTGCCCGTCCACGCTAGGCAAGGAGAAGCTACAGCTGTGGCCCACTAAATGTTCAATCCAGCTGTGGTCCTGGCCGCTCCGGTACTGCACCAGGTACTCCAAACAGCGGCCCAAGACTCCGTCGCTCCACCTCAGTTCCAGCTGGGATTCAGTCAGGTTGTGAAGAGTTAGGTTCTCCGGAGCCCAGGGAATCACCAGATCCTTCAGGCTTAGCCTCTTTTGGGTCTTCCTCCCAAGTGCCTGCGGGTCCTGGAGCTGTACCACAAATGTCTGGTAGAGACGGATCTCCTCTTTTCCCAACCGGCAGCCGGAAGTGATCTCTGAGGAGTATAGATATTGGCCACACTCCTGGACTTTGTCATGACCGGAGTTCCCGTACCAATAGTGCAGAGTCAGGTTGGTGGGCCGAGGCTCGGAGCTGCTGTCCCAAGTGCAGTTCATGTACTCGACATTGAATACAAAACACTGAACCTCTGGGAGGGGCAGGGTGGAAACACTGAGGGCTCCAGGGAGTAAATGAGCTTCATTTCCATTGGGTGTGAGGACTGTGGGGGTCAGCCCCATCCCCAAGAGAGGCAGCTGCAGGAATAAGAGGAATCTGAATGGCAGTGGTTGCTTCAACACGGCACTCTTGTTCTTCGTTCTCTGGGTGGTACTGTCAAGAGTGAAATTAATTTAAAAAATACATCTTATTTAATTCAATATACCCCCAATATCATCTTAACATATCATTCAATATAAAAATTAACAAATGATATATTTTAACTTTTTTGTATTAAGTCTTCAACATGTTACAGCAAATCTCAACTCAGACTAACCAGGTTGCAAACCTTCAATAATCACATGTGGCTGGCTAGTGGCCACCATTTGTACAGTAGAGGACTAATTAATAAATGGTCAACCTATTTCCTTTGTTTTTATTTTTTAATGCCTAATAATTCTTTTTAAAATCTTCATTGTTGAGTGTATTAAAGATGTCCCTCTGCGTTCCCCCCCCCCCCCATGGTCCTCCTCCACTTGGATCCCGCCCGCCTTTACCACCCTATAGTCTGTGTCCATGGGTAATGCATGGTTCATCTCTTCCCACCCACCCCTCTGAGATTCTGTTCCACATCTCCACGTCTCTGGCTCTATTTTAGTCAACAGTTTATTTTGTTCATTAGGTTCCTTGTTCATTTATTTTGATTTTTAGATTCAATTGTTGATAGATATGTACTTATTGCCATTTTTTGTTCATATTCTCCTCCTTCTTCAAGAAGACCCTTCAACATTTCATATAATACTGGTTTGGTGGTCATGAACTCCTTTAACTTTTTCTTGCCTATGAAACTCTTTATCTGACCTCTATTCTAAATGATAGCTTCTATTCTAAATGATAGCTTTGCTGGGTAGAGTAATCTTGATTTTAGGTCCTTGCTTTTTATCAATTTGAATATTTCTTGCCACTCCCCCTGGCCTACAAAGTTTCTGTTGAGAAGTCAGCTAACAGTTGTATGGGCACTCCCTTCTACAAGGGAGCAAAAAATAAAAAAAGAAAAGAAAATGAAGATAGTATAAGGAGCCTCTGGGACTACTAACTGCTTTTCTCTTGCTGCTTTTAAGATTCTTTCTTTGTCTTTAATCCTTGGCATTTTATGATATGTCCTGGTGTGGACCTATTTGTGTTCCTCCTGTTTGGGACTCTGCACTTCCTGGACTTGCTTCTGTCACCAGGTAGGGGAAGTTTTCTGTCATTCTTTCTTCAAATAGGTTTTCAATTTCTTTCTCTCTTTCTTCTTCCAGCACCCCATGATGTGAATATTCATACGCTTGAAGTTGTTCCAGAGGCTCCTTACACTATCTTCATATTTTTGGATTCTTTTTGCTCTTTTGAGTGGGTGTTGCTTTTTGCTCTTTTGAATGGACTTGCTTCCTCATATTCCAAATTGCTGATTTGAGTCTCGGCATCCTCTACTGTTGATTCCCTGTAAATTATTCTTCATCTCAGTAAGTATATCTTTCATTTTTGACTGGTCCTTTTTTATGTTGTCGACATTCTAAGTCCATTGAAGTTCTCATTAAGTTTCTTGAGCCTCCTTATAACCATTGTTTTTAACTCCATATCCAGTAGTTTGCTTGTGTCCATTTCATTTAGTTTTTTTTCCTCTAGAAATTTCTCCTGTTCTTTCATTTGTGACATGTTTCTTTGTCTCTGCATTTTGGCTGCATCCCTGTGTTTGTTTCTGTGTATTAGGTAGAGCTACTATGTCTCTTGGAATTGGTAGAGTGGCCTTGTGTACTAGGTGTCCTGTAGGGCCTAGTTGCTCAGCCTCCCCAGTCACCTGAGCTGGGTATTCTAGGTGTGGCTCCTATGTGGGCTGTGTGCAATGACCTGGTGTAGTTGAGGCTTTATTGCTGTTGGTATCACTAGGAGGAATTGGCTGTGAGGACCAGTTGTGACTATAGTAGAAGAGCTGGGGTTTTGGTGCTCACTGATACCACCCTTGAGTGTGTCACTCGTGGATATGATAAAGTTGTAATCTGGCATGACCTGAAGTTGTCCACCAGCACTGGTTCTGGGGCCTCTTGAAAGGTGCAAATTCAGCCACTGTCTGTGCCCTGCCTGGAGCTATAGAATGATCTGCAGATGGCTGCTACTTGTGTTGGGCTTGTAGGTACCTAGGAGGGGCAAAGCTGTGAACCTTGCCAAGATGCTGCTAGTCCTGAGCCGGGGGTATCAAGAGGTATGGGCACCCTGAGTCCAGCTGCTATTTGAGAAATTTTAGGAAAGTCTGAAGCTTGAGCCAGGACAGGCCATTCATATGGAAAAGCCACTGCAAACAGCTTGGGTGAGGCTCCAAATTGGATGGGGTGAGATCTCAGGGCTGGGAAAACAGATTAAGACTCAGCTATGATGCCTGTCAGTGAGCTCTGTGTGTGGGGAGATCTTAGCAGAGGAACAATGACCTCTGCCAGCACGTTTGTCTAGGAGACAGCTGCACCCGCGCCCCTTGCAATTCCTGCCCCGATGATAGACAATTTAGTTCCTTCCTGTATGGCTCTCAATCCTTTTAAACTGCTGTTCCAGTGCTGGAGCTACAAGGGAGTGAGTCTGAATAAGTCCGTGTGCCGGCCCTTAAAGAGGAATTGCCTGAGACTCCAGCAGCCTCTGTGTTACTCAGCCACAATCCCCACTGGTTTTATAGCCTGAAGTTATGGGGACTTCTCTTCCCAGCTCTGGAGGCCTGGGCTGGGGGTCTGGTGTGGGGCTGGGACCACTTGCTCTTCATGGGAGGCCTCCTCAGCCAAAATATCCCTCTCACTTAAAAACACCACACATGGGTGTCAGACCAGCCCATTTAGCCCCTCCGACAAGTCTCAATGTCCTTTCTTCTTTAATTCTCTAGTTGTAGGTTTTCTATATAGACATATTTTAGGCGGTTCTGAATGATGGTTGTTCTGTGTTTTAGTTGTAATTTTGATGTGGTTGTGGGAGGATGTGAGTACTGTATTTACCTACACCACCATCTTGTTGTTTCTCCTCAACCTACTTCCTTTAAAAATTTATATTGCTGCAATAACAATTTAAAAAATCCACAAATCACTTTCCTAGCCCTAGATACTTTGTTCTCCGAAGGTAGTCAGAAAGTAATTTTGTCTGCAGATATCATGCAACTTCACATCTTTAGTCCTGGCCCCTTTCCCTCTTCCCAGTGGCAGAGCCTGTGTTCATGACATTTCCCCCAGAATGTTCTGCTCCCGAAGCCTATTCAAAAACACCTATAGTAGGTACTGGAGACCGAATAAATACTTCTAATCTGTTTCCCCACTTAAATAAATCTTCCTTTATATGTCAATTATATTTCAATAAAGCTGAAATTAAAAAAGAAAAAAAAGAAACCTTCAGACTATGCTAAAAGAAAAGTGATTTTGTATTATTGAGTTGTTCTTACAAGGCATATACCAACAGGCCTTGTAAGAAACATGCTGATCCCTTACAATTTGCTGCCTTGTATTGCTAATTATAAAAATTTTCTATAAACATCTCTTTCCAAATAGAGGGTAGATTTCCTGAAAGCATGGACTAGGGTCATACCAGTGTGTTCTTCTAGGTCAGGGGTCCTCAAACTTTTTAAAGTGGGGGCCAGATCACGGTCCCTCAGAGAGCTGGAGGGCCGGACTATATGAACTACTAATTCCTACTGTAATACCTCGGCTGCGCTCACTGCCCAAAAAACCTGGCGGGCCGGATCAGACTCCTCTGCGGGCCGCATGTGGCCCGCGGGCCGTAGTTTGAAGAATATAGGTGTTCAGTAAGCAGCAAGTACTGAATATACATTTGGGGCCGTAGTTTGAAGAATCTAGGTGTTCAGTAAGCAGCAAGTACTGAATATACATTTGCTGACTGACAAGGGCCTGTGGGGCAGGAGGAAGTTTCTACCTAGAAAAGAGGCCTGGAGTGATAACTCTAGCAAATCAGGATCAGGGTGAGCAGGGAGGGCCTGCAGGAACCCCAAAGCTGAGGAAAGCACTGTGAAGTTTCACTTTTCTAATTCCATTTGCGAAGAAATTAGAACTGGCAACTCTTAAATTAGGATCAGTGAGCCTCAACCACTTAAATGATCAGCATTAAAAATCCTTTCTTGGCACTAAATGAAAATACTACCACTGTTGATGTTTAATATACACACATAATATCAGACCAAAGAAGATAACTCACCACATGTTGTGCTCAAAAACTTTGGCTGGGTCAGTTAGAATCCTTGATCCCAGAGGGACTGCTGGGTGATAACCACTTTGGTATCTCTGTGGCACATTTCTTATCCTTAGATAGGAAATCCAATTTCTCCAAATCCCATTCATCCTAATTAGAACCTAAAAAATTACAAACAATTAATCAGTCAATATGAATTGAACAGTGTGCTGTTTATCTAATACCCAAAAATTGGTCCAAAAGGTTTACAACCTGTGAAAGGACATGCAAACTAATAACTAATACATTTTTATTGATTTCAGAGAGGAAGAGAGGAGAGAAAGATAGAAACATCAATGATAAGAATAATTGATCAGCTGCCTCCTGCGGGCCCCCTACTTGGGGATCAAGCCTGCAACTCAGGTATATGCCCTGACTGAGAATCAAACCATGACGTCCTGGTTCATAGGTTGATGCTCAACCACTAAGCCACACTGGCTGGGCAAACTGAATAACTTTAAACGAAAGATGGGCATGATAGTTTTTCTTCTTAAGTATTTTCAGGCTGAGAAGGGAAAAGAGTATTCAGTGTTCGACATTGGCTGACAATCTTTATAAATCACAGCCTTGACAAACTTTGCCTTGTTTGGCATTTGCTTACTTAATTTTTAGCATGTGGCCAAAGCACGTAAACTAAGAATCTGGATTTTGTGTATTAAAAAGTTTTAAGTGATTTCATTATTCTTGTGTCCAGGAAAACATTTTTCTAGAAATTTTGTGACCACTATACCAAAATCCCAAGAACTATAGTAGTAGAATAAGAAAACAAACCTATTATCTCATTCCCTGGGCTGATTTAAATAATATGAAAATTAGTCAAATAAATAAGGACATATTGTATTAAGATATGATCCCAGCCATTCTTAACTCTAACGACCCTGTATACATAAACTTTTTAAAAAATACATATTTTTATTGATTTTTTACAGAGAGGAAGGGAGAGGGATAGAGAGGTAGAAACATCGATGAGAGAGAAGCATCGACCAGCTGCCTTCTGCACACACCCTACAGGGGATGTGCCTGCAACCAATGTACATGCCCTTGACCGGAATCGAACCTGAGACTTTTCAGTCTACAGACCGATGCTCTATCCATTAAGCCAAACCGGTTTCGGCTACATATGCTTTTAAGAATAGTCAAGTCTGGAGTTGCTTAGTGTTGAGCTTCAACCTATGAACCAGGAGACCATGGTTCGATTCCTGGTCAGGGCATATGCCGGGGATTGTGGGCTTGATCCCTAGTGTGGGGCGTGTAGGAGGCAGCCAGTCAATGATTCTCTCTCATCACTGATGTTTCTCTCTCTTGCTCTCTTTTCCATTCTGAAATCAATATATATATATATATATATATATATATATATATATATATATATATTTTTTTTTTTTTTAAAAAAAAAAAAAAAAAAAAAGAATAGTCAATACATTTGCAAAATAGGTTTCCCTGTACAAAACACATGTTTTAATTCTAGCGCATCAGTTGCCTAGCCAAATCCATCCCCATTTCTGGAAGAACAATCTAAACATTTAATTAGTATGTCATCTTAATTATGTATTGGCAAATATGTCAGTTTAAAACGTTTATGGAAAAGTCTAAAAAAGAAGCTCTAAAGATCTTACTTTTTCTAGTAAGAATCCATTGTAATACAGCTCGACATTTCACTCCCATTCAGTTGTGCACCACGACATTCAGCCTAATGCTGTAAGCTGTCAGGTAGAAACAGATGCTGTAAGGTGTGTGTACATAACATGCACTAGAGACTATCCAAGGTGCTATTAGGCATAAAAATGACATGTATTGTACAGCCTTTACCACCTTATTGAAAGTCAATGGGTTTTAAGACGTGAATTTCAAAATGAACTGCAGAGTGTCAAAAACATCTCATTGTGTTTTCGAACATAAAATTCAAAATTTTCCATTAAAAAAAAAAAAGCTTAGTTACACACACCAAAAAGACTGTAATGGTTCTATTCATATGTGACTAACAATGATGAAAAATAAAACATTCAATAGCTAGTGCCGATCTCCTGTTTTTTGTTTGCTTTTCCTTCTCCACTAAATGCAAGCTCCTTGCTTGGCTGAAGCAATCCAGGCAAATGCTCTGCCTACCACTCCCTTTCCTCTGATATGCCTTTGTTCTTTTCTCCTGCCAGTGTGCCACGTAAGACTAACAAACCCTACTTGCACGATTATTTTTAGAGCTCTCTTTCTGCACTGAATACTACTCATAAAATCTCTATGCTGCAAAGTAGAAACTGATTACACCGAGAGAGGCAATTCATGCTCAAAAGTGTAAAAGATGTAAACGTATTTCCACCCAAATCAAAATAAAATTTCAGTCTTTCAAATAATCATGTGATACTTATCTATGTCTACATATAGAAGAGGAAAAGAGAGAAAAAATAATATATGAGCTTCTCCCACTATAAATGACCAAGAACCTCTATACACAGTTGGGAGACAAAAAGTCATAAGCAGATTGGATATTAGGCAATTCAGGAAAATGTCAGAGAGTATACAGTGTGGCCAGGTCCTAAGTATGAGGCAATTTGTCCTGCTTAGGCAGCAGTTTTTCTAATTAACTATATAAGCATCTTTATTTTTATTATCTGCAACAGTCACAGCTTAGCTCTTTATATTTTTATTAATAAAAATTACTAAGATCCTTACAGTGTGGAAGAAGGAAGTGACAGAAGAGTGTGACAGTGTACAGGCAGCTATCCAGTTACATTGACTGTAGTGGTAGAGAAATATGTGCTTCATGTTATGACTATCTTGATAGCTTAATGTTTACTAGGCCATGATTCTACTTTGCGATGTGGGGGAGAAGGGGGAAGAGCAGGGTGAGCCAGAATCCCAGTGGAGACAATTGGTTTCTGCTACCAGAGCGTCCCACTCTTTTTATGTACCCACTTTTAACTCTTTTGGTATATCCTAATTTGGGTACAGGATTAACTAAGGTATTATTTGCAAAATGAAGCTGTATGGGTAAGTAGTATTTTTATTTAAAATAACACAAAGAAGCCGAAGCCGGTTTGGCTCAGTGGTAGAGCGTCGGTCTGCGGACTGAAGGGTCCCAGGTTCAATTCTGGTCAAGGACATGTATATTAGTTGTGGGCACATCCCCGGTGGGGGGTGTGCAAAAGGCAGCTGGTCGATGTTTCTCTCTCATCGACGTTTCTAGCTCTCTATCTCTCTTCCTTCCTCTCTGTAAAAAATCCATAAAATATATTTAAAAAACAAACAAAAAAAAATACCACCTCTTCAAAAAATAAAATAACACAAAGAAGTACAGCTAAAATTATTCCATTCACTGGAAAAAAGGAAGAACAGAGGAAATAAACACAGATGGGACAATTAGTAATCAAAGACCAAGGAGGCATATATAAACCCAACCATATCTTACATTCAATATAAATGAACTCTAATGAAAATACATGGATTGTCAATTTATACAAAAAAAAGCAAGAACCCACTATATACTGTCTATAAGAGAAACACTTTAAATATAAAAATACAAATATATTACAATATTAAAAAGAGGTACATGCAAATACTGCATGAGAAGTACTGGTGGAGCTATATTAATAGACAAAGTAGGCTTTTAAAAAAGACTATTTCAGAGCTAAAATGGGACATTTAATAATGATGAGCCAATTTATCGAGATAACAATCCTAAATGTGCATGTATATAATAACAAAGCTTTAAAATACAGGAAGCAAAAATGAACACAATTTTTTAAAAGATGAAATTAACAAATTCACAATAATACCTGGAGATTTTAATAACCCTCTCTCAGCAATAAATAGAACACTATGAAACAAACGATCAAAAAATCAATAAAGATAGAAAAGATTGAGGATTATCAGCTTAATTTAAATGACACAGAAAGAACAATATCTAATAACAACAGAATACACATTCTTTTCCAGTGAACATGGAACATTTAAAATGCCAAGGTAGACCCTAAAAAAAGACCATATATCCCAGGCTATAAAACAAGTCTCAATAAATTCCAAAGTATTAAAATCATATGGAGTATGCTTTTTGATCATAATACTAAATGGTAATATTTTTGATGAATTGACTTATTAATAAATATATTTCCTTATCTCTAATAGTAAGTTACTATTAGAGATAAGGAAATATATTTATACTTTGTCTAATACTTTGTCTAATACTAATATAACCCCACCAACTGTCTTATGCATTGTTTATGGCATATCTTATAAAAAATGTATTTATATGTTTTTATTTAAAATGCTTCTCTTACAGAAGCAAATAGTTGATTTTTCCTTTTCTATCCAAACATAATAATATCTAGAAAAATTCCTAACTATTTAGAAATTAAGCAACACACTTCTAAATAACCTATGGGTCAAAGATTTATATGAGTTAGTAAATGTTAAGGCAAACTAGAAAATATGTTAATTGAATAATAAAGAAATCTAATGGGATGCAATGTTACCAAAGCCATGTTTAGAGGAATATTTATTAGAAAGAAAGAAACATCTCAAATCAATGATCTCAGCTTAAATCTTAAAAAGGCAGCTCAGCTGGTGTGGCTCAGTGGTTGAGCATCAACCCTTGAACCAGGAGGTCATGGCTTGATGCTGGGTCAGGGTAGGCCCAGGTTACGGGCTCTATTCCCAGTGGGAGTCAGCCAATTACTTTAGTTCAGAGCAGAGACGTACGAAGGCAAGAAGGATCTCCACAAATCCTTGTTAGGTGTTTGGGTTTTTATTTACAGTTGAAAGCCACTGAAAAGGTTTGGGGTCCTGATTCTTCATCTAACTTAGTTTAAACTAATTCTGCCATATCAAATTCTGTCCATATACTCAAGTGGTATTTTTTTTTTTTTTTTTTTTTTTTACTTACTTTGCCTATAGGTTTCGACTTCCTTCCTCTTGCTGACTGTAGAGCCATGGCTCTCTGAGATCTCAATGCCAAGACCCAGTCGTGAATAGTCAGTTGGCAAAAGCAATCACTAAGGAACAGATCCAGAAAAGAACTGCAGCTCTTAGGAGTACTGGAGCAACAGAATTTCACTGTATAAACAGCATTTATGATGCTATCAAGTATACACAGGTATGCCATGAAGAGCTGACACACTTCCAGCTAGGTAAGAGTGCCTATTTTAGAATGCAAGGATAAAACAAAGAGTCTTGATATAGTATGACACGCCAAGGAGAAGATGGCTTTAATACTTAGCAGTTTGCTGGGCCCCCCACTATCACCACATTGTGCTGGTAGCAAAAGAACAGCCCTCGGTACTGAAGGACAATTTGTGGAGAAGAGATCTCTGCTCTAGCTCCAGATTAGGGCTGGATGTTTTGCTTCCCACTAAAATGGAGCCCTTTTCACGATGACTCACACATCTGCCTACTAACTACAACAAACTCTACCACTATAGGTAAAATATATGTACAAGGGTATTTCATGTTACAAACATGAAAGTATTTCTTAAATAACTGCAAATCCTATTTATGTAGAATAACAGTTTTAAGTACTGTTTAAATAAAAAGGATAATTTTAGTTAAAGAAAATACTTCATAATATATTTTGCAAATTGGAAAATATCTTTGAGAAAACAAAGCACTAATTCCAATTTATTTTTCATGGAAATCAGAATTTTTTAAAATGTTTGCCACATTTAAGGCCCTAGTCTAAGCACTTTGCATGTATTATCTTATTTGACCCCTATTTCCCTATCAAGAGGCACTATTTTTATACTCATACTAGAGGCCCGGTGCATGAAATTCATGCACGGGGGGTGGGGGTGTCCCTCAGCCCAGCCTGCATCCTGTCCAATCTGGGACCCCTTGAGGGATGTCCGATTGCCCATTTAAGCCCAATCCCACAAGACTGCTGGCTCCCAACTGCTCGCCTGCCTGCCTTCCTGATTGCCCCTAGCTCCTTCTGCCTGCCAGCCTGATCACTCCTAACCACTCCCCTGCCAGCCTGATTGATGCCTATCTGCTCTCCTGCCAGCCTGTTTGCCCTAACTGTCCTCCCCTGAAGGCCTGGTCCACCTCAACTGCTCTCCCCTGCAGGCCTGGGTCCCTCCCAACTGCCCTTCCCTTCAGGTCTGGTTGCCCACAACTTCCCTCCTCTGCTGGCCAGGTCACCCCTAACTGACCTCCCCTGCAGGCTTGATTGCCCACAACTGCCCTTCCCTTCAGGCCTGGTTGCCCACAACTTCCACCCCTGCTGGCCATCTTGTGTCCACATGGGGTCAGGATCTTTTACTACATGGGGGCAGCCATCTGGTGTGTTGGAATGATGGTCAATCTACATATTACTCTTATTAGATAGGACAGAGGCCTGATGCATGGTTGGGGGCCAGCTGGTTTGCCCAGAAGGGTGTCCCGGATCAGGGCGGGGATTCCCTTGGGGAGTGGGGTGGCCTGGGAGAGGGGCCTGTGGTGGTTTGCAAGCCAGCCACGCTTTCCCTGGCAACCCAAGTGGGGGCCCTGGTATCTAGGGCTTATTTATCTTCTACAATTGAAACTTTGTAGCCTGGAGCGGAGCCAAGCCTCCTTCTTGCTCCTGTGGCGGCAGCCATTTCTGTTGGGACTTATGTATCTTCTATAATTGAAACTTTGTAGTCTTAAGCAGAGGCCTGGGCCGGCCAGGGTGTGCGGAAAGCTTGGCTTCCTCCATTGCTGGGGCAACCCTAACCTCCTGCTCTTTCCAGCTCCGTGGCTGCCACCATTTCTGTTTGGATTTATGTATCTTCTATCATTGAAACTTTGAAGCGTTGAGTGGAGGCCTAGGCCAGCAAAGGCAGACAGAAAGCTTGGCTTCCTCCATTGCCAAGGAAACCCAGGCCTCTATCTTGCTCTCTGTGGCAGTAGCCATCTTGGTTGGGTTTATTTGCATATTCGCTGATTGGCTTTTGGGTGTGGATTGGAGTGATGGTTGTAACGGAGTGATGGTTAATTTACATATTACTCTTTTATTAGATAGGATTACAGAAGAAACCTCCATATGGGATGAAGTAATATGGTAAAGTCACCCATTCAATAATTGATGGGGCTTCGATTTGGACCCAAGCAGTCTAACTGGAGATCCCATACTCTGACTTGACTTTTTTTGTGTGTGAACATTTTTATTATTCACATACGTACAATTCACCCATTTGTGTTCCACTTTTGTACCCTATACATGCAAGAAGGATCATAGTACTGATTCTCCAGTCAGCTCTGGGTTGCTAATTTATTGTAACTGACTTAAGGAGGCCAGAATTCCTTCTCTCCCTTCATCTCTCTCAATTCTGTTTCTTCTCTTGGGCCTTAATCAAATAGCAAGTAATGCCCCTGGGAGACACTAGTCCCCAGATTTAGGAGAAGCAGTTATTCTTTCCAGTCCTCACATTTCAAGGTACAAGCAAAGCACCCTCGCCTCACATAAATAATGTAACATTTTTAACACCCAGTTCTTTTCTTTTTTTCTTCTTCTTTTTTTTAAAAATATATTTTTATTGATTTTTTACAGAGAGGAAGGGAGAGCAATAGAGAGCTAGAAACGTCGATGAGAGAGAAACATCGACCAGCTGCCCCTTGCACACCCCCCACCAGGGATGTGCCCGCAACCAATGTACATGCCTTTAACCGGAATCGAACCTGGGACCTTTCAGTCCGCAGACCAAAGCTCTACCACTGAGCCAAACCGGCTTCGGCCACCCAGTTCTTTTCAACTGGGCTACTCTCACTCAGCTGAGGAGTGGCGGCAAAGACGGACATGTTTCCCTTGCTACTAAGCTTGATCCTAAGATTGCATTCTCACATCTCAATACTATTAGCACAGCACCAAAGAACTAGAGCACACAGTACTGCTGGTTGTTTGCATTATCCTTGGAGCACTTGGTTGGCTCTGAGCAAAAACTATTTGTAAGGATTCCCAGTTGTCTCACTCGTGAAAATCTCGTGGGGAAAACTGCTGTAAAATATACACTAAATGCCTGCCCTCCGTTTAAAAGTTAACTCCTCTTCTATATTTCCCAAGTTCTGAGCATTTTTCAACTAAACAAATTAGTGAGACATTCATGTTTTTACCTTTGTAATTGTTTAGCTTTTTTCAGCGGGGAAGCTGGTACAAGTTCTCATTCAGAGGAACAGTATCTTCTTGATAAAGCTGCACTGACATTACCTGAGAGGCTAGCATTAATGAGAGCAAATTAAAGTGCTATTGTTGTACTGTGTTGGAGAGTGAACGCCAACAGGTAAGAAACACTTGAGTATCAAATGCTTTGTGGTGAAAGTCCAAGCTTCAATTCCCCCTCTAAATGTCAGTGAGCTCCAAGGGTAGCCATCTGTGAGGTAAACAGTCCGGGCAACTTGTACAGCTTGTTTTCATCTTTCTTTGGATGGTTATAATTTCTTGGTATAAATAAGGTTATTAACAACAACAGAACAATAACAATTACAGCAAGTATTTACAGAGCACTTTGATGTCAGTCACTGCAGCTTCAAAATGGGAAACTCATGCTCAGTGTTTTGCTCTCCATGACCACCCTTAAAGGCGGCCATCCCCTGCACTCACTCACAAAAAAGAAAGGCTACTGGAAATCACAAGTTATATATATATATATATATATATATATATATATATATATACACACACACACACACACACACACACACACACATATCATATATTATTGAGTTTTTATAGAGAGGAAGAGAGAGGGATAGAAAGCTAGAAACATCGATGAGAGAGAAACATCGATCTGCCTCTTGCACCGCCCCCCCACTGGGGATGTGCTCGCAACCAAGGTACATGCCCTTGACCGGAATCGAACCTGGGACCCCTCAGTCTGCAGGCCAACGCTCTATCCACTGAGCCAAACCAGTTTCAGCTCACAAGTTATTTCTTTAAGGGTTTCATGTAACCCATCTCAAGCCTGCCTCAATCCAAAATACCTGAAGGGTATACTATTCTAATTACTCTGGAAGTTGTCTCTAAAAAACAGTATGCTGGACCAGAATGAAATCTGTTGTAACTCATTCATCTCTTTTCACATTTGTGAGTGCTTTACAGTAACTTCTGGAGGCATTCATTAGATTTGATGGGCTGATGAAGGAAATTAAGTTGCATTCATACTTTGTGTGTAATCAGTAAGATGGAACTTCTGTTTTTTTTATTCGACACAGAGAAAGGGCCAGAGAATTTTAAAAATAAAATTCATGGGAATGGCATAATTTCAACATGAGAACAGGCAAGCTGAAAGTTTCAGAAACCATATAGAATTTCTACAGGATTACGAGTAGGAGGCCAGAGTATATTAGATGCACCTGTACTTTTTACCTATAATAGTCAGATGCTGCTCCCTTTGGGGTCACCTCTTTTCTTCTCTTGTCTTGAACAGTCTTTTTTGGCCTGGCCTTCTGTCAGTCATCTGGCATTTTGTTCTTATTCAAAAGATCAGTCTTCCTAAAGACTCACCTCTCGGCTACTCTGCAGCTGGAGGAGACATGTGATTATGTTCTGGCTAAAGCTTTTGTTTAAAAAGGGAAAGGGGTCAGAAGATAGCTTGCTGTCACGGACACACCTGCCTCCTTCCTGAACTTAGATGTGATGCTGAGTACAGAGGAGGAATGGGGCCTGGTCCTTGATGGTACCACCTTCCCCTGGACTTCTTGCTAGATGAGAAAAAGAAATTCCAAATTTTATCCACAACCAGGTTTTCTGTTATTTTCATTCAAGGGGATTCTAACAAATAATAACCATTACTGTTAAGTCCTGGGAATCCAGGGGCAAATCCGTTTGGTTCCTGCCTTCAAGAACCTTAACATCAAGTGAAGAAGTTGAGATGAAAACAAAGAGTCTGCTACATGTATAGCAGAGGTAGGTATAAGGTTCTACTAGAGCACAAAGGAATGAATAAGTCTATTGATAATGGCTAGGAAAAGCTTCCCAGTGGGGACAACATTGTGTTGGGTCTAAAAGAACAAGTGGGGATATTCCAAGAGGAGGAGGGTGAAAGCCAGAGCATCTCAGGCAGAGGGATTAGTACAAATAAAGACAAAGAAGTATGAAAGTGCACGTTATAGTCAGAGAATAAAAAATAATTTGGAAAAATATGCTAATAACTTTGGAAATGAATAGAGTCTATAATTAGCACTGTACTCCAGTTGATAAAAGGTTGAGAACTCTGAAACTAGTATATAGATATACTGGAACTGAACAACTCAGAAATAGTGAGCAAACAGTGGGAACCAAGTTTCTTATCCTTTACTCTGCCAGCTGAGAGGGCCTAGAAACAACCACAACCCACTACAAAAAACACACACTGAGCACCCGGAACTTATTTCCTAGTATCATTCACTAATAAAGGGAACCAGGGCACTTTGGAGAAATGGCTAATTGTAGGACTGGGTGAGGGAATATAAGATAAATTTGTAGCATCTTTTAGTGCCAGAAAGTAGGAAAGTGTTCAAAACAATAAAACAAAACAATCACTTATCCTTTGAGACAACATGGAGGGATCTGGAGAGTATTATTCTAAGCAAAATAAGCCAGTCAGAGAAAGACAAGTACAATATCACATTGGCTCACTCATTTGTGGAATATAATGAACAAAATAAACTGATGAACAAAATAGATCCACAGATGTAGAAGCAGGGAACAGACTGTTGAATCTCAGAGGGAAGGGAGGGTTGGGTGGGGAGAGTAAGAAAAGATCAACCATATATGCATGTATGTATATATGCATAACCCATGGACACCGACAATAATGTGGTGAAGGCCTTTTGAGTTTCTTAACCCATATCACCTAGTAACAAAAACAGTAACACTAGCAATGAGAAGGAAATGAGCCTCTTTGAATGAAAGGCTCTCGCAGTGTGGTTAGAAAGAACCACAAGGCCATAAACACCTATGAAAGAGAAACATTTTGAACAAAGGCTAAAATGTGGACTCTTATCCAACATCTCATTTTAATATGAAGGTCATTATAATAGATCTCCAACCCTTATTCTTCAGGAACAATCTCCTACTGGACTCAGGGTTTGTCAAACTAAGGCCCCATGACAAATTAAAAAAATTTTTTTTACATGAGGTTATGTTTGTTGAATTTAGAGAATGAAAGGGAGAGGGAAGGAGAGAAGGAAGGGGGTGAAAAAGAGGGAGAGAGAAACATCAATGTGAGAAACAATGATCGGCCACCACCCATATGTGCCCTGATTGGGGATCAAACCCACAACCTAGGTATGTGCCTGAGCAGGAGTCAAACCTGATATCTTTTGGTGTACAGGACAAAGCTCCAACTACAATAATTGAGCCCCAGCGCAGGACCCATACCTAATTTTTAAACTGTGGTTTTATAATCCTATATAATAAAAGCCTAATATGTTAAGTGCCCAGTCATGTGTTCAATCATTCAAAGTCTAATATGCTAATGATATGCTAAGGCTGCTCAACTGCTCACAATGATATGCATTAACCACCAGGGGGCAGATGCTCTGACCAGTAGGTTAGCTTGCTGCTGAGGTTCAGCTGATCAGGACTGAGAAGCTGCGCTGAACATGCCCTGGAGCCCTCCCACAGTCCTTCTCTGCCCCAATTGTGCACCGATGGGGTTCCTCAGCCTGGCCTGCACCCTCTCAAAATCCAGGACCCCTCAGAGGATGTAGGAGAACCGGTTTTGACCCCATCCCGGAGGCCAGGCTGAGGGACCCCACTGGTGCACAAATTCGTGCACCGGGCCTGTAGTAATAATAATAGTAATAATAATAATAATAATAATCTAAGAAAATCAATAGGAACAAATGTAAACTGCTACTTGACTTCAATGCCTGTGTTTGCATTTATGATCTTTCTGGCAGCAAGCAGCACAGATATAATATGAGTGATGCATCTGACTTTGCAGCACACTGTTAAAGATTCTGCAGTATTCTGAACAGAGAAAAGTGATGAGGGAACTGAGAAGACACACAGCATAGTATGGATAGGCTGGAGTCCAAAGAGCCTGTGTAGCAGTGGTCAGTCAATTTATTGTTTATAATGAGCGCTGCAAATGAATTTTGGTGAAACACCAGCAGTCACATTATGATACTGCTAATTTGAATTTTACTGGCTTTGTGGTTATATCTCTCTTAGCTATTTTGATTTTGTCATTGAATAAGAGCTCTATGCAAAAGAAACTTATACCTCGACTTATATAGTAATATACTAAAAATATTTTAAGTCAACCCAGGGGTCTGCAAATTTTTCTTTCTTTAAATGAGCATTTATAAATTTTTCAACATTGAGAAATACAGCATCAGAAGATTCCACTCCAGAGCATTCTACTTTTATTCCTCCTTAATAGCAGGAATATCTCAAGAAGGGCAGAATCACCTCAATTCTCCTTGAAAAGCAATTTCAGGTGAAGAGGTGAAGGGTTTGAACTAAGTTATAAATCCAGGCTTTGTCACTTGCTATCAATATAACTTCTGATATATACTTAACTTTGTTAATCTCAATTTCCTGAATAAAATGTAGCTAATAAAATTATTTCAAAACACAAAAGTTACAAGAGGTGATCTATGTAGCATATTTGTAGCATGATGCTGGGTGCACGGTAAGTGTTCAATAAACTTTAGTTGATATTACTGTTCTTAGTCTGGCTCTTAAATTTCCATGAGTACTACACGGAGCTTCATGAATACTACAGGATTACACCTCCCATTATCCTTCTTGTTTTTTTTTGTTTTGTTTGTTTTTTAAATATATTTTATTGATTTTACACAGAGAGGAATTGAGAGGGATAGAGAGTTAGAAACATCAATGAGAGAGAAACATCAACCAGCTGCCTCTTACACACTCCCCATTGGGGATGTGCCCACAACCAAGGTGCGTGCCCTTGACCAGAATCGAACCCAGGTCCTTTCAGTCCACAGGCCGACGCTCTATCCATTGAGCCAAACCGGTTTCGGCTCCTTCTTGGTTTAAACAGTCTAAATAGTTCCATCTTCTCAAAAAGATGAAAAACTAATTTACCAATGAAGTCAGGATAATATAGTAGCAAGTACTGAATATAATAATATTCAGAAAATAATAAGCCTCAAGTTCAAATCCTTGTTCAGCTATCTACCAATCATGATTTTTTAAAATAATATTTTTATTGATTTCTTTTTAGAGAGGGAGGAAGGAGAGGAAGAGAGAGAAACATTGATGGGCTTCTCTTGCACGCCCCCTACTGGGGATAGATCCCACAACATGAGCATGTGCCCAGACTGGGAATCAAACTGGTGACCTTTTGGTGCATGGGATATTGCTCATCCAACTGAGCCACACCAGCCAGGACTACTAATCATGATTTTTGGTAAAGCCACTTACTTTGCCTGAGCCTATAGGCTCATTTGTAAAAATGGAGATAAATCTCAAGTCACAAGTTCTCACACAGAACATCATAAGCTACACAGGGTTCCACAAATGTAAAGTCAAATTATTATCCAGTGAATTCCAGAAACGTCTTTAAAGGGCACCCCTTAAAACTTAATAGAAAACACACACACACACACACACACACACACAAATTAATAAATTATTAGGAACAAACACCATTCCTACTTCCCACTGCTGAGCAATTAGGACACAAAGCCAAAGTGAAAGTAGCAATCGAGCCTTTTATTTACAGTAACGGTGTAAGCAAGAGAGCAAAAGAGGCGTGAGCTCATCAGTGTTCCGCTTCTCCCCATGGAATGGCATGAGGGAAGGATCAAGGGATGCAGCCCAGATGGGGGAAACTGTCGCACTGCCCAGGAGCCACCCCTTCCTCAGGCTCCTGTGACGGTCATGGATGTGGGGAAAGGGAAAGAGCTAAAAATAGAATGGCACTGAACCAACATGGAGAAAGAGTCTATACAGAAGGCCCCAATAAGGAGTCCTCTGAATGTAGTCTTCTGGGCTTGGAATTGTCAAATGACAAACTACAATAATTTAGTAACGAGTCTGATGTCCTTTATTCAAGGGAAACCAATCCAGGGATTGGGGGTGTCGGCATAAGAAATGTCCAAACTGTAGAGAACTTTGTGAGTTTCTGTGGGCCAAACTGATGACATACACTCCGGGGCAGCAGTGGGGTGGCAACAGTGGTGACGGTGGTGGCGGGTGGGTGAACCATAGCTGGGATTGGATTACAGGATAGTTAGCAAGATTATGTGCTCTCTTGAGGGTTAATATCCCTTTAGAGGGCTATTCTGATATTTCAAAGGTGTATTAACCTAGATGCATAGGAACAATAGGCAGATTTGGCTTACAAACTTGCACTAAAGAAGTTACAGGCCTGAGGCATGATCACCACCATGACCGGCCCAGTTAGGAAATTATTATTAGATCACCCTGTGAGGTTATTTTCCATAGAAACCCCATTTTCACCTGCCTGGGAGCACTGTGCCTCACAAGCAGTGGAGCAGTCTCCCCAAGGGATTGGGGGCAAGAGCAAGATTGTAAGGAGCGTTGGAAGAGGCAGTATGGCCGGAACCGGTTTGGCTCAGTGGATAGAGCGTTGGCCTGCAGACTGGAAGGTCCCAGATTCGTTTTGGGTCAAGGGCATGTACATTGGTTTCGGGCACAAACCGGTGGGGGCTGTGCAGGAGGCAGCTGGTCGACGTTTCTCTCTTATCGATGTTTCTAGCTCGCTATCCTTCTCCCTTCCTCTCTGTGAAAAATCAGTAAAATATATTTTAAAAAAAAGAAAAAAGAAAAAAAAGAAGAAGAAGAAGAGGCAGTATGAAAACAGGGCGTGGTTGGTTGGGAGGACAGGGATTCCTTACAGAGCTACCAAGTCCTATTTTCTAGGGTCAGGTGAACCAATGTTGAGTGGGAGGACTGTGATTGGTGTCTGTGAGGTTTTCCTGACAGGTGTTTCCTGAAAGTGCAGGCTGCAGAAACCACCATTTTGTGGGTCCTGACGCACGAATGCACTATCAGAATGCAGGTACACACATGGACATGGCTGCCCGGGGGCCTCGTGGGGAGGGCGGCTTCTCCCCAGAGGCCTTCCAGGAAAAGCCTTGTAATGGTCTGTGGTCAGGCCTGAAAGATCCCCCACAGGAGTCTGATCTAGAGCCTGCTCCTCACCCGAAGGAAAAAAGAACACAAGTATTCTTTACCCAACACATAATAAACATTATTCTGAGAAATGATATAAACAAAAAAACTAATACATTTAATGTGGATAAGGGGTTCTGTGGAAAGTAACCTCACAGGGTGAACTGATCATAAATTCCTAGCTGGACAGGTCACAGTGGGTGGTCATGCCCCAGGCCCACAACTTCTTACTGAAAAAATTATAAGCAAGCTGTCTATTGTTCCTGTGCATCTAAGTTAGCACGCCTTTGAAATACCAGAAGCAATACCCCTTGAAGGCGTGATCACCTTCAAGAGAGCATATAATTTTAACTATCCTATCAGCCAGTTCATGCCGTGCTTTCTCCCACCGTCATGTCATCTTCCTTATGTTCTCTCCTTGATTTCAAATGCATAAAAGAAACCGCAAAACTGTTCATCTCCTAAGCATTTGAGATCTTGCTTCCCAAGCAACTGTCTTCAGTTTTGGTTCAAATAAACTTACAAAAATTCTCTGTAGGTTTTTTTCTTATGTAAACATTAAGAATCATTTCTTTAAAAGCCCATGAATAATAATGCTGCAGCAAGTTTCTTAAGAATAGAGAATTTTAGTTATATTCCTAACTTCTAAGGAACATAGCATATAGAGAAACCTTAATAATCTTCAACCTATAAAACTCTTATTTCTAAGATCACTTGTAAGTCAGTAGTTAAAAGCTCAGAACCACATTTTTAGAGGAACATTTCAAATGGTGATTAATATACCAGGCTAGTCCACACATTTTTTTAAATCCATAATGTGAATGAAAGAAATTTGTTTATTTTAAATGGCTTTGGAAAACTGTCAAATTCCATTTTCCCAAATAGCTGAAGCACTGCCTGGGGCAACCTGAATCTTATTTAATACAAAAACAATCTGATTAAATGATTCTTTTAAAACAACAACAAAAAACCCATAATACCTATCAGCCATCTCTTTGCCACCTGATAATATAAGAAATAACTATAAAAAAAAATGCTGTTTAACTAAAAACTAGACCTGTACATCAAAATAAGTGTAGTGCCTTCAAATCAGTCACATTAAGAGATTACTATTTACTCTAATAATAGTAAAACATCCTTGAAATTCCATTTTCAGATAATGGCCTAATGGCAAGCTTACTGATTCTTTTTAATATCCTCAGTGGTGGCAAATTCTTTGCATTAAGATATATACCCTTTGTTGTCTTTAGAGTAGTGTTCTTGTTGCCATAAATGTATAGATTCCCAACATAACCAGCTTGGAAATATCATATCCATTGAGATATAGCTTTTGGTATTTTCTGTTTCCTTAAACAGTCTTAAACAGCCAAACCTCATAAATCAAGTTCACACAGTACAAACTGTACTACCACAAATGATAGTATCCTTTTTTTAAGAAGCCAAAACTATCTGGAAATATGAGCTAGATGTTTTTTGTTTTTTTAATTTAAAATTTTCTTAAATATATGGATAGGAAAAATAGGAAATATACAGGGGGAAGATCCCTTTTATGACTGCAACAAGAAATGTGAAATACCTAGCATTAAGGTGGCATTAATGTACAGGACTGATATAAAGAAAGTTACAGAAGCGCATAGAAGATAATTTTAATAAATAGGAGGAAGACAGTACATGGGTTTCCGAAGTTGAAGATTAAATATTTGTAAAAATGTACATTCTTGCCAAAATCATCCATAAAATTAAACTTGTTGCAATCAAAATTCAAAAAATGTTTTTGGAGAACTTGAACACATAATTTAAAAGTTCATCTGGAAGAATAAACATGCAGGAAGTGCCAGGAAAATACTGGAGAGGAAGTGAATGATGCTGGTTGTGTCAAGATAGGGTTAAGGAGGTGGGGAGAGCTTGCTCTTCCAGACATTACAATATAGTATGATGCTCTGCCTGCCACCGGGAATAGAGCCCGCAATCTGGGCATGTACCCTGACTGGAATCAAACCCGTACCTTTTCGGTGCACAGTTCAATGCCCAACCAACTAAGCCACACCGGCCAGGGCAAGGTATATTTTATATACTATAATGATATGTGTCAATATTAGGAAGACTTGTATAACTCAGTGAACCAACAGTTTCCAGGTGACCAACATATGGTATCACAAAATCATGCATGGGTAAAAGATCCATTCAAAGTACAAGACAGACCAATGAATTAAATGTAACAGACCAATGGATTTAAATATTATATGGCAGTTAACCTTTAAGAAACTATCCCATATTGGAATTCGGTGTAGTGTCAAAGGAAAATATTCACACTCTTCTGAAGAGACTGTTAAATTACTCACTCCTCCCCTTTCTAACTTCTTATACATCTGTGTGAGATTACATTTTCTTCAAATACATCAACCAGAACATATCGTAACAGTCTTAGCAGAGGCAAATATAAAATCCAATCATCTTCTCTTAGTCCCCACGTATCACACCCCAGCGCAATGAACAATGATTCCTGCCACCCTCACTTTCCCACCCGATGGCAGACGATCCAGATTCTCCCTGTAGGAGTTTGGGTCCCCAGCGTCTCCCCAGAGATCAGAGTAATTGGGAGCTTGTCTTCCTTCCGGTTGAAAGAAGCAGTGCACCCAGACACCTGCCACCAGCCCAATTCACACACCTCCGTACCTCAGATTTTCAGCGCTTGTGCACGTCTCAATGCTCTTCTCTCTTTCCTTCTAGTTGTAGAACTTCCACTCAGCCACCTTTCGTGGTTCTGGGTGATAGACGTTTTGCTTTTAGTTGAAGTTTTGAAATTGTTGTGCGAGGCAGCAGTTTAGGGGTTTACCTATGCCGCCATCTTGGTTTCCTCCTCGGTCTAGAAAAATTTATAATAGTTATCTGTCATTGAAAGGTTCAAGGAGACCCTTATATTTTCTTTTTATTTTTATTTATTTATTTTTTTAAATATATATATTTTATTGATTTTTGTACAGAGTGGAAGGGAGAGAGATAGAGAGTTTGAAACATCAATGAGAGAGAGTCATTGATCAGCTGCCTCTTGCACACCCCCTACTGGGGATATGCCCGCAACCAAGGTACATGCCCTTGACCGGAATCGAACCCGGGGCCCTTTAGTCTCCAAGCCGACGCTCTATATTTTCTTTTTAAATTTTGAATGTACTTTTCTTTAAGTAAACTCAAGCTACTTTTACAATCAGAAAACATGAAAATATTTTTTAAATCACTAAGTACAATATATAATTCTATATAATGTTTACGGGTAGAGGATCCATGCTTGGGAAGAAAAAAAAGATGGTATAGGCAATATTAACAGTAACACTAGAAAGGTTTTCAAAATTTTCTGGTGGTCACCCATTTACACGGAGGGAAGACGGCATGGAATCTAGGAGAGCCCGGTTAATGGGATCCAGACAGGGTGCCATGGGTGGCTGGATTCAAGACCCAAACACACTATGGCCAAAGAAGTCCAGAGAAAGGTTACTTTTAAAAAACCCCAATTTGTTAAACCAGGTTAAGGCAGAAAATTGCAGATTCTGAGCAGGTAGGGCAAAGAGCCCTGAAAGAGAAAGAAATTATTAGAAAAGGCAAAGAGTAGCCGGAGGAGGTGGAAAACAGACAAGTAATTCATACCAGAATGTCAAATTCCGGTCACCCAGAAACTTCCTGTTCACCAACTATGGCTGGAACTTGCTACTTGCTACAGTGCTGTGTGACATTATGGCTGCTCTCCCTCTTCATTTGGTAACTGTTTCTCATGTGCCAGAACCTTTTCATTTATAGCACTTGTTAATCGTCAGGCAGCAAACACAGATGGCAGCAGTCTGGTCTGCCCAGCCCAACTCCTGGGAAAGCTTTTGCACCCTCTGCTGGTCAGCTCTGCACCAGAACAGAAGGGTCTGTTTCTGAAGGAGACAATTTCCCAAGTCACAGGGACACACTTTTGTGTTCTCTCCCAGGTTTCAGTGAAGAGTTTGGAAACCATCTTCTCAAACTGTGCCCTTGACCCCAAGAGACAATCCCAGATCAAAACAATGCCTTCATTGTTTACACCAAAGAAAACATCATAAAAACTGAAGTCCCATGAGAAAATATACCATCAAAGGCATTTATATTATTTTTTAAATTTATCTTTACTGTTGAAAGTATTACAGATGTCCATTTTTCCCCATTGCCCCTGCAACTCCCACCATCAAAAGCATTTTAAATTCAAATGATTTCACCTGATTACATAATAAATAAATAAAGGTATGCAGATGATTGCAAACTTAATAAAGACCCTTTAGAGCTTTATTCTGGTTGAAAACCTGAGAATTATTATAACAATAATATTTGTATAGGTTTTACAACTTACAGGAAGCTCTCATTTTCACACCTAATCCTTACAACAATCCTATAATTGAGAAAGGAAGGCAAACAAGCATTTTTTATTATCACCCTTTAACAGATGTGGAAGATGAGACTCAAAAGAGGTTTCGTGAGTTGCCTTGATCACAAAATACCAGAGCCACCATTCAAGCAGGCCTCCTCACTCCACACTCTACATCCTACGCAGGACACTCTTCTGCCTGTGCTGCTGGTCCATCAGGAGTTTTCTTAAGAATTGGTATGTATTTTAGGTAGAGAAGAAGAAGGCCTAAAACACGTTTCTATAATACTAGTGAACCGGTGCACAAAATTTGTGCACATTAAAAGGAAATTAATTAGAGGAAATATTTTAATATTGCTATTTGCCCTTTCTCTATAATAGAAGTGTCAGAATTAAAAGAAAATTAGTAAAATGTACATGAAAATCTTCCTCCTGTCAGAGTCTGGGGCACACTACAAGAACCAGAGTCAAGTCCCCGCCCACCCACATGTGCCTTGAAATCATGCAAGACCAGATGCGGCTGGCCCCACCCCTGTCAAGCCCTGCTGAGTGGGGGGTGCAGCTTGAGGTCCCCCATCAAGCCCTGCCAGACAGGGGGCACAGCCTGAAGGGCTCCGTCAAGCTCTGCCAGGTGGGGGACATGGCCTGAGGTCCCCCAACCTGGTGCCAGGGCAGGGGGTACAGCCTGATGTTCTCTGTCAAGCCCCACCAGCAGGCTGCGCAGCCTCAGGTCCCCTGCCCTGGCCCAGCACCACACAGCCTCAGGTTCCCCGCTGATTGCTCGTTAAGGCTCATTATGGGAACTCGACCTCCGCTGTGGGCACAGCCATCTTGTTACAGTGTGATGGTCAATTTGCATATTCCATCTTTCTTAGGCTATTTCATTTTGTTTCAAATATCACCAAAATTTTAGATGCTGAATCCTAAATCTGAGTGATTTGCACTGGAGGGAGTCCTAAAAGAAACATCAGTTTAACAAGGGAAGTGGACATTTTAGTGAGGAATCTCCTGAGAACCAAATAAAGTTAACTTCAGCATTTCAATGTGTATCACGCTTATGTCCATAAAAAGTAGGTCCTGTCAGGCTTTCTAGCTTCTGCATCACTCACTCGTGTAGCATGAAACTAGTGTTGGGAATCCTCAAGTTCTGGTCCTGCTTTCCCTTGAATCTCTATCATTTCCCCCCTTATGAACAAAGATTTACGGGCACTGTTCTGCTGGAGTTCCAAGCTAAAAATCAGTATGCTGAAGAAGAGAGATTCAGTGAAATCTAGCTAATATCACGGAGCTCCCGAAACTAAAGAGCAAAGCAAAGTAGCAATGATAAACAAAATCAAAGAATTACATAGTGCTGTGTGCCAGGCTTTACTCTAGGTGCTTTACATCCAGTGACTCATTTAGTTCTCCAAGAACCTATTTAACAGACAAGCACACTGAGGCACAGTGCAGTTAAGTACTTCTACCCTGTTTCCCCGAAAATAAGACAGTGTCTTATATTAATTTTTGCTCCCAAAGATGTGCTAGGTCTTATTTTCAGGGGATATCTTATTTTTCCATGAAGAAGAATACGGTACACATTTATTGTTAAATGAAAATAAAGGAAATTTATTACCTGTATACGGTACGGTGGTACGGTAGTTGTCAACACAAACCAGACAAACTGTGAATCCTACAGTATCAAGAATTTACTCATTTATTCAATGACAATCATATCATCATCTTCTGGAACATCATCATAACAATCCAATTCCTGAATTTCCTGGTGAATTTCTTGTGACTCCATTTCTTTCAGAATCAGTGGACCAAATCTCTCATGTTTAGCCTAGGGGGGCCTTATTTTTTGGAGGGATGCCTTATATTTCACTCAGAAGGAAACCTGTAAGTAGGTCTTATTTTCGGAGAAACACGGTAGTTACTTAGGATAACCAGGCTCTCACAGCTAGTAAATAGTAAAGCTGAGATCCGGACCCAATAACTGAGTTCACTTTCTTAATCATTAAAGCTATGCTGCCTCTATATAGTGGTACCTTCCATATTTCTGTTGTATTTTTAAAGTATACTTTTAATTTTAAAACAATTTTAGATTTATAAAAAAGTTGCAGGTAGTATGGAATTCTCCTATTATTAAAATCTCACATTAGTATATATAGGTGATATAATTAACGAAGCCAATATTAACACATTGTTATAAATTTAAGCCCGTATTTTATTCATATTCTTCCGTTTTTACCTAGTGTCCTTTTTCTCTTCCGGGATTCTATCCAGGGCACCACATTACATTTAGTCATCGGCCCGCCTTAGGTTCCTTTGGCTCTAACGTACCTCAGACTTTCTTTGTTTTTGATGACCTTGACAGTTTTGAGGAGTGCTGATCTGGTATTTGGTGAAATGCTCAATAAATACCCATCTGATATTTTTCTCATGATTAGACTGGGGTAATGGGTTTTAGGAAGGAAAACCACAGAGTAAATTGCCGTTCTCCTCACATCATATCAAGGGTACACAATACGAACATAACTTATCACTGTGGATGTTAACCTTGATCACTTGGCTGAGGTAGGAGTTGACAGATTTCTCCACTTAAAGTTGTCCCCCGCACCCCCACCCTTCCCATACTGTATTCCTGAAAGGAAATGGCTATGTGCAGCCCACACTTAAGAAGTAGTGAATTATGCTCTACCTCTTTAAGGTAAGAATAACTACATAAAATTATTTGGAATTCTTTTGCATGGGAGATTTTTCTCTTGTCTCCCATTTATTTATTTATTCAATCATTTGTTCATAATAGTACTAGAGGCCTGTTGCACAAAATTCATGCACAGGAGGAGGGTCCCCTCAGCCTAGCCTGCACCCTCTCCAATCCTGGATTCTTCTCACAATCCAGGACTGCTGGCTCCTAATTGCTTTCCTGCCGCCTGCCTGATCACCCCTAACCACCTCTGCCTGCTGGCCTGATAGCCCCTAACTGCCTCCACCACCACCACCATCAGCCTGGTTGCCCCTCACTGTCCCCCCTCACCAGCCTGGTCATTCCAACTGCTTCCCTGCTGGACTGGTTGCCCCCAACTATCCCCCCTACCAGCCTAGTCACCTCTCACAGCCCTTCTCCCCCCTCTCCCCCGCCAGCCTGGTCACCCCCAAATTCCCCCCCCGCCACCCCCCGCCAGCCTGGTCGCCCCTCACTGCTGGCATGGTTGCCCCCTCCTGCCCTCCTCTGCCACCCTGGTAGCCCCTACTCCCCCCAATCCCTACTGGCCTGGTTGCCCCACACAGCCTGTTCAGTCATTTGGTTGTCCTCACTAACTCCCCTGCCGGCCTGGTCACCCCACACAGCCTGCTGTTCAGTTGTTTGGTTGTCCCTCACTAACCCCCCTGCAGGCCTGGTCGCCCCATGTAGCCTGCTGTTCAGTCGTTATTGTGAGGGTGTCCTGACCAATTTGCATATTACCCTTTTATTGGTATAGATGTACTCACAGATAATCATTTTAAACTTTGGATTATAACCCAATACTACTTTATTTTTTTTCAGTTGGCTCCTATATCCTTTGTTGACACACTCTCATCATTGTGTTTTTGTTTTTAGCACTTACTTACTTGCTGGCACTACAAGATGTTGCAGGCTCATATGTATGTGCCTTGATCCCATCTTAGAATCAGCCATTTCTCCAAAGAGCATTTGTTCCTTTTATCTTATTTGATATTATAATTTTTAAATTGACTTGAGAGAGAGAGAGAGAAACATCTATGACCATAAGAAGTAGATCCTATCAGGTTTTGTGGCTTCTATATCACTGAGAATCATTTATTGGCTGCTCCCTGCACACCCCCCACTGGGGATTGAGCCCGCAACCCGCTCATGTGCCCTGATCAGAAATTGAACCGTGACCTCCTGGTTCACAGGTGGACACTCAACCACTGAGCCACACCCAGTGGGCAGAACTTGCTCCTTTTTTTGAAAAATGGTCTAGGTACTGGGTGTGCTCCTTGCTACCATGTTGCTTCTAGGTTCTCTCAACTGACAAAAGCAAAGAACTGTATGTACATACTAAATCAAGTATATACACATCTTTATTATCAATGTTCCTCCATGTATCCATCTGTACCTAAAGTAAGCTAAACTGGAGTCCATACTAATGTCTGCAATTCTAATTCATTACCATGTGGATGGATCATTCTAGCCTTCTCCTCTTGCTAGTCTATAACCTCTCGCTCCAACAAAAAGGAACCTGATTACCAACATCCATTAACCAGTTATTCATTATTCAATTCCAGAACACAGGAATAGTGGTTTGAGAATTGTTAACCCATACCTCTGTGAGAAACATTCACTTAAGAGTATAGTGCATATGCATAGCTCCTATTGTCTTTCGTCTTACAGTTTCATTTTCAAAGTTACTTCCGTCAGTACCTTTTCCCTGGCCCCTTCAGGGAGGTTAGTTACCTCGTACATTTGTAATACAGTTAGATTCTTTTGTTACAGCCTGCATTCCATCCTAGAATCCCCACTACTCCTTAAATACTTCTTAAATTCTGCATATATTGCTTATTCTTTGTGCTAAAAAGCTCTGAGGATTTTAACAAATGCATAGTTTCACCAACCTAAAAAAAATAAAATAAATTAAAAAATCCTCCATTCTACTAATCAACCCTCTCCCCTCCCCAAACTCCCTGTTTCTGTTACTTTTTTCTCACAGACAATGTACTTGACATCTTTGCTTCTCATCCTTTCCTCTCACAACAATGTGTTCACATTTATAAGCTCATGTGATTCTCACTTCAACCCTGAGTGTCCCCACTTTAGCAGATGATTAAATGAAACTCAGAATAAGTGACTTGGTCAAGATCTCACTAAGTGGTGGTGCTGGCACTATACTTGTGCCTTGCAACCCTTGGTGTGATGCTCTTTCTACTACACAGTACTGTGTCCTTGTTTTCAGAAGGGAGGGAAATGGCTGTGCATAGAGACAAGAAGAAGAGAAGAAAGAAATGATGAATGGCAGAGACAAATGGCAGGGAGGTGGAGGGGGGGTGCAGTTAGAGAGCAACCAAAGGAATTATATGCATGCATATTAGCAAAACCAATGGACACAGACACTCGGGCGGTGGAGGCTTGCCCAGGGTGAGAATGGCTGGGAGAGGGGTCAATCGGGGGAAAAGGAGACATATGTAAAACTTTTACAATAAAAAATAAATAAATAAATAAAATAAAGAAATGATGGTTGGAAACTTTTACACTAAAAAGATAAGAAAGTAGAATTCTAGTACTGATCATTTGGTGAACCTCATATTCCAAAAACCTTTCTACTATGAAATACAAGAGGCTGGTTAAATATAATTAAAAATATATCTTGTTAACTGCGTCACTGAGTCAGCAAGAAGGAACAAGAAATCTTTGGAGACCAAAAGCTAGCGAACGTCCAGAAAGCTGAGTGAGAAACGAAGTCAGCAGCTGCCCAAATCCCACAATGTATGAAAAACAAACACATCACAACTTCTCTAAATTAACTCGTTTGTTTTAGCACTAGAAAATTATCCGAAATTCACCAAATTATCAGATTAAAGAAAAACAATTGTAGGATCACCTCAGCAAATAGAGAAAGTAGCTGATTAAATTCAACACTCATTCACAATTAAAAATCTAGTAAGACTTTTAGCAAATATGGGATGGAAGAGAATTTCATTAACCTGATAAAGAGTGGCTACCAAAAACCGACAATGTCATCCTTAATGGTGAACTATTAGAAGTTTGTAAAAGTGTATAAGACAAGAATGTCCACTATCACTGGTTCTATTCAACTGCACCAGAGGTCCTGGCTAGCAATGGAAGAAAGAGAGGAATAAAAGGTAAGGACTGAGAAAGAAATAACAAAACAGTCACAGTTTTCTAAGGACATGATTATCTACGTAGAAAAATCCCCCAAGCCCTACAAATGACAATTATCACTATTAAAAATAAAATTTAGCAAGGTTGCTAAAGAGAAGACCGATATACAAAAAAAAAAACACACCAAAAACAAACAAACAAAAAATCACAAAAAAAACCCCACACCTGCTTTTTTTATATACTAGCAAAAAAATATAGTTAGAAAGTCTAATTTAAAAATATACCAGTTATAATTCTGCCCAAAATATAACAATGTACTGAGGAAGTTGCAAATTATGAACTCTATTAGAAAAACTATTAAACTCATTGAAAGACACTAAAGATCTAAAATAAATGGAGAGACACATTGTCTTCATAGATAGGATAATTTGATATGGTAAAGATGCCAGTTCTCTCCAAATTGATATATACAGATTTAATGCTATACCAATCAAAATTCCAGTAGGTTTTTTTGGTAGTACTTACGCAGGTTCAAAAAGATATATGAGCCGAAACAGGTTTGGCTCAATGGACAGAGCGTCAGCTTGGGGACTGAAAGGTCCCGGGTTTGATTCCGATCAAGGGCATGTACCTTGGTTGCGGGCACATCCCCAGTAGGGGGTGTGCAAGAGGCAGCTGATCGATGACTCTCTCTCATCGATGTTTCTAACTTTCTCTCTCCCTGCCTCTCTGTACAAAATCAATAAAAATGTATTAAAAAAAAAAAAAAGATATATGAGCCTGGCCTGTGTGGCTCAGTGGTTGAGCGTCAGGAGGTAAAAGTTTGATTCCCCATTAGGGCAATGCCCTGGTTGTGGGCTCGATCCTAGTGGGGAGTGTGCAGGAGGCAGCAGATCAATGATTCTCTCCCATCACTGATATTTTTTTTTCTCTCTCTCTATCCCTTCCTTTCTGAAATTAAAATATACATATATGAAAGTGCAAACTGCAAAAACAAAAGATACTCCTGAAGAAAAGGAATAAGTACAGGACTTGCCCTACCAGCTCTCAACCCTTACCATTAAATTGGTCAGGTATTCAATGGACGCAAAACACTGGGGGTGAGGGCAGGTATGGGAGTAGGGTGGGGTGGGGGGCAATGGTAAGATATGTACACATATAATATCTTAATATAAAAATAAAAAAGTTGGTTAGGTATTAGGCTAGGGATAGAAAAGCAGAACAATGGAAGAGAAAACAGAGCCTGGAAACAGACCTGACCATGAATGTAAACTTGATATAAAACAAGGGTTAACATTACAGATCTGTGGAGAAATGATAGACACTGCAATGGTGGTGCTGGGACAAGTGGTTTTTCATGTAGGAAAAAAATGAGGGATAATAAATGGTATTGGTTTAAGCTGCTTCATTTTTGGTAATTTGTTACACAGCAAGAGAAAACAAAAATATACTTTAACAAGTGTAACAGGAGGCAGGTTTACGAATGCCTATAGCAGCACTTTTCTAGGAATAAAAAAGCCTGAAAGACACTGAAGTCCGGCCAGTAGCAAATGGGTAACTGTGGCAAATTCATACAATAAAACATTATTCAGTAGTAAAAATAAATGAATTCAGGTACTTTGTCAAATGTAATGTTGGAAAAACTAGGCAATTTATAGAAGAGTACATATATACAGTATGATTCAATTTATATAATGTTCAAAAACATTAAAAATAACAATATCTTATCTAAATAAAGAGGAAAGAGGGAGCTAGGAACTAGGAAGGGCACATAGGACATGTCAAGTTTTTAAGTAATGTCCTAGGTTATTTTGAGTGTGTTTTTTAAGTTGATGATAGATATATGAGTATTCAATTTATCATTATTATTTACATATTATGCTGTTATCCATACATAGTCTTCGAATAACTAATATACTTTTTAAAAACATTACTATGAACCCTTTAATCCTAACTCTTTCTGCATTTCATTTTATTTTTAATATGTCTCTATTGATTTTAAAGAGAGTAAAGGAGAGGTAGAAACACTGAAATAAAAGAGAAATGATGACTGGCCTGGCAAAAAGCTCATTGGAAACAATGTATAAGTATTCATTTGAATTTGTTTGTTTTATAGTTTTGCTTAATTTAACTTAAACCATTTATAAGTTATAGTTGCATAAAAGATACAACATAAGAAATTTATATAGTTTTACATTTGCATATATTTAGCATCCTGAAAATATTGTAACTTAACAAGAGAATCCTAAGTATTTACTTGGGTTTGAGAAATTCTGCTCTGGGTGATTGGGAGCCACGCAGAGATATAGAGAAATGGCGGATTTGTGACTTAGAAAACCCACTCTGGCAGCAGTGTAGAGAGAGGGGTAACTTGAAAGTATTTAAGGCAGAAAGGAAGCTGTTAATTTTTAATATGATAAAATGGAGGAGACCCTACATTACTCAGGGGATATGATGAGGAGATGCTCAAGAGTTAGAACCAAAAGGACTTGGTTGTGGGTGAAGAAAAAGAAGGCATCTGGCTTGTGGGTCTCTTGGTGGTGAGGCAAATACCACACAGGAAGACAAAAAAGTAGCCGAAGGGGAAGGAGAGAGAAAAGAGATGATGCGTTCACTTCCGCAATTACTTGAATTTTATTTCAGCTAAAAATTCCGTTATCTTTTCTGAGTCCCAGTGTTCTCAGAGACAGCTGCATTCATGAAATGACCAAATTAACTCTTATAGTGCTGTCTAAAGATACACAAAGCGCTCCACATCATGCTGTACATAAGTTATGAAAAAAAATCAGCAAAAGCCCAGCCTCGCCTAGAGGAAATGTAGCAGGGTTAAAAAAGAGATAAGGTTAAAATTTATACTGAGCACTTTGTGACTCACACGCCCACTCAGTTTTGTACTTTTTGCTGCACGTCAAATGCCATCTCTCCCTCGCGCATTTACCGGACAAGAGGTGGCGCGCCCAGCCCACGTGGGAGGTGCAAAGAGCACCCTGCAGGGACTCAGCAAGGGGACTTCCACACGGGGCACGATTCGGGGAAACTTAGTGCAGGGGGGACTTTGCCTCTGCGGACAGGCCTAGCGATAGTCATTTAGTTTTATTTAGATGAGTCAACGTGGAATCCCATAGGCAGCCCAATCAGAATGTAAGCATTTCACATTGTATTCCCATTATGGGGGGGAAAGGAGGCTCGAGGAAGGAAAATGCAGCAATTATCTCAAAACCAGCCTTAGTCCTCGCACACCGCAGAGGGGCGGGCCTCGGGAAAGAGCAGTTCAACTCTAGTTTATTTTTTTATTTTTATTTTTTTTTTTAAATATATCTTATTGATTTTGTACAGTGAGGAAGGGAGAGAGAGAGTTAGAAACATCGATGAGAGAGAGTCATCGATCAGCTGCCTCTTGCACACCCCCTACTGGGGATGTGCCCACAACCAAGGTACATGCCCTTGACCGGAATCGAACCCGGGACCCTTCGGTCCCCAAGCCGACGCTCTATCCGCTGAGCCAAACCGGTTTCGGCTCAACCCTAGTTTAGAGGGAAAGCCGAGCATCTCCCACCACTAACTCACATACACACAGACCCAGAAAGTTTAACCGTGAGCCTCGTCCACAGCATCCCACGTGGTCCTGAGGGAAAGCCGCGGGGCGTACCTGGAGCGCTGGACGCTGCTTTGGGGGGCGCTCTCGACTCCGCGCCTCTCTCGGCGCTTCCCACAGCGCAAGTCAGGGTCCGAGAGGCGGGGGGTGCCGGGCGGTAGGGACGGGTCCCTGAGAGCGGGGCACACGGAGGCTGCAGCACCAAGCTCGCGGGGTCCTCTGCCGCGCAGCGAGCACCGGAAGGGCGCACCGCCAGGACGGTGCAGGCTCCGCCAGGTCAGAGGGGGCGGGGCAGGGCAGGGCGGGGGCGGGGCTCGGAGAGGGGCGGGGGCGGGGCTCGGAGCGGAGAGGGGCGATGGGCGGGGGCGATGGCGGGGCGGGGCGATTGGGCGGAGCCGGGGAAGGGGCGGGGCTAGAAGCGGGGCGTGGCGCGGAGCGGAGCGGGGCGCGTGGGATAGGTGGGGCGGGGCGAGGGGCGGGGCGAGGGGCGGGACCGGGCCGGAGCGGGTGCCCTGCCGCCTAATGGGAACTGTAGTTCTGGGAGCGAGCCGGGCTCCCTTGGAGGCACCGGGGACTACATTTCCCGAGGAGGGACCGGCGGCTCCTGCAGGCTGCGTGTTCTGGGGGCGACGCAGGCCGTAGCCGGGGCAAGGACCAGCGGGCGTTTTGGGGACAGCCCGTAAAGGGGGCGTCTTTTCCTCCCCTCTTCTTGGTGATCAGGCGGTGCCGTCTGTGTCTCCCGAGCCGCCCTGCCGTGCGCCCCGCAGCCCGGCCCCCGTGTTCGTTTGTCCTGGTCCCGCGGGGAGCTGGGGCCTCGAGGTTCCGACGGCGCGGCCGTTGCTCCGCGCGAGGGTCTGGATCGCGCCCCTCTCCGGCCCCTATGGGCCCGACCCGGAAGCCCAACGTGTGCCGCCGGCTGAGCCGCCGGGCGCTGGGCTTCTTCTCCGGCGACGCGGGCGCCGTGCAAAGGACGAACCTGGGCATCCTGCGGGCGCTGGTGTGCCAGGTGACCGCCTGCGGGGGGCGGGACCGAGGGCTGCGGGCGCCTGGTGCTCCAGCCTTCCAGGGTGCTCAAGCCTTCCGGGGTGCTCCAGCCTTCTGGGGTGCTCAAGCCTTCCGGGGTGCTGACTTTACGCGGTAGAACCCTCTTTTCAGAAGATTATTTGTATTTGAGAGGGGCATGGATGCCCTGAACCTGGAGGATTAGTAAATAGGTGTTAATAGGACCGCCAGAAGCTTTTAATTTTCTAAGCTGTTTATATCTTCCTTGCAAACAATCTTTTGAAAAGTTGGTCACCCCACTGAAACCAAAACATGAGAGGGAGGCAGAGTGACGAAGAATTGAACATAATGTTTTTAAATTACATACGTGAAACTTATTTGAAAACCCTAAATTTAACTATCCATCATAAAATGGGTGCACAGTAGAGGCTTATGAATTACTAGAAGCCAGGTGCAGGAAATACGTGAATGCGAGGAGGAGAGGGGGTCCCTTAGCCTGGCCTGCACCCTTGCAATCCGGGGCCCCTCGGGGATGTCCAACTGCCGGGATTGGGTCTATATGGCAGTTGGGCATCCCTCTCACAATCCAGGACCGCTGGCTCCTAACCGCTGGCCGGCCTGCCTGCCTGCCTGCCCGCCCGATGGCCCCTAACCATCTCTGTCCAGCCCCCACTGCTGGGAAGGACTTCCAGCATGACATCCAGAAGGTCTTTTGGCTGTCCAGTTTAATTAGCATATTACGCTTTTATTATTATAGAATTCCTAAACCAAAATCCTTTGTGTCTTTCAGGAAAGTACTAAGTTTAAGAATGTTTGGACTACTCATTCCAAGTCACCTATAGCCTATGAGAGAGGAAGAATATATTTTGATAATTATCGGTGCTGTGTCAGCAGGTATCTTTTTGGGGGAAATTTTTTGCTGTAATCCACTTCACGGTTGATTTTTAACAATTTTATAGAGCCACATGCCTGCATTAGGAAAAACGTATCCAAAAAGTGGTAATATGGGTGTAATTTGAAAATCTGAAGTTGCAGGCTTCATCTTTGTAATTACCATTTAAAGTGAAATTACTTTGTAGTGCGGGCAAAATGATAAATGGCTCTCAGAGTACTGTGCAATATTTTATTCTGCTTAAAAGATATCAGAGTCAAGAGAGCCAGGTACCTAATAATTAGATGTTGCTTTAGAGGAGATTGTCTATGTTTTGTTGTGGAAGTACTTGCATTTTTGTTTTAGAAGAAATGTTCAAATTTGCTCAAGTAGAGAATAGCATAGCACTCATTACCTAGATTCAAAAGCTACTAACGATTTTGCCACATTTGCTTTAACTACCCCATCCTGTCCCTTTATCTCTTTGCTAAGAATTTTAAAGCATATTCTAAACATCGTGCTATATTAAGTTTGCTTCTCTAAAAAATATGGGCATTTTCTTTTTTAAATTGCTTTATTAAAATATAACTCACATGCTATTCAATTTACCCAGTTAAAATATGCAGTTCAATGGTTTTTGGTTCATTGAAATTCATATTTAATGACTGTGAATGTGATGAACCATCGGTGGTTCATGTAGGCAGCCCTCACTACCGTTCATTTCGGAACATCTTCATTACCTCAAAAAGAAACTGTATGCTTTGTAGCGATCACTCCAATTCCTCCATCAGCCTCAGAGCTAAGTAACTGCTAGTCTACTTCCTGTTTTTATAGCTTCACCTACTTCATATACATTGAATCACATGTGGTCCTTTGTGACTGGCTTCTTAGTAGATTGCCAGTTTATCATAAAAGGAACAGCCTGATGGAAGACTAGGCTTGTGGGAAGGGGATGTGGGAAGGGGCGTGGAGCGCCCGTGCTCCCTGAATCTCCACAGGTTCACCAGCCCAGAAGCTCCTCTCCTGTTCTCATATATACAGGGGTGGGCAACAGTACATTTACAGTTGTGAGTATGAGAAACAGTGTTTATTTGGTATTATTTATTCATTATTGTATTATTTTCCATACAAGCAACTGTAAACCGACTTTTGCCCCCTCCCTGCACACATAATGCTATATATTTCCCTTTAGGAATTGTTTTTGGTGTATACACAAATGCCAATGTTCTGTGTATTTGTTTTAACTTTGTTCAAAATATTTTAAAATTTCTCTTGAGATTTCTTCTTTTACTCATGTTAATTAATAGTGTATTTAATGTTCAAATATTTGGGGATTTTTCCAGCTATCTTTCTGTTACTGATTTTAAATTCATTCCACTGTGATCTGAAAGCATAATTTGTATCATTTTCTAGTCTTTTAAATTTGTGAAGATGTATTTTTATGGCCCAGATTGTGTCTATCTTGGTGAATTTTTTTCATGTGAGCTTGAGAAGGATGTGTATTCTGTTGTTGTTGGATGAAGTATTCTGTACATGTCAATTAGATACAGTTGATTGATGGTACTGTTCAGTTCAAGTATATTATTACTGACTTTCTGCTTGCTGGATTTGTTAGTTGCTGACAGAGGTTGTATTGAAATGTCCAACTACAATATAATAGTGGATTTGTCTGTTTCTCCTTTTGTCCTATCAGTTTTTGTCTCTCATATTTTGATACTCTGTTGTTAGATGATACATATTAAGGATTTTTATGTCTTAGAAAAGTAACTGCTCTACCATTATTTAATGCCAATCTTTATCCCTAATAATTTTCCTTGTTGAAGTTTGCCTTGTCTGAAATTAATATAGCTACACAACATGATGTATCTTTCCCTGTCCCTTTACTTTTACTTTATCTGTGTCTTTACATTCAAAGTAGGGTTTTTTTTGTAGCCAACCTATATTTGGATCTTGTTATTTTTAATCCACTCTGACAGGCTCTTTCAGTAGGTGTATTTAGACCATTTACATTTATAGGGATTATAGATACAGTTGGTTTAATACTTAACCATATATAGTAACTATTTTCTAGTCCTTGCCTTTGTTCCTTATTCCTTTTTTGTCTTCTATTATTTTTACTAGAGGCTAGTTGCATGATATTCATGCAAGAATAAGCCTTCCTTCCTCCTGCTTCACTTCCAGCTGCCCCGGAGCCAGCATGGCCCTGCTCCCAGCCCGCATAGGAACCAGCAAGTCCTCACTTCTGTCCGGAGGACTCCGCCCAACCCCCCCACCCTCCCCACCCCGCCCACCTGGGAGCCAGCAAGTCCTTGCTTCTGTCTGAAGCACCACTCCTATAGCTCCCTCCACTGCCCTCCTTCCCCTCATAGCAGGAATCCCACCCCTTCCAGCCACTCCGTGCCTGCATATGCAAATTAACCTCCATCTTTGTTGGGTTAATTTGCATACTCTGGCTGTGGACGTAGTGGAGTAATGGTTAATTTGCATGTTTCTCTTTTATTAGGTAAGATGTTTCCTTTGTTTTAATTGAGCCTTTTACTAGTATGTGATTCATTTTCCTCCCACTCAGCATATCAATTATACTTCTTTTTAAACATTTTTAGTGGTTGCCTTATAATTTGCAATATACATTACAACTAATCTAAATTTCTTTCATGTAACACTGTACCTCTTTTTTTCTTTCTTTTTAAAAAAATATATTTTATTGATTTTTCACAGAGAGGAAGAGAGAGGAACAGAGAACTAGAAATATTGATGAGACAGAATCATCAACCAGCTGCCTCTTTTTTTATAGTTTGGGAAGTTCTGCTTCTTCTTCTCTCTCTCTCTCTCTCTCTCTCTCTCTCTCTCTCTCTTTTACTCTAGTTTGGGAAGTTTCTGTTGACATATCTTCAAGCTCAGTGATTCTTTCCTTGGCTATGTCTAATATACTGATGAGCTACCCAAGACATTCTTCATTTGTGTTAGGCTGCTTTTGATTTCTGGTATTTCCTTTTGATTTTTTCTTAGGCATTTCTTTTTTATCTCTGTTTAATGAACCATCTGTTCTTGCATGTTGTCGACTTCTTCCATTATTAGCATATTAATCATAGTTATGTTAAGTTCCCAATCTAATTCCAAATTCTAAATTACCACCAAGTTTCCAAACTAAATCAATATCTTCGCCATATCTGAATCTGGTTCTGATACTTACTTGATCTCTTCAAACTTTTACTTTGCATTTTAGTATGCCTTTGTAATTTTTGTTGAAAGTTGCATTTGATATATCAGGTAAAAAGAATTGTGGCAAATAGGTTGTTAGAGTGAGGTTTGAGTTAGGCTGTGTTTTTGGTTTGCTGTAGCTGTAGGTGTCAGAGGCTAAAATTTCCTCTAGTGTCCTTGTTTTTTCTCCCCAGTACTGACTAGCAGCTTGCTCCTGGGTTTTGCTCTCGGTAAGATATGATTCTTGATATCCATCTCTCTCTCCAGTGATGGGAGCTGCAGTTTGCCCTGCAACCTCAACTGTTTGATAGATACAAGAGTCGTTGATTTTCACTTTGTTCATTTTCTTGTGGTGAGGACAGGTGGGATGACTTCTAAGCTCTTTACATGTTGGCCAGACTAGAAGTTAGGATGATTTTTTAGATAGTGTTTTAAATTTGTTCTGACTCAGAAGAGCTCCTCCCAGCAATCTTTCTGGTTCTCCATGGCAAGTTAGCCTGCTTGCAGTTTAGCCTGTATGGCCAGTGAATCTACCAATCATTCCCTGTTTGCCTTTCATCACAACCTTAAGTGGTTTTGAGAATGCGTAAGCTAGAACTCCTCAGACTGTTGCAGATGGGCAGTTATCTGGTTCATCACTGTTTCTCCCCCTAGGCAAAATCTTTGAGTCAAGGCTCTGGTGCTGCTGGGAGTGGGTGGGGTCAATGGAACCTTCTCTCTGAGTGACTACAGGCTGAGCACTTGAGGTTGGTGTAGGCGTTAGCCTCAGGTCTTCTTTCTCTGTGTGGAACCACAGCTTATGAGATGGGATAAGACAAATCTAGGCTCCAGTGTTCTTAGACAAGCCATGCCCAAGGTAGAACCTCTAACCCATGAGTAGGCGCTAGGCAGAAGAAGGGAACCCCACCTCGACTTTACTCATTCAGGACAGTCCCAGCAACAAGCAGCTGGGGCAGGAAATAAATGCTGGCCCTCAGGAAGGTAGTCCTCTGGGAGTTGGGTTAGCGGGAGCCCAGTGCTCTTGGCTGTATCAGTCTGGAGTGGAGTTTTGTCTTACTGAGCGGAGAATAATGGGAAGGAGCACATCCTAGTTCAGTTACCACAAGCTCATTATTGTTACTGACTTCTAGTAGGTTTTCTTGACTAAATATGTCTTCATTTGCTGTATGCCCCCCAAGACCATTTCCAGAGACTTTAAAATAGTTGTCCTTTCATAATTTCCACCAGTTTTCCTGGGGAGCACACCCACATAGCTCCTCAAATCATCATGCTGGAAGTGGCAATTTGGACATTTTCTTATATGATCATAATGTCATCAGACCTATCAAAATGAGCAGTAATTCTTTGGTTTCATTTAATGCCTTTAAAATATATATATATACATATATATATATATATATATATATATATATATATATATATATATGTTTCCAATTTAGAGATATCTGTTTTAATTAAAAAAAAAAAAAAATCAGGGGAGCCTGGCGGTGTGGTTCAGTGGTTGAGCATTGACCTATTAACTAGGAAGGTCACGGTTCGATTCCCAGTCAGGGTACATGCCCAGGTTGCAGGCTCGATCCCCAGTCGGGGGTGTGCAGAAGGCAGCCGATCAGTGGTTCTCTCTCATCATTGATGTTTCTATCTCTCTCTCCCTCTGTCTTCCTCTCTGAAATCAATAAAAATATATTTAAAAAAGAAAATCAACAAAACTCTGGGGAGGGAGGGTATGTATGGGGGGGACAATGTTAAAATATGTACACAGATAATAATTTAATTTTAAAAATATATATATATAAAGAAAATCAGTGGAAACAGCATTGTTGGTAAGTAATATAGAAGTTTTTTAGTATGGCATTCAGGGGTGTTTTCCCCATAGGTTAGAATCAAATATGAGGTTGCTTTTATGCCTTTGAAATTCTCTTTTTGTTAATATTCACCCTAGGATATATTTTCCTCCATTGATTTTTAGAGGGACAGTGGAAGGAGTAGAGACAGAGAGAAACGTTGATGTGAGAGAGAGACGGGTTGGTTACCTCCCACATGTGCCCCCAGCTGAGACTAGGGATTGAACCTGCAACCAAGGTACGAGCCCTTAACCGGAATCGAACCCTGGACCCTTCAGTCTGGGGACTGACACTCTAACCACTGAGCAAAAACAGCTAGGGCTGTGGTTGGCAAACTGCAGCTCGAGAGCCACATGCGGCTCTTTGGCCCCTTGAGTGTGGCTCTTCCACAAAATACCACAGCCTGGGCGAGTCTATTTTAAAGAAGTGGCGTTAGAAGAAGTTTAAGTTTAAAACATTTGGCTCTCAAAAGCAATTTCAATCATTGTCCTATTGATATTTGGCTCTCTTGACTAATGAGTTTGCCGACCACTGAGCTAGGGTAAATTCTCTTTGATTTGAGAAAACATCAAAGGTGAATAAAATAGTTACCCTAAAATTGTGTCTAAGTAGTAGTTTAATTTTAAAATTCATCAGTTAAAAAAATGAAAACATCTACAAGCACATTTCAGTAGAAATCAGAAATATAAATTAAAAGCAAGAGACTACAATATTTTATACATTAAAAAATATTGGCAGAAGTATAAACTTATTCAATCTTTCTGAAAGCCATTTTGGGAATAAACAAACCTTAAAGGGTATTTCCTGTTTTAGTCCACTAATTTTCATTCTAAAATAATTGGACTCTTTATCTAATTAATTTTCATTAAAAATATTAGAGAAACAAATAAGATCATCACAGAATTCTACCGAGATATTCATAGTAAATGTTCATGATTCTATTTTAGAAAATAACCTGTAGGTAGGTAAATGTATCATATGTAAAGAAAAAGTAGAGGGAAATGAACCAAAATGTTAATAGTGGTTATTTTTTACATTTTTACAGTATAAATCTATTTAAATTTTATTATTTTTTAAAGATATTTTTTCTTTGAATATGAATTATGAATTTTATAATCAGAAAAAAATATTAACATATAATTAAAAAGAGGAAAGCAAACTAGTAAGTTGCATTTTGGTAGTCTAAATCTCTGACTAGAAAAAAAGTCACTCAAACCTGACCAAATACTGTCTCAGTTATTAAAATGAGTTATTAATCATTTATTTTTCTTTTTTTCCCAGTGTTGCATCAGAGCCAAGAAAACTTTATGAAATGCCAAAATGCTCCAAATCAGAAAAAATAGAGGATGCTCTATTATGGGAATGCCCAGTGGTAAGTTTTGTTTTTAGGCATTTGTTTTTGAAGCAATTTTAACCTAGAACTGATTATTATTAATATATTGTACAAGGGAATAAAACTTAAACATTATGAATCTTGAAAGGAATTAAAGAGAACTTATCTTTTGATTATTATTTTTCCTCATGAAATAATATTCAAAATATATTTTTTAAATTTGATACCATTTGTAAATCTTAAAAATTGAAAAAAATTATGATCTCATTAAAAATTCCATAAGAAATAAAAATGAGTTTATGGTTATTTTTAGTGTTTAAGAAATGATTTTACTTACTATACTGAAACAAAATATTTTGTTACAGGTTATGTTACATGTTATGGGTAATAATTATGTTACATGATTGTTTGAAAGGGGATTCTTATGAGTTTCCTCCAGGAATCTTGTTAGGAAAATCATAAGATAAAAATAAAAAACAAACCTAACCAGTTTGGCTCAGTGGATAGAGCATCAGCCTGCGGACTGAAGGGTCCCAGGTTCGATTCCAGTCAAGGGCATGTGCCTTGGTTGCGGGTACATCCCCATTAGGAGGTGTGCAGGAGGCAGCTAATAGATGTTTCTCTCTCATCAATGTCTCTAACTCTCTATCCCTCTCCTTTCCTCTCTATAAAAAAAAAATCAATAAAATATATTTTATAAATAAATAAATAAATAAATAAATAAACAAACAAACAATGAGGCCCTGGCTGAGTAGCTCAGTTGGTGAGAGCATCGTTCCGATACACTAAGGTTGAGATTTTGATCCTAGGTCAGAGCATATATAAGAATAAACCAATGAATGCATAAGTAAGTTGAACAACATCTGTATTTCTCTATCTCTCCCTTCCTTTCTTGCTCTAAAATCAATAACAATAATAATCCTATATAATAAAAAGCTAATATGCAAATTGTTTCCTCCACTGGGAGTTTGACCAGGGGTGGGGCTGGCCGGCCATCTGCGGGTGGCCTCTCCCCCACCCCTCATCCCCCTGGCCAGCCCCGCCTCTGATTGGCCCCCTCACCACAATTGGGGGTGGGGGCGGCCTGCCAATCTCTTGTGTCCCCGCCCCCTGGCCAGCCCCGCCCTGATTGGCCAACTGCCCGAAACCCCTTCCCCTGGCAAGCCCCCCCCCCCCCCCCCCCCCCCCCCGTCACCTCCCACATACACTCTGATTGGGACAGGCCAGTGGGACCCCTCCTGTGCGTGAATTCTTGCACCAGGCCTCTAGTAATAATATAAGTTTATTCCATTAGACCAGCATTGTCCTAGTGAGTATTTTTCAAAATACTATTTTCATTAAGATGTTAATATCTTATAGTTGCTAAAGCAGTTTGGAGGAAATGGGTTATAGACAAGTTTGGGGTATTCTGACTTCAAACGTTAAACAAATTTATAGAATTACTTCTCAGAGCCTTTAATAGTAATAATACTTATAATAATTCTAATGTGGACAAGGTGACGGGACACGCGCTGTAAGTTGGGGTCAGTCCGGACCTCGTGCATTCCTCAATGGCAGGATCGCCCGCCGCAGTAGCCCGATCTCAGGATGCGCTATCGGCGCTCCAAGCAACTAAGAACAGAAACTGAGGCACTGAGCTCCTGTGATTTCCCACCGGTCGGCTCAGGCTGCCGGCGGACCGGACTCCCCACGTGGAAAGCTACGGTCGGCCCTGGGGCCCGGAGGGCAGCTGGGCACCAGGACTGCACTGTCCCGCTCGCGAGGGAAGGAGGAAGTTCGCCGTCGTCCCTGCAGCTGGCAGTCTGGCCGGCTGACACCGGGGAGGCTGCAGACCCAGGCCCCTGGGCAAACTGTGCGAGATGGGACGGACGTCGAAGGACAAGCGGCATGTCTACCACCGCCTGGCCAAGGAGAACGGCTGGCGTGCCCGCAGCGCCTTCAAGCTGCTGCAGCTCAGTGAGGAATTCCGGCTCTTCCGGGGTGTGACGCGGGCAGCTGGAGCCAGGTGCTGAGCCAGAAGATCGGGAGTCCACAGGGCTCCGGCCATGTGGTGGCTGTGGACCTTCAAGCTATGGCTCCGCTCCCAGGCGTGTTACAGACCCAGGGGGACATCACCCAGCTGTGCACTGCAGAGGACACATCCGGCTCTTTGAGGGCCGCCCCGCGGACCTAGTGGTGTGTGACGGGGCTCCCGATGTACCTGGCCTCCGTGATGTGGATGAGTATATGCAGGCCCAGCTTCTCCTAGCCGCTCTGAACATTGCCACACACGTCTTGAAGCCAGGGGGCTGCTTTGTAGCCAAGATCTTCCGAGGCCGGGATGTGACACTGATCTACAGCCAGCTGCGTGACTTCTTTTCCAACGTGCTCTGTGCCAAGCCCAGGAGCAGCCGGAACTCCAGCATCAAGGCCTTCGCCGTCTGTCAGGGTTATGACCCCCCCGGAGGGCTTCCTGCCAGACCTGACCAAGCCCCTGCTGGACCACTCTTACGATCCAGATCTCAACCAATTAGATGGACCCACCCGCATCATTGTGTCATTTGTAGCCTGTGGGGACCTGAGCTCCTATGATTCCGACCGCAGTTACCCTCTGGACCTGGAGGATGGCTCAGAGTACAAGTACACGCCCCCACGCAGCCCCCCATCTCACCGCCATACCAGGGAGCCTGCACGTTGAAGAAGGGGCGGCTGGCCAAGGAGATCCGCTCCCAGGACTGCCCCAGCAACACAGTGGACACATCGCCCCAGCCCCTGGCTGCCCCACAGAGCCACACCCACGTGGCCTCTGAGGTGGAAGACAGTGAAATGAATTGTTCACCTTAACACATCAAGCTGGCAGTCTGCGACAACTTGGAAGCTGTTTGCCCTCAGGAGAGCCAGAACTTGTGTTAATGAACTTGTTTTTCAAATATCTCGTCACTGGGCTTCCAGTGGGAACCTGCAATGAACAGCAGGAGCACAGCCAGGAAAGAACATCATGGAATGTTCATCTGGCCTACAGAGGGGGTTCCTGACTGAGATCTTACCTCTTCTCTGAATCTTCCCAGGGGTATCCAGGAATTTGATGGAGGAAAATAGTACATCTTTATTTTCACTAATATGACTAACATGTAGCTATATTCCCAAATATGAATTTCTAGCAGTAAATCATGATTATAAAAGCAGTGAATGCAACTTTCCTGCCAAACCAAATCAGATCAGTTCGTTTTTATAGTAGACATTGCATCATGAAATATTGTTCACATTCGTCACTAATTGGAATCATGGGATATCTTATAGTTTGATTTATTAATAAAAATGGCCTCTATTATTACAAAAAAATAATAATTCTAATGTGCATAGTGATTATCAAGCTACTTTTCCAAACTCTGGATCATAGAACTTTTTTTTTTAGGTATATTTCTTTTTTTCTTTTCTTTTTTTTTCTTTTTGTTAACCCTCACCTGAGGATATTTTTCCATTGATTTTTAGGGAGAGAGGAGGAGAGAGGGAATGACAGAGAGAACTATGGATGTGAGAGAAACACGTTGATTGGTTGCCTCCTGCATGCACCCAGCCCAGGCCTGGGCTGAGGAGGAGCTTGCAACCGAGGTCTGTGCCCTTGAGTGGAACTGTCCCTTCAGTCCACAGGCCAATGCTCTATCCACTGAGCCAAACTGGCTAAGGCTAGGAATATTTATAAATAATAGTGTTTAATGGGATCAGTGTAATAAGAAAACACTTAGGAGCCAAAACCGGTTTGGCTCAATGGATAGAGCGTCAGGTTGGGGACTGAAGGGTCCTAGGTTCGATTCCGGTCAAGGGCATGTACCTTGGTTGCGGGCATATCCCCAGTAGGGGGTGTGCAAGAGGCAGCTGATCGATGACTCTTTCTCATCAATGTTTCTAGCTCTCTATCTCTCTCCCTTCCTCTCTGTACAAAATTAATAAAATATATTTTAAAAAAAAGAAAAAGAAAAAAGAAATACACTTAGGAAACACTACAACAAATTAATCATATCTTTGAATCTGGTTGGTTGTTCTTTAGGGAAAATAGAACTCACAATATGTGACCAAAAATAAAGTTTAAAGGATAAGAAGGCTCTACTTTGAATTTACCATTAAAATTATTAAAACAAACAAACAAACAAACAAATACACTGTTTTTACATAGAATTGTATATTTCTGTAGCTGCTGCTTTCTTTTTTTCCTGGACATGCTTTTTTCTGTTCACATTAAGGCTCCATTTTAAAAATCAGAAAGCTTTAAATCTATGTTTTCTTCCCCAACTCCTTATTGAAACCTAAAAATAACCATTGTGCCCCAACATAGAAAGCCTTTTGTATCCATTTTCATTGGTGCAGGGAGGATGAGGACAAATTTTTTAATTGAGAAAAGTTTTGAAGACACTAGTACAAAGCACCTAAAAATTTAGAGCAGTCCTATAAAAATACAGTTTCAGGTAACTAAATTCCTAGCGTCACTTCTTGTTAAACATTTTGTTCTCATTTGAAGTGAAGATTTTCCATTAAGAAAAATTAAGAAACATGTTGCATTGTTTTTAACATACTGATGCGAAACTATATTTAAATTAGCACCATTCTTTTCTGAGACAACCTACGAAATATAACTTTTGGTTTAAGAAAATAGCTCAAACCTATTGTATATGCTCCTTCATATTTTTTTAATAGGCAAGGTATAAATACTACATTTTTAAAAACTTAAAAATCTCTATGAGATGATGCTTATATAACACACCATATAATTAAAAAAAAAAATTGATGTGTAAAGTACCTCTTATTTCTTTTTCTAAGATTTGAAAGGGAAGACAAATTTCTGTGACCATGTATAAAATAACTATGCCTTCATTTTTTTTCTGTTCTCTTACTGCCTGGATCAATTTTTTTCTGTTCTCTTACTGCCTGGATTAAATACTAGATTAATTTTAACTTCCCTATTTTGAACTCTCCTCCTAGAACTTCCTTTTTATTCCACAAATCAAATAGAAGCCTTTGCTTTTTTTGTCTTCCTGTCCTAGACTTCCACCTGGTGGTAGCTCTGCAGTGGCAGGTGCACCAGGCAGCTAATCTCTTCCTTTGTGGGGTGCAATTCCTTGATGACGTAGGTTATCTTTAAACCAGGTCTGTCTTCTGTTCCCATTGGACTGCCTGGATTCTGGATTATAGCTTTTCATCCTGAGTTAGAGTAGAGCCACAGTGACTAATGGGATAATTTGCTCTTTTGCCATTTTGACTTCTGTCAAAAGGAAAACACGTCTTAGAAATGTCTCTTCTAATGATGACTCTTAATTGCTATGCTATTCTATATGGCCTTAAAAACTTGTTACTATTGTTATCATCCTTATCACAGCAGCAGTATTAGAAATACTCCAACTATCATGATGATTGGTTAACATTTGTTGAATACTTAATGATAAATAATAATAATACATTATTTCATGTACTGTTTTAGTACTTATATGAATAGGCTCACTTAATTAAGTTAATGATAGAAATAACTATACCCACAAATTGTATTCCTGAAATCTATGTAATTTTATTAGCCAATGTCACCCCAGTAAATTTGATTTAAAAAAAAATAAATAAATAAAATAAAACAATTACCCACAATTTATTTTCCCTTGTCTTAATTCTTTATTTGGGTATTTGAGCATTTACTATTATTTCTTTGATATGCTTATTTGACTATTTCTTTAGTGCTGAGCTGTTCTCTTTGGGCATTGAGTACTGCAGATTGTTCATGGCCAAGTAGTTTTTACTTTTCCATCTCATTTTTTTAGGGTGAAATGCTGCCCAATTCATCAGATTATAAATCCTCACTCATAGCACTGACAGCCCATAACTGGCTACTTCGTATATCAGCAAGTACGGGAAGAGTCCTTGAGAAAATATACCTTGCTTCGTATTGCAAATTCAGGTATTATTTGTGACTTTATTATTCAAGATTTTATTATAAAAATTTGAGACTGTGGCCCAGGAAATTCAAAGCAAGTTTGTGTGTGTGTTTTAGTTTTCCATTGCATACCTAGATCTCAATTTATATATTCTTTTTTTCTCTCCTCATGACTAAATTTGAAGTTCTGAGAATAGAGAGTCTTTATAATTTTTTTTGTATCCTTATCAGTAGCTAACTTGTAGTAGTTGGCAGATAAACTTTAAAAAGTCTTGTGTTTTTCATCTATAATATTAAAAGCATAATATGCTAATTAATATGCTAATTAGACCGGACGTCCTTCCAAATGACCTGGAGGAAGCCAGTGCTGCTGCAAGGGCCGAGCCCCTTGCACAAGTTTCATACAACAGGCCTCTAGTCTACAAATAACATTCTATATGTAAGATGCACTTTGGTAGATTGTCCTGAAGGCTAGTCTGTTTCAGTTAAATTACCCACCTAGTACAATCTAAGAACTATTATTTTAACAACTAGTTTTATAAATTAGATGTAAATTTTTGAAGTATATGCATTCAAAATGTGAAAGTAATATTTTTATACTTTATATAAAATAGTTATTTTGTTTTCTAAGTTTGAATACTGTTAGCTCAAACAATTTTCATCAAACTCAGAAGGATTAAAGTTATATATTTTTATAAGAATATTTTCACATAAGGATTGGGAGGGAATTCTTTTAGCTATTTATTTGTTCTTTTAAATAAATTGCTTTGCTTTTATAATTTAAGTAATTAAAAAACTTAACATATGACTGGCTGGTGTGGATCACTGGGTCAACCCATGAACCAAGAGGTCACCAGTTTGATTCCCAGTCAGGGCACATGCCTGGGTTGCAGGCTCAATCCCCAATAAGGGGTGTGGGGGTGGGGAGTGCAGGAGGCAGCTTATCGATGATGTTTCTCTCATTGATGTTTCTCTCTATCTATCTCACTCCCTTCCTCTCTTTCTAAAAATGAATAAAAACAGTCCAGAGAGCATGGCTCAGTGGTTGAAAATCAACCTATGAATCAGGAGGTCACGGTTTGATTCCCTGTCAGGGCACATGCTCAAGTTGCAGGCTCGATCCCCAGTGTGGGGTGTGCACGAGGCAGCCAATCAGTGATTCTCTATCATCATTGATGTTTCTATCTCTCTCTCCCTTTCTCTTCCACTCTGAAATAAATAAAAATATATTTTAAAAAATAAAATAAAAAACAATAAAACAACCCTAAGTGGTTTGGCTCAGTGGATAGACCATCGACCTGTGGACTCAAGGGTCCCAGGTTCGATTCTGGTCAAGGGCATGTACCTTGACTGCAGGCACATACCCACTAGGGATTGTGCAGAAGGCAGCTGATTGATCTTTCTAGTTCTCTGTCTCTCGCACTCCTCTTTGTAAAAAAGTCAATAAAATATATATTTTTTTAAAAATTAATAAAACATTTTTTAAATATGACAAAATATATATTATATTTTGATTTAAGTATAAGAAAGCCTCTCTTCACCCCCAAATGAATAAACTTTGCTTCATTCTTTTAAAAGATACTTGAGCTGGGACACTCCTCAAGAAGTCATCGCAGTCAAATCAGCTCAGAACAAAGGCTCAGCATTGACCCGGCAGGTAGGCATCTTTAAACATTCCATAAGACGAAGAATTTGTTTTTTCCGTAGGAGTTTGTCTGCTGATTTGTTATAAAAGAACTAATGATCTTTGTTTTCTGAAGCATGCTATAAAAGTTGTTTACGCCCTGACTGGTTTGGCTCAGTGGATAGAGTGTCGGCCTGCGGACCGAAGGGTCCCAGGTTCGATTCAAGAAAGGGAATATAGAGCATTATAAACTGATGAACCAAAAGTCAGATATAAAGACAGTAAAGCAACAAGCAGACTGTCAAATTAAAGTGGGGAGGGTAGGGAGATCTGGGGGAGATAAGAGATCAACCGAAGGACTTGTATACATGCATATAAGTACAACCAATGGACACAAAACTCTGGCGAGGGAGGGTATGTATGGGGGGGGGGGCAATGTTAAAATATGTACACAGATAATAATTTATAATAAATAATAATAAATTAATAAATAAATTAATTAATTTTAAAAAAAGAAAGAAAAGAAAGGGAATGTACCTTGGTTGCTGGCACATCCCTAGTTGGAGGTGTGCAAGAGGCAGCTGATTGATATTTCTCTCTCATTGATGTTCCTAACTCTCTATCCCTCCTTTCTTCTCTGTAAAAATCAATAATATATATATATTTTTTAAAAGTTGTTTACCACATATTTCAGAAATTCCCTTTAAACCACTCTGGGCTAGTACAGACTGTTTTACATTCCATAGTAGAAAGAAATTGACTGGATCTTGTTCTTTAAAGTAAGGAAGCCATCTTCTTCAAGCAGAGAATCACTCAAGCTTTTATTGTCGATACCCTTTTCTTATTTCATATATGGCAGAGTAACACTGCTTTTAAATGATATAACCATGATAACCTTGTGTCTTTCAGTTAGGCTCTTTATTATTTGAATTCCAACTTACAATATTATTCATTAATATTACATTAAAATATAATGTATTAATTTTATATTAACATAAACATATAATTTATAATATAATATAGGGATGTATTATACAATATATAATATGTGTTTTGTTTTACAGTATAAAAATGTTTTTGTATAGAATATAAAATATATTTTGTTGCTAAGAAATGTTTAGTTTTATATTTACTTTTATAAGTTTTGTGTGTAAGTGCATATGTGTGATTGAAGGGTGACCATTTTAATGGACATATTTTGAACATGTATGAATCTCTGTTTAAATAGCTCTAGTGTAGATAGATGGTTATTTTTGATTCATGAAAACATCTATAACTGATGCAAAGACGGGTGAATGTTTTCAGCTCAGGAAACAGTGTTTCTGAAATACCCTTCAGAGCTGCCTGTAACTTTAGTCTTTCCTTTTAGGCAGGCCTTCCACAGCCAGTCCTGCTGTACCTTGCAGTGTTCCATGTTCTCCCTTTTTCACTCATAGGGATTCTGGAGATCAACAAAAAGGTAAGCGCTCATTTCTGATTTAATTATTTGTTTATTAGGTGTGATTAGAAATGTTCCCCTGACTATGAAAAGCTTGCTGACCTAGTTTATTTTCTTTCAAAATATATGAGAACATTTAACATGGGAAGAGAGCCTAATCATTCCTTCATCTTTCTGCATGCTTTTATGTCTCTCGTGTTGAAAGTGTTGAATAGTGGTCATTAACAAATCACTATTTTATAAAATTATGAAATGAGTAAGGTATTTTTCCAGAGGACTATTCCCATTAAATAAAGGTGAAAAGCTGCAACAAAAAAGCCTCATTTTAATTGCAGAGTATATAATACATCTAAAACTTATGATACATAAACAAGTCTTATAATTTATGTACATTTCCAACTCATTAAGTTTTATGTTTTATTGTTATTGCCATTCTTATTGGTTTGTGAGTGGTAATATGGGAGGAAAGAAGGACAAATTTCCTTTGAGTAAAGGAATCAATAGCCTCTCAATAGAGAACAGATATTGAAGGTTCACTAGTATTCATTAGCAAACAAGATGAATGTATTTTTTTAAAGTTTATATTATATAAGCATAATATACTAAATTGCATAAAGGCTGAAGAATGATAATCATTAATTGTTTTGTTATCAAGCACTTTGAGCATTTATGACATTATAGCATTAGCAGGCAATAAATGGAGGAACTGGAATTTTAAACTAAATTTGACTCCAAATTACAAACCAAATTTTAAAATAGAGTGGCTTTTTTATTATAGCACTCAGTAATTGAAACTATCTTTGTATCACGCAAACATAGTGGGGACTCAGGGTCAGTAAAAAAAAAGTCATGAGCTAGTGAAGATCAAAGCAAACTATAATTTACCTTCTAAGAGATAACCAAAACACATAACTCATGAACATAATTGTCCTCCTTGTGCTTGTAGATTAAGTAATTGTCTATTCTAATTACAGTCTACAGCAGGAATGAACATGTAATAAAGTCATAAATTGTTTCTATTCATTCTCATATGTCTAAGATTATCATTTGAGGAATATGGGTTCAATATGCTTACTTGGAATTGAAGTATATCTTTCACTTACCATGCATGATCAGGCTACCCAGGGTCCAGAGTTGGAATGTACTTTAAGCTATTTATTGGGGTAGTAAGTCTTTACTAAGTAACTTGTCTTGAATAGAAATAAAAAACACATTTTCACTTAATCTCTATTCTTTTTTAAAAATACTATATTTTATTGATTTTTTCAGAGACGAAGGGAGAGAGATGGTTAGAAACATCAATGAGAGAAACATCCATCAGCTGCCTCCTGCACACCCCCCACTAGGGATGTGCCCGCAACCAAGGTACATGCCCTTGATCAGAATCAAACCTGGGACCTTTCAGTCTGCAGCCTACGCTCTATCCACTGAGCCAAACTGGTTTCAGCTCTATTCTTTTATTGCTGTAAATATTTGTCTATGCTAGCTTTTGTTAAATATTAAAATAGGCATAGGATCAAGTTCTTCATCAGAACTTCTATGGAGAATCATGACCAAGTCCACTGCACAGAAACAGAAAGGGAGCAATGAACCAAAGTCTTACTTGAATTAGCTAGATTAATGGCTCAGAAGGTGGTTAGTCTTTAACTTGTTTGATTTTTACATGACTGAAAAATTAAACACTACCAAAGATTAAAAGAACAAGGTAATGATAGAGATCTGGAGCTGGCTGTTTCTTATTAGAATTACTTTTTAGATCCAATCTCTCCCCCTCTAGTTAGCTAAAAAATTAAGTCTATCAATAACATTTTAGCATAAAGAACAGGTCCCTGGCAGGCTATGCATGGTAGAGTAAATATTTATTTAGAATTAGATGGATTCGTGTGAAGCTATATCCATGAGGAATACAATTTGTCATTAAAAGATATTGACAAGCCGAAACCGGTTTGGCTCAGTGGATAGAGCGTCGGCCTGGGGACTGAAAGGTCCCAGGTCCGATTCCGGTCAAGGGCATGTACCTTGGTTGCGGGCATATCCCCAGTAGGGGGTGTGCAAGAGGCAGCTAATCGATGACTTTCTCTCATCGATGTTTCTAACTCTCTATCTCTCTCCCTTCCTCTCTGTACAAAATCAATAAAATATATTTTTTTTAAAAGATATTGACAAAACTGAAGCAAATGGATGAAGCAGATGAAAGCTACTGCATCTCCATTAGTGCTTCAGTATGAGACTCCAGTGGCTTACCACTCATCCCTAATAACACCTTAATTTCAAGTTTCTAAATTATAATTATCTTATGATATGAGGCAGCAGTGTTGTAGTGGTAGCCTGAATATTATGCAAACACATAAACCGCTGTGAGCACTCAGAGGATTGGCCTTCTGGTCTTTTCTCAGGTGATATCTGCCTTTCCCCTCAGATTTTCGGGAACGTTACAGATGCCACCTTATCTCATGGAATACTGATTGTGATGTACGGCTCAGGACTGGTCAGACTCTATAGCTTTCAAGCCATCACTGAACAGGTAGAGAAAACTGGAATTTGCCTATTTTAATTAACTTGAAGTTTGGACTGAGGTATGGTGTTTTTAATGACATGCCTTTAAAGTAAGACTCTTGTGTAAATTTCTAGTCTACAAAAATTCGGGAAATGCACAAAGACAAAATAACCTTTAATAGAGGGGTGGGAAGATAAACATAAAGGCCTGAATAAATACAGACATTTTCTGTCATATATGTGTGAATTTAAATTTTTCTCTCTCCAGACAGCAATAAGTAGGTGCTAAAGACACCGTTTTTGTTTTGTTTTGTTTTTAGTTCATGCAACAGAAACTTGACTTAGGGTGTGCATGCAGATGGGGTGGGACTGCTGGAACTGTGGGAGAGGCTCCTTTTGGCATTCCTTGTAATATTAAACTCACAGGTATGGCTACTATATAGTATTTTTTCACCTTTAAAAATAAGTAGTCGTGTCAGTTATTAATTGTAATCACCCAAATGTTTTTCTTATAATTTAATTACAAACTCAACTCATTTACCCTTATACAGCATATTGCTATTGAATACATGTCAAGAAAAATCTATCAGCCGAAACCGGTTTAGCTCAATGGATAGAGCGTCGGCTTGGGGACTGAAGGGTCCCGGGTTCGATTCCGGTCAAGGGCATGTACCTTGGTTGCGGGCATATCCCCAGTAGGGGGTGTGCAAGAGGCAACTGATCGATGACTCTCTCTCATCGATGTTTCTAACTCTCTATCTCTCTCCCTTCCTCTCTGTACAAAATCAATAAAATATATTTTTTAAAAAAAAATCTATCATTCATTCATTGAACCGAAGGCTTGGAGATGCTGGGCCTTGCTTGGCCAGAGATAAATGACCTTTCGCAAGTCACTTGACCTCCCTAGTCTGGATTTCCTTATCTGCAAAATGATGAGTTGCAGCAAATGTTACTATCTTTGCCCCCTCTTCACTTACTGTTTTGCAATTATACAATTTTACCTACTTCTAAGAAAGGTATTTTCCAAGGAAAATGTAATTACCATTCTATCTGAATATAGAGCTTAGACATAGAAAGAACCTTCTAGTATATTTAATGATTGACAAAGCACAAAAAAATAAAATTATATTCAGTTCTGTAAATATAATAAAAATATTTAACCAGCTTATCAAATTCAGCAGTGTAGGTTAAAAGAAATAAACCATGACTGACCAGAGTTTATCTTGGGAATACAAGGATGTGATTTAATATTTGGGGAAAGATATTAAAATCACATGAGTAAACATTTAAATATGTTTTTATTGATTTCAGAGAGGAAGAGAAAGGGAGAGAAAGACAGGAACATTAATGGTGAGAGAGAATCATTGATCGGCTGTCTCCTATACGATCCACACTGGGGATTGAACCGGCAACCCAGACATGTGCCCTGACTGGGAATCAAACCCTGACCTCTTGGTTCATAGGTCAGTGCTCAACCACTGAGCCACATCAGCCAGGCAAAGCAGTTTATTTTTACTACAGAAAAAATAGAAAATGAAATTAAATGAAATAGAGAAAATTTAAACACTGAGAGTTCTACCGTATGGTGATAACTGTCACCTATGGATAGCAGTAAATTGTGTTTATGAAGAGGCCTAATAGAGCACACATTTCTAAAATAACATGAGTAAGTGGTCTCCCTAAGATCAGCCCTTTACTGACAGTGGTGGCCTCAGAAACCAAAGATTAAACTCTCAAGTAAAAGGGTAAAAAAGGAATCATAGATGAGCCACTTGCTCAAGCAGACCATGTGGTGCTTCACAAGGCTGCCCAAAAGGAATTCTGATCTTCTGAAGATGCTGTGCCTTCCACTTATGTATTTCTGTACGAGTAAATCCGTTACCTCTACCTAAAATTAATTGTCATTGAAGAAGACTTAGAAACATATGTGGGCATCCCTCAGGGATACTGTGAGTTCAGTTCTACACCATCACAATAAAGCAAGCACAGGCATACCTCAGAGATATTGTGAGTTCAATTGCAGACCACCATATAAAAGCAAGTATCACAATAAAGTGAGAATCTTTTTGCTGGTGGAGGTTCTTGCTTTCAGTTTATAAAAAATGCAGCACCTATGAAGCACAATAAAGCAACATGCAATAAAATGAGGTATTATTTTATTTCTCATGTACTGTCAATCTCCAAAAGACAGTGACTGACTGGATGTATCTAAACTACCTTAAAGTTAACTTGTCTAATAATAATATAGTAGTACTGGCTATTCTTTAAAAAAAGCTTCCATTGTGACAGGGCTATCCTAACTGCTTCCATTCATTGTACTAATATCACTTCCACCCTGGAAATCTAAGCAGGGCTGCTCTGTAAGGTTTGGTAAGTTTAACCTGTTAGTCTAGAAGATTATGGAATATGTCTTCTTCACGTTTAAAGGAATTATTAGACCTAATTATCTTGCAGGATTGTTATGAGAGTTGGAAATAGTATCTAACCCAGTCTTGTACATGGCAGATGCGTCGTAGTAAATGGCAGCTGCTTTTATTGGCTGTACTTTGTCATTTTTCCATCATAAGCACCTTCAGCCCACTTTTATCTCCACTCAACTACAGGTCACACTTACCCCGAAACAGATGCGTAGAAGGTTGACTCATAGCCTAACATTTGTTTTCTACCAACTTTCTCTTCTCTTAGCAATAAGCCTGTTTCCTGGTTGTTTTTTATTTTCTTGAACACAGTAATTCTTCATTAGTGGGAACTCATAGATGATGCATGCAAAGAAAGGTTGAACTCAGTTAATGAATGTTCCAAAGCTACCAGAACAGAGAAAGCTAATAAATTCCTTTTGCCCATGTCTACAGACACGCCACCACTGCTCTTTGAGGTGTCCTCCCTGGAGAATGCCTTTCAGATTGGAGGCCACCCTTGGCACTACATCATCACACCTAATAAGAAGAAACAGAAAGGAGTTTTCCATATTTGTGCCCTTAAAGACAACTCCTTGGTAAAGCATGAGTGATCAGACCTTTCAGCAGTAAATTCGTATCAGAAATTCTTTTTTTCTCTGCTTCTCTAATAGGTTCACACTCCTGAGTTACTTTTTGTTTATTAATTTGTGAATAATGTGTAATACAGAGGAGTACAAAGAACATAGCAAAAGCTTGTGTGCCCTACTGGGAATTTAAAAGCATTAATATTTGAAAATTCTTAGGGCACCAGAGATCACTTAGGTGTTTTTTCTTACCTGTCTCCCAGCAGGGGATTCCATGCTTCATGGGGGGAATCAACAAATATGTTCAGGCTGCCTCTGAAATTGCTGGTGGAATGTGTTGTTGGTTCTGCTTTTTCATGGTCTGTTGCTCTTTGCTTTCCAGAACATAACCAGGTAAAATTCTGGCGTTCACAATGTAAGCCATGAAACACTTTGACCTTTCAAGGCTGTTCTTAAATTATTTATGGCAAAATAAGAAAAAATGGTACATGGTAAGACTAAAGAAATTTCTATCCATTAAATCTATTTTTCTTCATTTAAGAAGTAATTTAGGCATTGATTTATCAATTAATAAGTATCATTTAAGGCCAAGTATGTGCCAGACATGGCTGGGACACATTTCCTTCTCTCAAGTTGTTTACATTCTCAAAAAAACACACACAAATATGTAGATAAATTAGCTGCTGTTTGTTAAGTACAGTGATTGAGAGAAGTGCAAAAAAAATGAGTACACATTCCATCTTTGTTTTGTATTGCTGGTTTAGTTTTGTTTATTTCTGAAACTCTTGATAAATCAAATGAATTTTTTTGAGGCAGACTCAGATTATTCCACACCCATCTCTCTCAGGATCTTGCTCAGTTGTTGTTGGGTCCAGAGGCTTCTAGAGTTCAGGTCACCGTTTTCCAAGCTGAAGATCGGCACAGTCTTGGGTTCATTTATCTATTTTTCTTGATGTATGGCCACCAGGGAACACTATGTACATTGTCTTCTGGTTTTCTTTTTGCAGGATTATGGTTCCCTCTGTTTTTTCATTTGCATACCTCATATAACAGCTCCTGTTTGGCCCCGCCCAGTGACATCCTCTTTTACGATGCATTCTTGAGGGGCAGTTCCTGTCATGACAAGTCTGGTTTGATTGTTCACCTCCCAACCAGAGGACATCCTTCAGCTGACAGGACCTCGAGTATCTCTTTTTTATTTAACTTTTTCTTTCAGTCCAACTTTACACAGTTCACATTGTGGAAATTTAGTACATACTCTTCTTACTTAAGAACTGATAATATATATTCTTTCGTGTGTGTGTGTGTGTGTGTGTGTGTGTGTAATATGGCTTTCAATATCCATATCAAACATGTCTGGCATAGGCTCTCCTGTAATAATTAAGATTATAACATTTAGTCAAATCTTTGTTTATTTTTTTAAAGAGTTTTTTTTAAATATATTTTATTGATTTTTAACAGAGAGGAAGAGAGAGGGATAGAGAGTTAGAAACATTGATGAGAGAGAATCATTGATCAGCTGCCTCTTGCATACCCCCACTGGGGATGTGCCCGCAACCAAGGTACATGCCCTTGTCCCAGAATCGAACCTGGGAATTTTCAGTCCGCAGGCTGACGCTCTATCCACTGAGCCAAACTGGTTTCAGCTCAAATCTTTAATTTAATATATTCATAAATAATTGCCAAATCTAGGGGAACCTTCAATCCTTTTGTTAGACAGCTTTATTGCAGTGACATAATGATACATATGCCCATTACCTTCCACCTGTCAGTCGGAAGAGTAGATAATCCCAAAGCTCATATGCATCCAAACTGAAGAATTCAGTACATGTGTCAGAGCCTTCTAATTAACTGTGCTTTAAAATCTAGCATTTGAAATAAAGTCTAGCATTTAAACAAATAATAAACACTATGAAGTTGATAATATTGCATAGTGTTTAATACAGAGATATGATATACAGAGATATCTTTTGTGTTATAGATATTATAATAAAGAGAATAATCTCCTAAAGAAAGATATGTATAATATGTACATATTTTATATTAAAGTAGCATCTGGAGCTAATGCCTTCATGGACACATTAATTTCAGTGGTTGCAACCAAGCTGCTTAATTGCATTGGTATTCTTATAAAATGTAATAATATATATAAAATAATAATGTAAAATTTCCTATGAGGATATTTATTAAATTCTGGAAATTAAAACTCATTCTCTAACTTGATATGTGTTAAATTCAAAGTTTTAGAAAAGCATGGCATGTAAAGCACTTGTGACATAGTCCCAGCCTCCTGCTCCTGTCTCATGGCTGGGCACTTTTCCTTAATTTAATTTTGGTAGCTTCTCGTGTTCATGCACATACACGGTAGGTAGGTGAATACTTCTGAGCTTTTGAATTTGCTCTCTTCTTTCTAGTAATGTTCTGCTCATCCTGGAAAGTTCAGTTTAAGCTTTTTTTCTTCCTGAAATTCTCCTCGCCGGGGTTGAATGCTTGATCACTTTGGTTTTTACGCTGCCTTATTCTTCTCTGCCTCCCCTCTTGATTGTGGGCTTCTCGATGGCAAGGATTATGTTCAATTCACGTCAAGTACAAACGCCTAGTGTGACACCTAAAACATAGCATGCTGTCAATATATGCTACTGGAATAAATTCAGTAATATTTCACAAACTTTCATGAGCATCAAATAGGAAAGATGGTATTATTTTATTTTAAATGGGAGAAATTAAAGAATTTAAATGACTTAGATAAAGCTAGTGAAGTTAATGTACTAGTATTCATGCTGATAATGGTTCCCAGTGCTCCTGTGTATAAAGCAAAACACATTTATGTGCATATGTGATAACATATCATGGAGGTGTCTTTATCTTTATTTTAATGTCTAAGTAGATTACTGTAAAATAAATGTCTCCACTGGTCTTAAAGGCTAAGCAGTATTAGACCATTTCCTCAGCATTCGAGTTTAATATCTGGCTTATCCAAGGAGGTCATATGACCTGTGTCTGAGATTTTAGGTTTGGTTACGTGTTTATTTTCATGTATCCACTCTTCTGAGTGACGGTTTATTAGGGATGTGGAAGGGAGGGGACTGCACGAGCATAATTATGGCAATGTTATAGAATAGAAAGTCCATGGACTTTGGAGTCAGATCTGCTGTTTAGTAGATGCTAAACATTGAGCAAATGATTTATATTCTTTGTTTTCTCACTCATAAAGTGGAGATAACAAAATATGCTTTGAATGTTGTAAGATCAAATGAAATAATGAATGTAAAACATAAGATGCTGACATAAATTGGGTGTGCATGAGATAAGATAACTAAGAGATTTTTTGTGAGGTATAATGTATGGTACACGATAAATCTATGAGATTTCTGAATTTAAATGTTTTGATTTCTGAAGTTTGAGTGTCCTAATTCAGCCCTTCTACACATCCCAGTTCAACTGGTTAATATTTTCTCTTCTCTGTACCTTTGACTTACTGATCTGTCACTGCTGTTAGATTTGAAAAATAAAAAATATTTTCCTTTCTTTTAATCTTTAGTCTCAATATTTTCCCCCAACTTCAGGCTAAAAATGGGATCCAAGAAATGGAATGTTGTTCTCTAGAATCTGACTGGATCTATTTTCATCCTGATGCTTCTGGAAGAATAATACATGTTGGCCCAAATCAAGTCAAGTGAGTATTTTCATTAGTTACTTTAAAATTAAAAGTAGCTTTTGGTAGCATTGACTGGGATCTTTATTTTTGTGCCAGTAACTACTGAGCAAATTATGGAAATAATTAGCTACCTATAGGGTGCTTCCTCAGAGACTGACATTTGGAAAGCCTGACTATTCCCTCAGCCTCATCATTAATGTTTGTAAATATTATCATTGAGTAAGTTCTTCATTGGATGATATATAAGTAAAGAAGATGGCAGATTGGCTCATCTTCATCAGGTCTTAGCTCTCCAGGATTATTGAAAACAAAGATGATTTGTCTTTGTTCTAAATAACAGCCTTGCCGTAGGAGAGAGAGCAGATTGTGTGAAGTAAACCTTGTTAACCCATATCTTCCAAGAGTTGCCCTCTCCTTCCTTGAAACACTCTTCATTTGGCTCCTCTGACACCACAACTCTCCTCAATGTGTTCCCCTCTCTGTGATCTGCCCTTAGTATACAAACTGTGTTAGATGTCCTCAGGACATCTCACTCTTCTTTTCTCTCTCCAGAATTCTGTATTCCCTTGGCTTCAAAGATCATGTATATAAAATTCCAAAAATGTTATCCTAGCCTAAATATCTCACACCTAAGATCATGTTAGAAATCTGGAATCATTCTTGGCACTTTCTGACCTTGTCTTTCATCAGGGTACATAAATATACTTAAATATTCACATCTATATTCATATTCTCTCTCTCTCTCTCTGTCAATACAGTTTATTTTGCTACTAAACATTTGTTAAATCTGCCTGTTCCTGCCCTTGGCCACTGTCATCATCTTGGCCAGACCATTGTCACCACTGGCCTGGACCATAGTAATTTACTAGCGTACTTACAGGACTCCAAAAATCAATTTTTGTACTTTTTAAGTCTGTTTTCTTCTCAGCAGCTAAGAGTGATTTTTAGAAACATTAACAAACACAAAAGCCTGACCATGTGAATTCTGCTCTAACCTTTTTATGGCTTCTTGTTGCTTATGGCATGGTCTGAAAGACCTTCCTCTGACTCAGCTCACTTCAGACATACTCTTTTCAGAAAGGCGAGGACCTGTTCCCTCTCTTTGGAGTTGGCTTCCCTTAGCTATTCTACCTAATATCTGTTCATATCTAATGCCTGAGCTTAAATGTCCCTTTTACACCGAGTCCTTTCCTGAAACCTTTGTTGGATTAGCTCCTCATCTTCTTTTCATTGCACCGGCTATGTAATCTTCCTCTGTAGCACTTGGAGCAATTTAAACTAATTATTTGTGTGAATATCTGTTTCAATATCCAGACTTGGAATCATGAGCTCCATAAAAACAGGGAAAGAGTCTGTTTTTCTGAAGCCTCTAATCCCAGCCCTGAGCTCAGTGCTTAGCCCAGACTGAGGTGCTCAGAGAGTGCTTGTGCATAAGAGGGAGTGTCTGCTCCACTTAATTAGTCGACTTCTCTGGACTGAGGATAAGGAGGATGACTGGACTTAATGAAATAAGGTTGTGAACTTTTATAAAAGTTATAAAAACTGTGACTCAGCTTTCCTAAACCTTACTTTTAATGTATGTTACCACCCATCTCTTAATATTAGTTTAAGAAAATGAAGTCCACAGAGAATATGTGCCCTTTGCCAGGTTTAATAGATAGGCACTATACAATGTCCGCACTAATTAAGATAGCTAGTTGAGTAATTTAAAATTAATCTGATTTCTTTGTCTCTGACAAACTCTAAGGCCTCTGGCTCTTCCTGGCCACAGTCACTGCTTCTCCCTGCTGCTCTCTTTGCCTGCACTTGAGACTTTAAGCTTTGAAAACATTGTGCTTTTGAAGCTTGTTAGTGCTGTGAACAGATTTTTGTGTGGGTGGTGAGCAAATTATTTTCTCTTGATCCACGGAAACTACTCAGAAAACCCAAATCTTTAATCTTTACATATAATACTAAGAAAAAAGAAAAGTATTGAGTCATTTGCAGTTCTTAAATATTACTCTTTCATGAAAACTCTTAGTTCAATACAGTGTCTTATAATTAACTTCAAGTATGTTCATTGATATCTCATTTTATCTTCAGAAATGAAAATGCAAATATCTATAGGCATACTTCAGAGATATTGCATGTTCAGTTCCAGACCCCAGCAATAAAGCAAGTATTGCAATAAAATGAGCCTTAATCTTTTTGCTGGTGGAGGGTCTTGCCTTCAGTTTGTAAAAAAAAATCTGTGAAGAGCAATAAGACGAGGTATGCCTGTACTAAAATGCCATTGTTAAAGTAAAAAAAGTTAAAGACCTGTTGCAGGATGGCAGAGATGAGGTTTTGTGTGTGCATTTTTTTTAAAGTAACTTTCATTAAGCCAGTTTGGAAGATGGCTTAAGCCTGAGCATGCTCATTACCTACCTCAGTAGCACTTGTCACCATTCCTACATTTTCTGTTTAACAAGATCCCGGAATTTGAAAGAGTTTATGGGCACCTAAATAAATGGATGTTCGTATTTCAGACCAATCAGAAGAGAGAAGAACTAACTCGGTGTTGTTACTATAATTTTCATTTGTTGAGTTTCACTAGTTCAACTTTGGCATTTTGATGGTGAGTTGAAGTCTTAGGTTCTTAGAATCCTTTTTTCTCTTTTCAGAGTTTTAAAGCTAAGTGAAATAGAAAATAATAGTGGCCAGCATCAGATCTCTGAAGATTTTGTCATTTTGGCCAACCGGGAGAACAAAGTAAGTCAGGAGTACTTTAAAATCCTGTGTGTATCACTGTCTTTCGATGTAGGAATAGAATAATGCAGATGTGTTTGCCCTTCAGTGTGGCTGACATGAACAGCACAAGTTTATAAAAGTCTGTTCACTTTGTCTATGTGGATAGCTGGTCTTAACCCCATGTACATAGGAGATCTGGATTATATTGAATACAAGAGGTCCAGTGCATGAAATTCGTGTATTGAGGGGGGAGGGGGGGTGTCCTTCAGCCCAGCCTGCACCCTCTCCAATCTGGGGGACTGCTGGCTTCCAACCACTCACCTGCCTTCCTGCCTGATTGCCCCTATCTGCTTCTGCCTGCCAGCCTGATCACCCCCTAACCACTCCCCTGCCAACCTGATCGATGCCTAATTGCTCCCCTGCCAGCCCGATTGCCCCTAACTGCCCTCCCCTGCTGGTTGTCCCCTACTGCCCACCCCTGCAGGCCTGGTCTCCCCAACTACCCTACCCTGCAGGCCTGATCGCCACCCCCCCCTCAACTGCCCTCCCTTGCAGGCCTGGTCCCCCCCCCCAACTGTCCTCCCTTGCAGACCTAGTTGCCCCCAACTGCCCTCCTGTGCCACCCAATCATCCCTAACTGCCCTCCCCTGCAGGCCTGATTGCCCCCAACGGCCTTCCCTTGCAGGCCTGGGCCCCCCCTCCCAACTGCCCTCACCTGCTGGCCTGATCATCCACAATTGCCCTTCCCTGCCAGCCATCTTGTGGTGGCCATCTTGTGTCCACATGGGGGTGACCATCTTTGACCACATGGGGGAGGCCATCTTGTGTGTTGGAGTGATGGTCAATTTGCATATTACCTCTTTATTACATAGGATTTTAAAAATATATATTTTTATTGATTAGGGAGAGAGAGAGAAACATCAATGATAAGAGAGAATCATTGATCGGCTGCCTCCTGCACACCCCCTACTAGGGATGGAGCCTGCAACCTGGGCATGTGCCCTTGACCAGAATCAAAGCTAGGACCCTTCAGTCCATAGTCCGACCCTCTATTCACTGAGACAAACCAGCCAGGGCTATATTGAGTATTTTTTGCTTATTTCTATTTCCTTTCTGGACTTCTCTTTAAGTTTTTATTGATGAGTCATTAACCTTTGGGTTTAATTCATTGCTTTGACTCTAGCTAGTTCATTTCCTTTAGCATACAAATCAAGAATATGAAGGAAATCATGCAGAGGGAAATTTCCAATAGCAGATCCACTCTATTTGTTGTGCTATATATTAATGCAGAATCAGAAGGGCAAGTGAAGTAGTGAATCTATAACCTTCATATTTATTTTTGCCTATTTTGGTGTTTTATCCATTAAAAACTTTACAATAACAAGTATTTTTACTAATTGGAGGATCAGAAAGCTGATTCAAAATTTTATTAGTTGAGGAAAGAATTATGGACGTTGGAGAAGGGCTGGTTAGTTTTATCAAATTTGCTAATTAATTTTGTTATTAATTGCATATACTAGGACTTGTCACATCTTTTTTCTCTCTCCATATGATAGAATGAAACCTTACCCACTGTTACTGCATCTGGACGTGTGGTTAAAAAAAAATTTAATCTTCTGGATGATGACCCAGAACAAGAGGTAATACTCCAGCCAGAGACAACAAACGGAACTAGTCTGTACTTGCCCTGTGGGCTTTAAATTATTTTGTCCAACAGGGACCCTGGTGTAGAGATTGGAGTTGAGCTCCATGCAGGTTTAGTCAGTAAGACTGTGCATACTATTTCAACCAGTTCTTTCCCCTTACCCTCTCTTTTCAGATTGGAATTATTCATAAGATTTTATTTGCAGAAAGGTTCATAGGATTAAAATAACTTGAAAATACCATTAGCTTATTGTATTGTTTTGTTAAGGTGGACATTTTAGAGGGATATCTCTTAAAAAGTCTTGAGTTTTCTCCTTCTGACTTTATGGCTTTAACTTTATCTATTTATTTATTTTTACCCACTAGACATGGGTATGTTTATATTCATGGGCCAGGGAAGAGAGGTCATAAATCAGTTCGTCCTCTGGCCTCAATTTGACATTACTAGTCACTGAGCTAATACATTTTTATCCTTTTAATTATTGTTTTTCTTGATTTCAGAGAGAGTAAGGGAGAAAGATAGATTTTCTCAATGAAAGAGAAACATCATCATTCAGCTGCCTCCTGCATGCCCCCACCTGAGACTAAACCTCCAGTCTGGGCATGTGTCCTGACCGGGAATCAAACCAATGACCTCTTGATTCATGGGTTGATGCCCAACCAATGAGGCACAACAATGGACTATCCTTTTCTTTTAAAGAGGCATTGGAAGGACTTTTGAAATCAACTGACAGTTACTGTGCTGCAGATATAAAACCAATGCATAAATACTAAATCCATTCAGAGCACAGAACTATATTGTTTGTGTACTATTTCTAGGTAGAAATATTAGAATAACCTTCCAAGGATAGTTTTTGAAAAATTTTTAAAACAGGTTGCAGTTGGCCCAGTATGTGGCTACTGTCAAAAAAGAAAAAAATATACATTTATTTTTTTGAACCAAGGAAATCTGTTGAGAACAAAGCAGAAAGCTACTCATCTTGTATAAAACACTGTAGTCGAGAAAGACATACCAAAACTACCCCAAGGTAGCAAGAATAATTTAAGGGGAAGGAGGTAGTAGCAAAGAGGGCTACTTTACACCATGAGATGAGAAAACAAAAACTTTTAGCCTGGAAAGGGAAAACTGAAAGGGGTTGTGACTAACTAACATCTCTAAAAACACACCCAAACTTTGAAGTTTGACCAAGTTTAAATCAATGCAAAAAAGTAAGTGAAATGGAACCACAGGTAATAAATCTATGTAAATGTGTATGTCATAGGTGGTAAAGGTAGAAAATATAAATGGGTTAACAAGCCGTTTGATCAAATGTAAGTGGAGGATCTGCATGTGGTGATTAAGAGAAATCTGTGTGCCTGCCAGGACCTCTCTCTGGGCCATCCCTGACGGCGGGGCATGGTCTGCTTCCCTGCGAGGCTGTGGGGGTCCCAGCTTTTCCTCCCTGGGTTCTGGAGTTAGGTTTTCCTCCCACGAGTCTTTATCATCTTTAATCTAACCTGTATCTCTTACCTTACTCCTGTTTTGTGGGCTTTATTTCATTTCTAAATATCCTTCCTCAAGTTTAAGCAGCAATTTTGTTTGTTTGTTTGCTTGCTTGCTTTAAGGAACCAAGAAAGATTTAAAAAAAAAAAAAAAAAAAAGTATGACAAATAGAATCCTGAATAGTATATGATGGGCTATCAGTTCTTCTTGAAATGACTTGTTTTTTCTGTTGTAAGAACTTTCTGAGCACAGTGGGTGGTCTTCAGGTTTCAGACCTGGGCTCTATATATTTACTACTAGCTGTTTCTGGGAACCAGTGAACATGTGTCGGAGACAGTAGTTGACTCTTTAGAATTTGGAAAAGCTCTGGTTTGCTCATAATAGAGAATTTCAGTTATAGTTTGGCTGAGACGTACATAGACTTGGTTCTGTTTGTCAAAATCTGTGGGATACTGTTTAAGTCTTAAAAATCTTGAAACTGGTGTTTTACTAGGCATATAAGTAGAGAGACATGTTCCTCCCTATGTTCCCACCTACTCATTTTTTTCCTACATATTTTCATAAGTAGTAGAATAGTTAAACTACAAATTTAGAGATAATCCTAACTGGATAACTAGATTTATCCTTCTTTTCCTTTGCCTTATCTGTCTATTGCCCAAGACTTTCAAAATTGTGGACTATGAAGATGAATTGGATTTGCTTTCTGTGGTAGCTGTTACTCAAATAGATGCCGAAGGAAAAGCTCACCTGGATTTCCACTGTAATGAATATGGAACTTTACTTAAAAGCATTCCGCTGGTGGAGTCATGGGATGTGGTGAGTAGAGTTCATGGAGTACAAAGTTGTAAGGGTTCCCTTTATAGGTGGCATTTATTGAAACGGATGTTTCTATTCTGTGTCAGTCCAAGTTCACCTAGACCAATGACCACATGAAAGAGGTTACTGGACTGCATGTAAGACAAAATGAGTACTTCTTAAGACTTCCTCCCCTAGGGAGCAGAGGATGTCACCTTAGCAGTGGCCTTAAAGATAAAACTTTGTTTTTCCTTAAAAAAAAAAAAAAAAAACCTTTGTTTTTCCTAAGACATGTTGTCTATTTCCTTATCATAGTCCTTGGTTTTCTCTCATTTGAAAAGTTTGTTAATATTTTTTAAAATAAAAATTTTTTCTGTATTGAATCCCCACAGTTATTTAATATAGACCATGTCTAAGAATGTAGTGTTTCTGGGCACTCTTAGAAGCATTTGTCTACTCTTCTGAGTATTATAGAATATAAAAGTTATAAGAAATGTTTTATCCAATTCTTGTTTTATCAGTGGAGAACCTGAGAGGTTTAGCAATTTGCCCACCAAAGCATGGTGCAATAGTTGCAGTGTTGGCAATAAAATCTGGGTGTTCAGACTCCTAAGTTCAGGGCTCTTTTCACTCTTAGCATTTTGTGTCATGCTTTTCTCGTAAGTAATCTGCATATCCACAAATAATTAAAAAAAATAAACCTTTTCTGGCAGCTATTTTGCCTTCAAGGGTGTATTTGGTATAGGTGCTGTGACATTTTAGGGACAAGTAGTGGGTGTGGTTCTATTCTAAACAGTGAAGAGGAGATTGCATTTGACCGTGTTCTCATTGCAGACATACAGCCACGAAGTCTACTTTGACAGAGACCTGGTCCTCCACATAGAACAGAAACCCAGCCGGGTCTTTAGCTGCTATGTGTACCAGATGGTGTGTGACCCTGGGGAAGAAGAAGAAACCACAAACAGCAGTTGAGAAAAAGAGTGAGAAATTTTTTAATTTTGAGATGTAACTTAAGAGACTTTTAGCCAAACACCCCAACAACTGTGCCCAGTCCTCCTTTTTATTTGCATAGCAAGTTCTCCAGTGTTTTCCAGAAAAGATCTGTATTAACTCCAGATGGCTGGGACTTCTCTCTAAAATCTTGCCATATGAGGAGGTGAGAACTTCATTTTATGTAAGGGATTTTTAGCATGTTCTCCCAAGAGGTCTAGCATTTTAGAGATTTTAGCTAAGTGGTGATGAAAATATAAAATGTTGAGAACAGCTTAATTTTAATCATTGGGGAGAAGGCCATTGGTGAGGAGGTGTTTTACATAGCTCTTAAAGGGTAGTATAGAATTTTGGTTGGTAATACTAGAATGAAAGACAAAAAGAAAGATATAAAAGATAAAGAAATCCTGTGTCCTCTCTACCATACTTTGCTTAAGGATGAGAAATGTGATCTGTGATGTGAAAGCATACTTTTGAACCAAAGATGTATCATTATAGTTAAAAAGAAAATCTTACATATGTATCTGTATTTTGTATTTGTACTAATTATTTTTTCTTCTATTGTTTTATTCTCATGGCTTGATGTTCTCTTTACTTGTGTTTCTATCGAAGACTAATGTAAAAGATTCCAAGCAAACTTTAAGTGAATTTTTTTCTAATATGTAGCCTGTTAGCTCTTATTAAGAATGTTGTACTCATTTCACCATTCGGTCTAGTTGGTGTGTTCTCCAGTTTTGTTTAGGCACTACAGTAGAGTGAAGTTATTCTGGTTCATACCAGTTTTGCTCTCTATAGAAGAGTAGATGGTTCCAGGAGTAGCTTGGGAACTAACTGATTAGATAGAAAAAAATTTTTGGTTTTATCTTGCTTGTGAAATGAGTATTTTTTCTTATATGTTAAAATTGATCTAAATATGATCCTTGAAATCAGATAATAATTCTTTAGAATGTTAAATAAATGCAACCTAAGTAAAAGGAGAAAGTATTTTTTTGTGCTTCCTGTCTGAGAAATCCAGTTGCTTGCACTGCGCATGTTCCATACATTTCTCTGATTCAGCCTCAAAAAGAAAAAATAACTAGTAAAAAAGGAGTGGGTGAAGAAAATAGCAGTAAAAATCATTGCTGATTCCTATTAAGGTTAAAATAAGGAATTTTAGCTTGGATGGTTTACATAAAATTTCTTCAGTTTTAGCTTGGTCCCATGTTAAGAATTATGTAAATTCTGCCCTGTTCTGCCCTTGAAGGTTGCAGAAAGATTTCAAGCTTATTATAATCAACAGGGTTGAAGAGAGAGAAGTATTAGCTATTCTGAAAGTCAAGTAATTAGTAGCAGAGTCCATAAATTTAAAAGCAGTAAAGGGAATAAACATAAAACCATCTTTTGTGCAACAGAAAAGAAGATTAGTAACATTTTAGAATAAGGGAAAATACTTATATGTGAGCTAAAAATATAATCTTTCTGAATATTATCCTGTGTATTACAACCATTTGGGAAAGCAGAAGTGATTACCTCATGAGCAAGATGATAAAACTATCTTCATATATTAAATGTGAATACTTTTATATCCACTAATTGAAAAATTCATTCTCATTTTATGCACATTCAATAGTACTATTTAATATTTGAAGCTTTCAGAGCATTTTAGAGTCTTGATCTGATTACAAAGTGGTTGAATAGCTGCCATGTGCTGGATATAGCCCCAAACTTCTAATTAGACACTAGGTAAATGGCCCTGCCCAGTTCATTTAAATCTGGAAAAGGGGGAATAGATTAAAAATACCAGAGAAAATAAAGAAGTCGGTGCTGTGTGGGTTTCAAAGGAGATATCATTACAAAACCTAATCTTTGTTTCCAGAAGTGTCAGAAAAGGAGGTCCTAAGACTTGAACCCTGTCAGATTTTTTCCAAAAGAGGTTTGTTGAGTTTCTCCTTCTCCTTTAAGTTATTGCCTTCTTTTGATAAAATGCTAGCAAGGATTCCGTCTACTCATAAAGGCATCTGACAAACGAGATTCCTGCCGTTTTTTGAAAGAGTACAAAAAATGGTACTGCCATCCTATTTTTCGTGTGTATGGGTATGCTTCTAGTCTAGATCTGAACTGACTACCAAGAAACTCCTACTGTCTCACCACTGCCCAAATCAAACTAGACCAAGATCCAGATGCCACGTGGGCCAGGCAGGGAATGCACCTCCTGTGGAAGACAGTAGGGAATTGTGGGCCATGTAGCAAACAGGAGGGCTGTGCCCCAATCGAAAGGACAAGGACAAGCTGCTACTACTTAGTTTTAGGCACCTACAACATTGTGTGAAAATGTGGACTGCATGATGGTTAACAGGATGGTTGATAAAAAGATGGCAAAAGGTACACAAGATAGCAAAGAATATGGAAATTTACAGATCACACACATGCCTGGAGACAATATAGCAAGCTTCCCCAAAAAGTAGAGGCTTCCCAGCTCCCTGCAGGGTCGTACAGTTGCTCATTCTGCCACCTGCCAGGTGTGAGTCTGCTATTCTCTGGGAGTGAAGGGAAGTTGTGGTTAATAGACTCCTGCCTTACCTTAACCCTCCTCTCTACCTTAATGTGTTAGAGACGGTCACTGTGTGCCCGCCTACTTAACAGGTGCTAGTGCCCAGCATAAAACATAATGGGTGACATTCCTGGGTGTTTAATTCAAGACGGGGAAACAGGGGAGCTCCTTTCAGCAAGTCCAGATATTAAGCTGATAGGTGTAATTCTGCCCTAACCAGTTTGGCCTGCGGACTGAAAGGTCCCAGGTTTGATTCCAGTCAACTGCATGTACCTTGGTTGCGGGCACATCCCCAGTAGGAGGTGTGCAGGAACCAGCTAATTGATGTTTCTAACTCTATATATCTCTCTCTTCCTCTCTGTAAAAATCAATAAGATATTTTTAAAAAAACACACAGATATATTTCTGCATTTCATTCCTTGATCTAAGGTTCTATACTCACAATATCAATGCAATAAGATTATTTTCTTTGACTCTAAAACATTTTTGGGACAAAGCAAAAGAAATTGTATCCTGGTTATTGAACTACCTAGTGAGGAGACCATACTGCTTTATTTAAACAAATTAAGATACCCCATATTCTTCCACCAGTTGTTTTGTGTCTTATATAATCTTTTTAAATGTTAAGTTATATTAATTATGTGCTTTCTGTCTACCATTCATTGTGATGCATGTAAAACGAATTGTCTCAACATTCAGAATAACCATATAACTACATTATACAAATGAGGAAAATGACAGTTGCAGAAGTTAATTTGCATAAGGTCCCATAGTGAGTTAAGTAAAAACCCAGATTTGGTTGACAAAAACTTATGCCAAATTTCCTCCAAAGCTCTTAAAAGGCAAAAGAATGTTATTTTATCCCATGTATAGCATAGTGACAATTATAATGTTGGATACATAGGAACACGTTCAAGAAGTGTTGGTTTTGCCGAAACCGATTTGGCTCAGTGTATAGAGTGTTGGCCTGAGGACTGAAAGGTCCCAGGTTTGATTCTGGTCAAGGGCATGTACCTTGGTTGCGGGCACATCCCCAGTGAGGGGTGTGCAAGAGGCAGCTAATGGATGATTCTCTCTCATCTATATTTCTAACTCTCTATCCCTCTCTCTTCCTCTGTAAAAAAATCAATAAAATATTTTTTTTTTTAAAGAGTGTTTGGTTTTTTTAATGATGATTGAATGGACAAAGTTTGGCTGAGGTGCAGTTGGCTTGCTCACAAGTAGAATGACATTGGAGATGATTCTTCCTTCAATGATTAAAAGTCATTTTTTAAAAGGTGCAACAAATGTTATTCTCATCCTGTCTTGGTGTTAATAAACACCAGTATTAGTAATTACTCTTAACGTAACTTGGCTTCCTGGTGCTGGGGCGGGGGGAGCAGCCTGAAGTTCCCTAGCCTAGTACCAGGACGGGAAGCGCACCTTGAGGTCCCCCATCAAGCCTCGCTGGGTGGAGGGCGTGGCCTGAGGTCCCCTGTCAAGTGCCATTGGGGGGGTGGGGAGGTAACCTCAGGTCCCTGCTGATTGCTCCTTAAGGCTCCTTATGGGAACTTGGCCTCAGCAGAGGGTGCAGCCATCTTTGTAATGCAGTGATGGCCAATTAGCATATTCTCTCTTTAGGATTTTCAAACATAACACAAAGTTGACAGAATTTCATGGTAAATATCCAAATACCAACCTTTCACTCTTCATTGTTTTATTACATATCTATTCATGCTACTTTTATGATTCATTTCAAAATAAATTGTAGACATTGGTATACTTTTCCCTAATTATTCAACATGCATGTCATTAAATAGATTTAATATTGTTTTTAGTTTTTAAAAAAAATTTTATGTATACTTACATGCAATGAAGTACACAAATGTTAAGTATAAATTTTCTGAGTTTTTGCAAGTGCATACACCTGTGTAATCCAAACCCTTTACAAAATTCAGAACATTGCAGTCATCCCAGGAAGTTTCCTCCTGGCCCCTTCCAGTCAATCCATTCCACATCCTAGCAGGTGTAACTACTGTTCTGATTATTTTGCCTCATAGGTTAAATTTGCCTGTTCTAATATTTTACATAAATTATACCATGCAAAGCATAATGCTTCTTTCACTCAGCGTGTTTTTGAGATTAAAGTTGCATGTGTCAGTGGTTCATTCTTTTTATTGCTGAGTATTCTTTTGCATAAATATATCACCATTTGTTTTTTCCATTTTCCTGTTGATGGGCACTCAGGCTGTTTCTACTTGAAAAAACAACAATACTATGTATGTATGTGTATTTGTATGTGTGTGTGTGTGTGTGTGTGTGTGTGTGTATGTGTATATATATATATATATATATATATATATATATATATATATATATGAAAGCCTACACAACCTGCCAACTGGCCAGTAGCTATGATTTGCAATAACAACCAGGGGACAGCTGCTCAATGCAGGAGCTGCTGAGCTGCAGTGGTTCTCCGGTGACACGCCTGGAACCAGAGAGGAGGGAGCCCAATTCCAGGGTGCATCACCCAAGAACCACCCTCTCACAATCTGGGACTCCTCGGGGGATATCAGAGAGCCAGTTTTGGCCCAATCTCCACAGGCCAGGTCGAGGGACCCCACCAGTACAGGAATCCATGCACCAGGCTTCTAGTTATAAAGCTGTTGTGAATATTCTTGTACAATTGACCATCTTGGGATGGTCAATCTTTAATTTTAGATATTTCATTTAGGTTTTACATTTAGATTTATAATCAACTTTTGTTAATTTTTATGTATGGTGCAAGGCATGGATCAAAGTTTGTTTGGACTTGTTTCTGCATATGGGTACCCAACACATAGGGGAAATCTTTTAGTCTTTCGCCATTAAGTATGATAATGTACATTTGGGTTGTTTCCATTTTTTGGCTGCTAGAAAATAAAGCTCCTACAAACATTTGCAGACAAATTTAAAGCACAGTTAAATAATTACGGTTTTGTAATTGATCATAGATGCCTTCTATCAATTTGAGGAAGTTCCCTTCTAGTCCTATTAGTTTTCTAGGTTTTTATTGAATTAGATGTTGGAATTTGTCGCATTCTTTTTCTGCACCTACTGAGATGATCATGGGTTTTTTCTATTCAGACTGTTAATGTTTTAAGTTACATTGATTGGTTTTTTAGTGTTAAAACAAATCTTGAATTCTTGGGATAAACTCACCTGAGACCTCCAAATTTCCAACCATATTTAAAATCAGAAAATTTCTGCAGTTCCACTTTTCACATTGTTTGAAAAATAATTCATAACATTTATCATCATATTTGTACTCTGGTATGTATACATGAATAGTTTCAAGTTCATTACATTTAGTTGACTTCCTGCCTTTACAAATAATTTTCAGACACTTTGGGGCCTTTTGTCAGAGGTTTCATCCTCATAAACAGAATTTAGCAAGTTGGGACTTATAACATTAGAGGAACTCTGGGCATGTTGCCAGCCTCTCCCTGTCTTATCTCAGTCCACAAAGTTCATATACTAAATAAAACTATACCTGAAGTAGTATAGTATATAAGATTCATTTATGTTTTTGTAGGCATCTCCAACTTGTTCCTTTGTTGCATTTTAGTTTATTGTTATTATTCTATAATATTCAATTGTATCAAAATTGATCTGTTCTACAGTTGGTGGGTATTGTTTTCAGGTTGAAGTCAATTATTAACAACTAGAGGCCCTGTACATGAAATTTGCACACTGGGGTTGGAGGGGGGGGGGGGGTGCCTCAGCCGGGCCTAAACACACACTCGCAGTCTGAGATCCCTCTTGCAATGTGGTAGAGAGGCTCCCACCACTGCCGCTGCACTCGCCAGTCATGAGCCTTGCTTCTGGCTGAGCAGCGCTCCCCTTGTGGGAACACACTGACCACCAGGGGGCAGCTCCTGCATTGAGCCTCTGCCCCTGGTGGCCAGTGTGCATCATAGCGACCGGTCATTCCGCTGTTCAGTGGATTTGCATATTAACCTTTTATTACTTAGGATCAGTCTGTTCTAAGATTCATTGTTTATATACAAATAGAGACCATCCAAGGAAAATAACTTCATTCTTTGGAGCTGAAATTTAATAATAAAGAGGAAATTCTGGACAACTAAAATAGTCATTCGAATGCTGATGGAGAACCATCACTTAAAAAGATCCCACCCAATATTTAAGAATATCCAAATATCCTTGTCCCCAAAACTATTCCACCCTGGGGTCAATGCAAAGTGTTCTAGGTTTAATCTTGAAAAACTTTTAGGGCAGAATACATAGATATAGTCTCATTTTCAATGTCCAGGGCAAACCCGAGAGCTAAGGCTGGACTTTCAGATCATTATTCATTTCCATAAAAGACTTTATGATTTTAACCTGGGTGAGTCATGCAAATTAAAATAAAAAATAGTCATTATTTCTTACTTATCCCAAATAAAGACTGTCCCCACATAAACAGATATGGTCAAGTCCTCAGATCAGTGGTTTTTATGACTATACATAAGCAAAGAAAGCTTTGATGATATCACAGGAGGGGAGCCAGGAGGTTACTCGAGCCTCGTTTGAGCACTTTAGACTTAAGTAATCATCTTAACACACCTTATATTAACATTTATTACCTAGAGATGGAAACAAGGGCTTGGAGGAGTTAGTATGACCATTGACCATCAGTAACTAGCATAAAAGAGACCTGGAATACTACATATTGGTAGAAGGTGAAGGAAGGTGAAGTTTCCATTGATATGGTGGTATGTAGTAGTCTGCGTGTTGGGGGTTCTTGTGCAAAATGTGAGTGCTGGGAAGGAGAAGAGCCAAGGTAGGAGAGGAAGGTATAAAAAGAAGGTGAAACGGGACACTGGTAACAAACAGGATCTGTTTGGCACTCTTGCCTGGCCTGGCTGTGCTTGTAGAACAGCTCTACCAGACCATCAGAAAATGGAGATTAAGCAATCAAGAGGTAGACTTTTTATTTTCAGGACAGCTCAGCATTTAATAATAGGTCTGGGTTATGAAGATTTAAGGTTTTCCTAGGTTAGTCTTCATATCAAGTTCTTCAAGTGTTGTTTTTTACATTCCTATCATGGTAGGATGGTGACTGTACTTTGTAAAATGTGAGTTTTAGTTGACAGACTTCCCTGAGTTTCTGGGTTCAATGGTACAAAATATAGTTTTAAAGGCCTTAAAGGTCATTTAGTTAAGGGATTCCTGGCCTTCCTGTGTATTGGATCCTTTAACAGACAAATCCTCTATACTAATAAAAGGGTAATATGCTAATTAGACCTGGAGACCTTCCAAATGTCCTTCCAGACAAAGCCATGGTGGCGGGACCAACGCAGAGGCAGTTAGGGGTGATCAGGCCAAGAAGGGAGGGCAGTTGGGGGCAAGAAGGCTGGCAGGGGAGGCAGTTGGAGGTGAGCAGGCCAGCAGGTGAACAGTTAGGAGCCAGCAGTCCCAGATTGTGAGAGGTATGTCCGATCCCAGATTGGAGAGGGTGCAGGCTAGGGTGAGGGACACTCCTTCCCCCTCCTCCCCAACGTGCATGAATTTCATGCACCAGGCCACTAATCTTACCTAATGATAGAGAATGTATAAATTGACCATACCTCCACTACTCCCACAGCCAGTCAGTGAGTAGGCAAATTAAACCAACAAAGATTGTGGTTAATTTGCATACATACCTGGTCCTGGGAACCTCTTTGGCACCCAGGTTACTCCCAGCCGGCCACCAGAGGGATAAGAGGGCCCCCTTCCCAAACCCAAAGCTTCAGGCAGAGGCTTTAAGCTAGATTGGAGGTTTTAGGCTTGGGCAGGGCAGAGCCTGGGATTGGAGGGAAGGGGGAAAAAATCAATGGAAACATATCCTCAGATGAGGATAAAAAGAAAAATAAAGAAAGAATGTCATATCCTATGAAAGGCACATCTTGAAAATGCCTAAAGAAACTTGTCATTTTTTCATGGTGAAGGGACTGGAGTCCATGTTGATAAAAATACCTTGGCAGCTGCAGTGACTGGTAGTGGCTGCAGCAGCGGGGTGATGGGGCTGGCTCCTTCCCCTGATCAGCCCAGTCACCTCCCGCAAAGGGAGGCCAGGCTGCAGCTTAGGTACGCTCCCAACAGGAATCAGGCCTAAGTCATCAGTAGGACATCCCCTGAGGGACATCCCGTCACAGATGAGCAAACTGCAGCCCACTTTTTGGCCCCTATAGATTGTCTAATTACACAGCAAGCTGACAGTATGTGAGAGGGGGCAGGCTGGGCTGAGGGACCCCTCCCCAGTGCACAAAATTTGTGCACCAGCCCCTAGTATATAATAAAAGTCTAATATGCTAAGTGTCCTGCCGTCCAGTCATCTGTTCAACCAATCAAAGTGTAATATGCTAATGATATGCTAAGGCTGCTCAACTGCTTGCTATGACATGTAGTGACCACCAGGGGGCAGACACTCCAACTGGTAAATTAGCTTGCTGCTGGGGTCTGATCGATCAGGACTGAGCAATACGGGCCAGCACACCCTGGAGCCCTCCCTCAGTTCCTCCCCAGCTGGCCAACCTCCTGTATCCCTCCCTGGCCCTGATCATGAACCGGTGGGGTCCCTCGACCTGGCTGGTGCCCTCTCACACATAATCCGGGCTGAGGGACCCCCTACCCCGAGTGCACAAATTTCTTGCACTGGGCCTCTAGTATTTCAATAAAAAGGAGGAAAAAAGACTAATAAGGCCTATGGATCTCTCCTCCAAATATTGTTTTAAAACATATTAAATAAAATAAAATTAAAAAAGGACTACAAAGGAAACCAATTCCATTGAAAAGGAGTTATCAAAATTTAAGAAAACAAATTTGTGATATAATAGTATATATGCTTCATTACTGATGCCTTGAGATCTAGCTGCAGGTTTAATAACTGCTGCTCTGAAGGAGCACTGAGCATAAAAGGTAAGTTGAGATATCCACAACTCTTAATGGGAGAAGAAAATATCAGTGATTTTGTACTGATGACAAAGTCATTGCCACTGCAATACCAGTGAGGCTGGTGTTTACAGTTTAAGAAATTGCTAAATTTCAATTCTAACTTAATGAAAATAAAGGTGCAATTGTCTTCCATTTCAGGTTCTATCCACAGACACCAGGTTAATAACCCTGATCTAGCATGAAGCTATCCTGTCACAGATTAGCAAACTGCAGCCCACTTTTTGGCCCCTATAAACTGTCCGATTACACAGCAAGCTGACAGCAGCTTGAAGGCTTAGAACCATGCATTTCCTTATTTCAAACGGCTTCTTGTTGACCGGAATCCCAAAGATCTAGGTTTGGAGGCAATATATAAATAAATAAATAAATAAATAAATAAGCCAAGCTAAATTATTTTGGAACAAAAGTAAAATTTGGACTTATCCTATTTTGGTGTTCTCTTTAAAAAGAGCTTTTACCTGCTAATAGAAATGACAACTAAGGCTTCTTGAGACCCAGTGAGGTCTGTGTAAGCCTCTTGCAAATAAAATTTATTTAGATAAATATTTGACCAATTAAAAGAAATTCTCCGGTTTATTTTCAGACTTCTTTTTGGGGCATGCACGATTCCTTCCTCTATTTATATACATAAAAGCCTAAGTAACCAAACAACCGGTTGACCGATCGCTATGATGCACACTGACCACCAAGGGGCAGATGCTCAATGCAGAAGCTGCCCCCTGATGGTCAGTGCGCTCCCACAGCTGGCTGCCGCAGTCTCCAGCGAGCTGAGCAGCAGCAGTAGCAGCAGCAGCAGCAGCAGCGGGGTGGGGGTGAGCAGGAGGGGCATTGGTCTACCAGTTTCAGCCCAATCCCTGCAAGTCACGCTGAGGGACCCCACTGGTGCAGGAATCCGTATTTCAATAAAATCTTGAGGTCCATGAGCCAACATTTTGGAAATGTATTTCTGAGGCATTCTGCCTATAAATGCCCTTTAAAGATATGCATCAGTGTCCAGGAGAACTGTAATTAGCGCACTTAGTCCTGCTGTTACAAAGCCAAAGAAGCATCCAATAAAAGTTTTTCAAAGGTAAGTGATGTTTTTGACTACTCACTAATTACAGTGTAGTCCAGTTCTTCACATGCTATCGTGTTCCATCCAAACATCTCAGTGTACTTATAAAATCTGGTTTACATGGAAAAAAGCTCGGTTATGAGAAAAGTGTCCAGAGCACTCCTTCTCTGCTAATTCTTTAACTTTTTCTCGTCGGTCACAGATGTGTTACATTAAAGGCCTTGCCTATGCCAATAATAATTACTAGTACAGGCTCTTAACTATATTTTCTTTTCCCCCTCTGTATTTGGGGTCCTTTGGCTTGGGGAAACCGCTCCTTTTAGAGTTGACTAATTCCTAGCGGTAACAATCTGTCTGCCAGGGTACCTTTGATATGCAGCACAACCAAATCTGAGTCCATTCCCTCCCACACCCTGTCTTCTTCTTCTTCTTTTTTTTTTAATATTTTTTTATTTTTTTATTTTTTTGTATTGATTTCAAAAAGGAAGGGAAAAGGAGAGATAGAAACATCAAGGATGAGAGAGATCATTGATCAGCTGCCTTCTTCATGCCCCCTACTGGGGATCAAGCCTGCAACTCAGACATGTGCCCTTGACTGGAATTGAACCCAGGACCCTTCAGTCCACAGGCTGATGCTCTATCCACTGAGCCAAACCAGCTAGGGCCCTGTCTCCTTTTATGAGACCTCTACAGTCTGGGACACCATCCCCTGTCCTGCAGGGCCAGGTACCAGGCAATGTGGACCACCCCTAGAACCCGGAGCCCTCTGGAATTATTAAAATATCCAACTATAAGCTTGCTTTGATTGCTTACCTTGCATCTCTCATGCCTTCCCCAAAAAACTACAGGAAAGGCTCCTGCCGGGAGTTCCCTCACTCCTTGCCTGATCCTCTTGCTGCCGACCTTCCCCGAGTGGCAGTGTGTGGTGATCCCTGCCTCCTGTTTCTAGGGGACGTGAATACTAAAAAAATAACTTCTTCTTTCATGGCAAGCATTTTCGTGTCTGTGTGTCATCCAAACCAGCCCCAAACAAATTCCAGCACATATCACTAGTAAGAACATAGGCCTGGAAGAAGATCAGCAAATAAGACAGACCAAATTCTCACCCTGAAGGAGCTTGTATTTGAATCTAGGATGCTAACCTAAGAATAAAAAGCAGATGTGAGAGGCAACAAACGTTTATTTGAGATCACAGAATTGCCGGTCAGGGGCACAGATTCAGGCAGAAACCCAAGTTGTGTCCCAATGACAGGGTGAAGGCAAGGATGTTTTGTTTTTTAATTTGAAAAGGAGGGGAAATAATTACACAAATAGGAGAAAAGAATTTGTATTGGTGGCAAAATGAGTTCTTCTTTAGCTATGCCTAGCTGATTCCTGGCTTTAGCTTCGGAAAGAGTGTGCCAAACCGTCAGGCCTGTGGTCACAATGCCTGCTCCCCTGTTAGTTTTAAAATATATATATATATATATATATATATATATATATATATATATATATATATATATATATATATATATTATTGATTTTTTACAGAGAGGAAAGGAGAGAGATAGCTAGAAACATCGATAAGAGAGTAACATCGACCAGCTGCCTCTTGCACACCCCCTACCGGGGATGTGCCCGCAACCAAGGTACATGCCCTTGAACAGAATCGAACCCTGGACCCTTCAGTCCGCAGATAGTTTTACAGACAGCTGTTGGGAAGACAATGTTGGTGTGTCCCTGTCCAAAGGTTTATTTTGCCCAGCACAAGCATTCCAAAGGTTCAAGGAGCAAGATGTGCAAGCAGGTCTTGTATGGCTGCTCTGGCTCTTTTTATAAAAATGGCTCCACTAACGCCAACTTTTCAGAGGGGTTTATAAGTTTGCGTGGGGATAAGGACTCTAAAACAAATAGAAGCTAGATGTAACCAAACCCCATTCTTTTTTCCCCCTCACTTGGTTATTTCCTACTAAGCTATGGCGATCCATAGAGATGAGAAGTGGGGAATCATGGAACGTACTTCTTTTCTCTTTTTCCTGGATAAAAACCAGACTCTGTCTGGACTGGATTGCAGCAATTTGGCTGCAAGGGTAGGGAAGGGAGGGGATCACTGCAATTCTGTCTTACCAGAGAATCAGGAAGCTACAAGACGATTAGGAAGAGTTAGCAGTGGCTTGCCTAAGTGCGTCCTGCCTCACCAGTTATCCCCAAACCCAACTGAAACAGGATGATAATGGAAGCAATTTGAGAAAATTATGTGAGGTAGTGCCCTCGGTGGTCCCAGAGGAACAGACCCAAGGATGCCCCTGCTTCCCGCCTCCAACCACCCTCTACCCACTTTCCCCGTCACCACCTTCGGATCCACCTCAGCTACCTCAGCCTCCAAGACCAGCCAACACACCGTTGTTGTTTTTCTACCTTAACTCCTTATTGCCCAACAACCATGAGCTCCCAAGTTCGTCACCATCATTCCACCCAAGTGGAGGCTGCTATCAACCCCCTGGCCGGCCTGCATCCGCGGGCCTCCTGCACCCACCTCTCTCTGGTCTTCTATTTCTACTGCACAGCTATGGCTCTGGAGAGCGAGGGCCCTTTCTGCGAGTTGGCAGAGAAGCGTGAGGGCACTGGCTTCTCTTAAAGTTACAAATCCAGCGTGGTGGCCACATTTTCTTCAGGAAGTGCTGAAGCCTTCCCAAGACAAGTGGGGTGAAACTCGGGATGCCATGGAAGCTCCCCTGGCCTGGAGAGGACCCTGAACCAGGCCCTTTGGGATCCGCAGACCTCAGCTCTGTGACTTCCTGGAGAACCACTTCCCGGGTGAGGAGGTGAAACTCATCAAGAAGATGGGCGGCACCTGACTCACCTCCACAGGCTGTCAGCCCCCAGGCTGGGCTGGACGAGTATCTCTTCAAAAGGCTCACCTTCGCTGGGACCGGTTTGGCTCAGTGGATAGAGCGTCGGCCTGCGGACTGAAGGGTCCCGGGTTCGATTCCGGTCAGGGGCATGTACCTTGGTTGCGGGCACATCCCCAGTGGGGGGTTTGCAGGAGGCAGCTGGTCGATGTTTCTCTCTCATCGAAGTTTCTAACTCTCTGTCCCTCTCAATTCCTCTCTGTGTAAAATCAATAAAATATATTTAAAAAAAAAAAAAAAAAAAGGCTCACCTTCAAGCAGGACTAAGAGCCTTTGGAGCCCAGAGGCCTTTGACAGGCCCCTCTGCATTCCCCGGGTGTCTTTGCCTGAGTCTCTCACCAAAACCATTAGCCATTCTTTGACTACCTTGTAGCCCTCTCCCTTGCATTGAACCAAATAGAAACAAAATAAAGTTTCTTTGCAGAGAAAAAAAAAATTAAATGAAGGGTCAGGTAGATCTTACAAAGCACTGCAGTATGGAAGGAATAGAAGTAAAGCCTTGGTCTGACCTATTCTCACCCCACACCCTCCTCCATGCGTGATGAGGAAAGAGCTGTACTGAGCTGGGTGTTTTGCTTGGCTACCTCCGAAGGTGCTTTCCTCACTCCCCATGTCCTTCCCAGAATCCTCTTCTTGGGTCTGCTTCCCAGTCTGTGTGCTACTTTGCTCCCTGAGGGAAAGAGATACTTCTTGCCTCCTTCCAAACTGGATTTCCTTGGGCTGAGGCCAGATTCAAGCGGAACCTTTCCTTGCTTCAGCCTTGCTCTCTCGGGCTAAAAGGACTCTGAGATAGGGAGGGGGTAGGGGCTGCTTCCACAGCTGGTCTGCACACAGCGGGTCTGAGGTCCCTCTCCTCACCAGCCCCCTCGGAGCAGAAGCACCTCAGCAACGCAGACATTTGTTCCGAAGACAACACAGCCTAGCCTCACAAGAGGAGTGTGTGTTCCTCCCATTAACATCAGTTTGACTGTGCTCTTCTCAAAGCCGGAACCCTCCCTTTATTTTGCTAAGTGGACTTGGCCCATGACACGGGCTTGGCTTATGTCATGAGTCACAGTGTCGGCTGTGAGTTCTTTTACTTTTAACATCTGGGATCAGCTGTAAGCTGCTTTATTTCAGTCATCCAGGACAGCTTTCTGATCCCCAAACCTCTGTCTGCCGGAAGGGAGGGTAGGAAGATGTGTGACCTCCTTTCACAGTGTGTCCTCAGAAGGCGCGTAGACAATTAGGGGAAGCTGGCGAAACAGCATTAGGCAAGAGTATTTTTCCGCTTGTCTCTGTCAGGGTCTTGCAGGAAACAGCTGTTGCAAACACAGAGCGTTTAATCAAGGGACTATTTACAGAGATGCAAACAGACTTAAGAGGACCTGACCAGGGAGGGTGAAGACCCGGGACAAGCAAGGACAGGGGGCCAATATCTCACACGGGCCTGGAGAAGCAAGGGCTCATAGGGTTACTGGCACCGAGGAAGGCAATGAAAGGTGGGGAATGGAGGGACAACCAACACAGTCAACATTTGAAAGTTTAAAAAAAAAATGGCTCACTTATCCCACAGAGTAAACTACTACATATAACTTATACTTTACATTAGAATCCTGGACTTCTGCCCTAACCGGTTTGGCTCAGTGGATAGAGCGTCAGCCTGTGGACTTGGGGGTCCCAGGTTCGATTCCGGTCAAGGGCATGTACTTTGGTTGTGGGCACATACCCAGTGGGGACGGTGCAGGAGGCAGCTGATCGATATTTCTCTCTCATTGATGTTTCTAACTCTCTATCCCTCTCCCTTCCTCTCTATAAAAAAAATCAATAAAATATATTATTTAAAAAAAAGAATACTAGAGTTCTGTGTGCACCAAAAGAAATGCAACATTACTGTGTGGACAAGGAATAAATGGATGGCATACAGGGCAACTGGTTCCAATTCTCATGATGGGTGGAGTGTGGCTTTTCTTTCCCCACGTCTTCGCACCTTATCTCCTCACTCTGCGTTCAATGACTACACCAGGGGCAATAAAAATCTGTGTCAGCAAGTCCGTGTTTCCAGAATCTCGGGTTTTTAGGAAAGCTAAATGCCCCGCCCACACACCCCATCCTCCCTACACACACGTATCGGTATCCCTTGGATAGCATGGCTGACAAGTCTCTCTAAGTACTTTGTAACAAACTGTTCACCATCTCCTGTGGGAAGCATTTTAACTGAACAACTCTTTTAGAAGGTTGTTAACATTATGATAATATTTAGTGAAATTTTTTTTCTGTTTCAAGTGACAAGTTTCATCAAAGTTAGGTCCGAAAAGGACAATTTAAAAATTTAACTTCTCTCAGTTTAGCTTGTAACTTCCAGATAATTCAACACCATCTGTGCCGTCTGGCCATGCTTCCATTAAATGGAATTCTTATTTGCTGCTGCTGCTGCTGCTGCTGCTGCAGAGCAAAATCAACTTAAGATTGAAGTGAAGGTGTTGGGTCAAGGGGATGAGGAAGTTAAGTCAGGACAAGGAGTAGATACTTGTGGAGAAAAGAATAAGGATACAATGATGGAGGGAGCGGTTATAGGGTTAAACCTCGGACTGACCTGCAAAGTCGCCAACAAGTCCCAGCTTGGAGGGCACTGTCCTCTAAGCATCATTAAGCTTGATCTTCTAACTGCTCCCTAGATCTTTCCTGGGTAGCTAGTGGGCTGTGGGAGGGGCTGCCAAAACAAGTGAAACTTATAAGAACATTGTAAATTACCTTGTTTGCCCCTGACTATAAATAAAGCATCAGCTTTGCAGTCTGGATGTGTTCTGTGGCCTCAGCCAGGCACAGAAGTTCCACCTAGACCTGTCTTATTCTCTTGTCTGTCTTTTTCTTCATCCTTCACCCGCCCTCCCTCAGGCTTGCCAAACCCTTGGCTGTGCTGGCCTGGCCCACAATGACATTATTGTTAAAAAATTCTAGTTATGTCCTGGCGGGTGTGGCTTAGTTGGTTGTCCCTTGCACCAGGAGGTTGCCTGTTCAATTCCCAGTAGGGGGTCTGCAGGAGGCAGTCAACTGATGTTGTGTTCTCACATGTTTTTCTCTCCCTCTTCCTTCCTCTCTCTCTCAAAATCAATAAACTCTTCCTTAACCAATTTTCTACTAAGTGTTCCAAAAGGAGATAAACAGCATGAAATTAACCAAAATATTTGAAGGACTCAGGAACCAAAAATGTGTGTGTGTGTGTGTGGCGGGGGGGGGGGGGGGGGGGGGGGGGGGGGGGAGACAGATGGGAAGATTCAGTGAATTTTGTTTATTCCTACAGATTTACTCTTACCTTTCTCCACTCTGTTGTGTTCCCTAAGGGGCTGGCCTATTGGACTAATCATTACAGATAAAAATAAGCAATGATCTTTGATGTCTTAAACTCCCCTCTGGCTTCTGACTAAGGGAAACTCCTCAGACTGGGCAGGAGATTGGAGGGGAGGAGAGTAAGGCTGGACTATTTCTGCCTCCCATTCTTCCTCTCTGTGGAGTTCCTGCGGGATAGTGCCTCAACTCAAGGCCATAGCCCTAATCAGATTGCCTCTTCTATCCAGTTGTATCTCCCTGGATTTCAGTGGCTCTCTCCCCCTCAGGCCTGGGCACTGCAAAACCCTTGTGGTTCCCCACACCCTGCCCACAACTTTGTAAATACGAGGTCCTGCTTGTTATTAAGTTGCCCAATTGAAATGTGCCGTCGGTTTCCTGCCAGGAGCCTGACTCACACACTCAGTCCCGTTCATCTCTCAGCAAACATTTACTGAGTAACTACTACTACTTCATGCTGAGGAGAACATAAGGAGAAATTAGATGGTTAATACCCTCGAGGGGCAGTCAGGGACGTGGAGACAGGGACAGATGGTTGCATCACATCTTGATGAGTGATGTCGACATGCATTGGCTGGAGAAGTGCGGGCAGCTGTAAAACGGGGAGGTTTCTGGGTGCAGATGGGCTCAGGCAAACCCTGTGGCTGCTGGGACACGGGATGTGGAGCGCTGATGGCCGTGGCCGGCTGCAGGGGACTCCTGGGCTGCTGGTGGGTTCCCGGTCAGAAGAGCAGGAAGGTGGTAGGGAGCGGTCGGGAGCTAGAAGAAAAGTTTAGAGCCCTGGACATCAGGGCTAGTCAGATTGTGGTAAAGGGTTAGAGTGGAGGACTAGGCTGGCTCAGTCCACAGAAAGCCTTGTACTATGGGGAAGGGTCCTTTTTTAAAAACATATATATTTTATTGATTTTTTACAGAGAGGAAGGGAGAGGGATATAGAGTTAGAAACATTGATCAGCTGCCTCCTGCACACCCCCTACTGGGGATGTACCCACAACCAAGGTACATGCCCTTGACCTGTTCAGTCGGCAGGCGGGTAGGGTGCCTGCAGGAGACAGTCAGTTGACGTTGTGTTCTTTATCCACTGAGCCAAACCAATTAGGGAGGGAAGGGTCTTTCTATTCCATGCGCTTACTCTCCCTCTCTCTCTGGCTAAGAGGATAATAATGACAAGGGGGAAATCTGGAGCCTCATATCAGCCGTTGGTTACTCCTGCCCAGTCTCAGGGCGTTGCCCTCCTCTTTCTTGGCCTAAAACTTGTGTGTGTGTTTTTTCCCACCCCCACATACTCTCTACACTTTCTAAGGCCTTTCGAAATGGCAACCAGGCTAGTCCTTAGCGATGAGCTGCAGGAGATGGCTAGACGTAAATGTCCCTGCATGCAATCCATAAGTCCCCGTCAGCAGCCCCGTTTTCTTTAAGGGCAATAGACACCACGGACACTTCTCTGGTCCAGGGGAGAACGGGCCATGATAATGCTGGGAAAGAGGGCAGGAAGTGGGCTTCCCTTCATCAAGGGGGGCTTTGGTCGGATGGTTTGGGCAGGGAGGCACTTTTCAGATCCATTTCTATCTCACGCTATAGGCACGTCCGTGGTTCGGGAGGTGTCTGTCGTCCTTCCCTAACGCGCCAACCGCAAGCAGCTTCCTTGTCAGGTAGGGCCAAGCCCACCCCACTCCACCCCACCCCACAGGTTCCTCCTCAGCGCATTCTTGGCATCAAAAAGGGCCAGTCCTCTAGGGACCGTGATGCACCGGGGTGATGAGCAGTGTTGGGGTTTGGAAACAGGTACTTTTCCTAACCAAAGTCACATCCACAACCCCACCCAACGGACCCTCCTGTCTTCACCAGCAGCGCGCGCCCCTGCCTTCTTCAGCCTCCCACAAGGAAGGAAGGGACACGGGAAGAGTTAAAAGAAAGCGACGGGCAAGGAATCAGCCCAGCTCTCCCTCCAACAACTAAGCGGATGGCTGGTTGTTCTCGCCCTCCGCCAGCGGGGGCGCCGAGGCAGGGGCGTGCCCCGCGCAGCCAGAGCTCCCAGCGCCGAGGTCCCTGGGCAGGGACGGGTGTCTGAGCCGGGGCCAGCTGCCCGCCCCCGGGAGGCCCCACGTCCCGGGCCGGCCTTGGGGAAAGCCCCTCCCCCGGGGCGGAGACGCCCCTGATAAGCCTCTGCCCGCCCGCGGCCCGCGGTGCCAGTCCCGGAGGCGCGCGGCCGCGGCAGGGCGCGGGGCATGGGGCGCTAACGGCATGGACGGCCACCGGGGCTTCCTGGCGCTGCTGGTGGCGGCGCTGCTGGTCGGCTTCCTGTCCGTGATCTTCACCCTCGTCTGGGTCCTCCACTACCGGGAGGGGCTCGGCTGGGACGGGAGAGGACCCGAGTTCAACTGGCACCCGGTGCTCGCGGTCACCGGCTTCATCTTCATCCAGGGCATCGGTACTGGCGCCTCCTGGGAGCGGGGGGCGCGCGGGCAGGGTTCCGGAGAGGGAGCCGACGGGAGCGAGTTGGAAGAGAGGGAGGATGCAGGGAGCGAGGGGAACGAAGGCGGGGACGGAGAGGGGGAATGGGGCGGGGGGCGGGGGGAGCCTCCCCGGAGCCGGGCCGGGGGAGGGCGGGCGGTGGTCGGCCCCGTGGGGTACCGGGAGGACCGGGAGGACCGGGAGGACCGGGAGGACTGGGGGGGGGGGGGGGGGGACGGCCCCGCCGGGCCGGGCTGTGGCCGACGTGAGCGATCGCGGGGCGGGGGATCCGCTGAGACGCGTCCGGGGGGACGGCCGGGCGCCAGCTCGGGTGCAGACCGAACTTGGTTAACTCTTTGCAGGGAGAGGCTGGGGGGCGACACCGGGCGGGAGCCGAGGACAGAGATGCCTGGGCGCCGCAGGCCGGCCCGGGCAGCCCGCACCCCGGGGAAACCGCTCCCCTTGGACCCAAACGCGCCGTCCGGGGCGCGGAGCCCTCTTCTTGAGCCGGGCCCGGGCTGAGCTTTCTGGGCTGCAGACGAGGAGGGCGAGGCCAGCGGGCCGAGAGGGAAGGGGTTGCAAGAATGTGCGAGAATGTGCCTCTGGTAGGCTCAGCCCCGGCGCAGGCTGGCCCCGGGGCCGGGTGAGGGCAGCGCCCGCTCCGCTTTCGCTCTGGGAGGAGGGAAGTCCGCGGAGCCCGGGAGCTGCCCGGACTCCAAAGGCTGCGCGCGGCCCTGCCCGCCTGCACGGTTCGGTTTTTTGAGTCAAACTCGCTTCTGTGGCTGCAGATGGCATCGCGCCCCTGGAGGCTGCCTGTTGGGCGCTGGCCGCTCCCTCGGACGGAGGTGCCCGCAGGGGGCCCGGGCTGCCCGGCTTCTGCCCGGGATGCCCCCCCCTCCTCCACCGAGTTCCCTGCGTTCGAGTTTGGCCCACGCGCGCGTGTGCTGTGAGCCAGCTCCGGGCCTGCGTTCTCTTAGATGAGGCTGCATCGGAGGGAGCTAGGGCTCAGCCGATGGCCGTTTGTTTAATGTTGGACGTATAGTTGACCTACAGCGTTGTTATTTTTAGGTATCTATCATAATGACTCGATGTATGTACATGTAGATAAATGATCACCACCATACATCTAGTTAGTGACCCATGAACGTACATAGTTATCATTTTCTTTTCTTGTGATGAGAACTTTTAAGATCTAGTCTCTTAGCAACTTTCAAATACACAGGACGTCTTCATTCACGACAGTCACCGTGCTGTACGTGACATCCAGGACTTATTTTATATCTGGAAGCTGGTGCTTTTGCACCCCTTCACCATGTCCCCTGCCTACGTCTTCCCACCCTCCTCTGGCTGTTTATATTGGTCACTAGAGGACTGGTGCATGAAAATTCGTGCACTGGAGAGGGGGTCCCTCAGCCTGGCCTGTCCCCTCTCACAGTCCAGGGGCCCTCAAGGCCAGGAAGCAACCCTTTCCTCTCTCCCCCATCAAGGGAGGGCCACTCCCCATCACACCTCTGCTGCTGCCACTGCCGGCATTGGCACTGCAAGTCCTGGTTACCTGATCCTTGGGCAGCCCTGGGCAGCTGGGGGGCTGAGGAGACTGGGGGGACTCCAGAAGCAGGCCCACAGAGCCATGGGGGCAGGGCTGGAGGGACTGGGCACTGCCATCTTGTGGCTGTGGGCGCCACTATCTTGGAGGGTGGGACAGTCCCTTAGCATATTGCCTCTTTATTAGGTAGGATATTGTGGCCTAGTGCCTCCCAGGCTGTCTTGCAGTTTCCTTCGGCTGTTGTTTTACTGGAGGGAGCTCTAGCTATAGGGACAAGTGCCATTGATTTGAAACCACTTTCCAAGAACTCAGCGGAGGCCTTGGCAGAGAAAGTATTTATTATAGAAAAAGGTAGACGGTGATGCACTGGGGTGATGAGGAGTGGAGGGGTTTGGAACCAGGTACCCTTTTCTTGGACGCAGGCTGCCTTTTCTTCACCAATATTTAACTTTCCACAAAGAAGCGCCCACCTCGTTCCCACAGAAAAGATTTTCTGTTTAAGCTGGTGCCGCGGCCTTGGCAGAGGCAGGTGCGGCAGGCAGGCACTCTCCCGCTCCGGCATGCGGCGGCCAGCGTTGCTAATGACCCGGCCGCGGTCGGCACGCTTCCCTGGCGTGAGCCTGGAACTGGGGTGTGAGTTATTTCAATGGGCAATCCCAGTTATTTCTCATTGAACTAAAACGAGAATCACGTACTCAGGTTTCGGAGTCGCTGTCATCAGAAGCGCTCTTCCTGCATGCTGGAGCCCTTACGTTTGGCCAGAGCTGTCAGCGCCTCTGCCTGCTCCAAGCGGGAGGAGCAGCTTCTTCATCTCTTCCAGCCAAGGTTTCAGAGCAGCTCCTCATAGCCAGACACTTTCCAGAGGTTGTGGATATCTTTTCCTCATTCATAGTATTAATTGTATCCCGACTTACCAGAGAAGAAGCCAAGTGGAAAACACGTTTCCATTTATCGAGTGCTCTCTGTGTGCCCACGAAGTGCATTATTTCATATGTAAGAGTAAACTGAGGCACACAGAGCACTTGAGTAACTTACTGATGAGAGTAGTGTGTTTTCCGTGGCCTTCTTTTCAAGGTTGATTTCTCTGCTTTTATGGGACTATGCTTATTTTCTGCAAAACACATTTTTTTTTTAAGAGAAGCAAAAGGTTTCATTTAAAATATACCTAGGAACTCTTCATTCACATTAGAGTTCATTACTATTTTCCTAAAAGGATTTTTAGTTCTCTAAAATTGGGACTTTTAAAAATCTGTTTATAGTCACGAGCCCTGGGGCAAAACAGCGTAAGTAGAAGTTTTGGGAATGTTCATCTGCTGCTTTTATGCAAACCTTGTTTTCTTAAAGCTTAGTTCTTGTATTTGTATCAGTTTTGGAATATTTGTCCTGTCAACATTACCCATCCTGTTTACTCTTTAAGATTCCAGATTTGCAAAGCATTTAAACCACACAATACATTTAATAACTTTCTCATCCTTAGAGGCACACACATAGTACTTTCGAGTTCCCAGAAATCTCTGCCTCACTTTCACCTCCTCATGGCCAACAGTAGGAAGGCTCCCGCGGGGAGACTAGGAAGACCTGGCAAATGGTTGACTTTCTAGGCCAGGAGGGAAGCACATCATACAGCCTCACTGTGTTATAACACTCTCTCCCCATGTGGCATTGCTTCAGGGAGAAAACTTTCAGGCTATGCATATGTAATGTAATATGATGCCCATTCTTTTGTGAGGCTGGCTACACCAGTGCTTCCAGGCTGGCTTCCAAGCAAGAGGATCGCTGAGGGGGAGAGAGGGCGCTTTTCCTTTAGCGGCTACTGCAGTCATCACACCTGAGTGGCTGTAAAGTTGCATTTTGTTACCAATTTACTGATGCTACAGAAACAATCACTCATTCTTTCAACAACTGCTTATTGGCCTACCATATGCCAGTTCTAGGCATCGTTCTAGGAGCTGGGGATACAACAGCGAACAAAACAATCATGTCCAAAACATTCTTATTAGTTATATTATAAAGGTTTGAGCACGATCAAGAGTTCAGATCTGGACATGTCTATTTGACAGCCAAGTATGTTATAAAGAGTTCTGCGTGCATTTATTTATAACAGAAATGGTATTTGGGTTGCCTTGAATGGTCTCTCTATACTCTGTGAAAACCCTATTTCCCTGCCTTTCTCTAGAAGTCAATTAAACAATATAAAAGATATTTCACATCTCTAATAACGGACGTGACATACATGAGTTCTCCGATGCACAACCATTTAGAGACGAGGAAGGGAAAGCTAAAGTACATACAGGCATTTACTCTGAGCCTAAAATGCTTTACAAATGCAATATACAAACAGTAAACAGCATTTGAAACCATGTGAGAACAAGTAAGAGTCCGAAACGCCTTTAAGAAGTAAGGTCTGAAGAAGGCAAGGCTTCCTTAGAGTTACAAAATAAATATCTCTTCCCTCTCTCTCCAAGTATATTTTGGAAAAGATTTTGTTTCTAAAATAAAGTACGTCAGACCATAGAATACCTAAAACCAAAATAAAAATGTAAGCGGGTAGGAAATCTGGTGAGCATGAATGAGGAGGAGCTCCCAAGAGAACGTTAGAGGAGGCTTTGTGCGTCCCTGAGAGAGAGTTTCCCATGAAACGGGTATCCTGCCAGGAAATCAGAGAAACGCCTTGGAAAGGCCGCAGCGGACCGAAACAAACGAGCGCTCTTAGCGCGGCAGCTGACCTTTTCAAAGGTTCAACAGGTGGAATGCGTTCTTGAGTAAAACATAGAAAATTCAAGTTTATAAATTTAGCGCAGAGAAGTCTCAGCAATTCTATATTCCCTGTTTTTCCACTCGTAGAGTTCTATTGTATAAACTGAAGGGAGAGAAATAGAATAGTCTAATGATATCAAGTTGGTTTTGTGAGAGAACCTAACTACACTTAAGTAACATTTAACAGAGTAACAAAAAGAAAGGAAGAGTAGTTCTTAAAAGGCATTTGGAATATCCTGTTAATGTATCTAAAAGTGACCGAATTTCAAGACTGGTTAAATATATTTGAAAGGGCTTTTGGGTAAAACTAAGATAATGGAGAAAGTGCCCCAAATACCTACTCCAAAACCAGCCTTGGGAACACAATTGATAATAAAACCTTTCAATATTAGGGAAATAAGGGTTTTTGCAAAGTATAACAAGACAATTCAAGGCAACCTAAAACACAGTTTTTATTATAAATAAATGCATATGGATCTGTTTATAACATAACTAATAAAAATGTCTTAGACATTATTAGGTTGTCCACTGTTGTATCCCCAGCAACTAGAGTGATGCCTAGAACTGGCATTTGTGGTAGGCCAATAAGTACTTGTTGAAAGAATGAGTGATTATTTTTGTATCATCATTAAATTGTTAGTTAACAAAATTCAACTGTACAGCCACTCATGTATGATGATAATACCGTGTTTCCCTGAAAATAAGACATCCTCCGAAAATAAGACCTACTTACAGGTTTCCTTCTGAGTGAAATATAAGGCATCCCCCGAAAATAAGGCCCCCCAGGCTCTGTCTCAGAATGCTATTGCTAAACATGAGAGATTTGGTCCACTGATTCTGAAAGAAATAGAGCCACAAGAAATTCACCAGGAAATTCAGGAATTGGATTGTTATGATGATGTTTCAGAAGATGATGACATAATTGTCATTGAATAAATGAGTAAATTCTTGATACTGTAGGATTCACAGTTTGTCTGGTTTGTGTTGACAACTACCATACTACCATACCGTATGCAGGTAATAAATTTCCTTTATTTTCATTTAACAATAAATGTCTACTGTATTCTTCTTCATGGAAAAATAAGACATCCCCTGAAAATAAGACCTAGTGCATCTTTGGGAACAAAAATTAATATAAGACACTGTCTTATTTCCGGGGAAACAGGGTAGTAGCCTCTAAAACAAGCATGTCAAACTCGTGGCCCATGGGCCACATGTGACCCACAACAAATATTTTTACAGCCCAGCCAATGTAATGGTATGTAAGAAACATTTTAATAAAATTTTGCGACTTATTTTTATAAATCCTGTTATACACAATCTTATGTAATTAAAGGGTAATATGTAAATTGATCCTAACGGTGGATCAACCAGTCGCTATGATGCACACTGACCACCAGGGGGGCAAACACTTAATGTAGGAGCTGCCCCGTGGTCGTCAGTGCGCTTCCACAGGGCGAGCGCCGCTCAGCCAGAAGCCCGCTCATGGCTGGCTAGCGCAGTGGCAATGGCAGGAGCCTCTCCTGCCTCCACAGCAGCACTAAAGACCCCGCTGGCCTAAGCCATCAGTCAGACATCCCCCAAGGAGTCCTGGACTGCAAGAGGGCGCAGGCCAGGCTGTGGTACACCTCCCCCCAAGTGCAGGAATTTTCATGTACCAGGCCTCTAGTTATTAATACCGAACTGCGTTCGCTAGTGACTGATGACTATAATCGTGTTGCATTCATTTCCCTTATGCACCTTATGCACAGGTGCACCATTTCTCTCCACTAATACTAGCAGCAAATATTTTAGCAGGCGATTGCCACATCATTAGTCTTGTGTTAACTTATTTGGTGTGCGCACCAGGAAATATTTAGCTTTCAGAGAACAAGAAAAATAGGTTTATTTGCATTCGCTTATTAATTTATGCAGTTACACAGTGTCTAGTAAGTTAATGTTCAAAAAAATATTAATTTTTATTAAAATATTCTATTATTTTATGTTAATGATTACTTATTTATTTCAGCCCTTTGTATTCAGCATGTTTTATCGAAATAAATCTACGTTTCTATGAAAATTGAAGCTTTTGTTTTTTTGTGGCCCACATAAACTTAAACCTTGTTTATTTGGCCCGTGTTAGCCTTTGAGTTGGACATCCTTACTCTAAAGTAAATCTTCCCTGTCTTCCCCTCAGTGATTCTCCTGTTGAGCCAGTTTGGAAGCACTATTTTAGCCAACCTCACAAAAGAATAGGCAGCATATTAAGTCACAAATGAGCTTTTATTCTAAAGGACTTGAGCTCATAATGCTACAGCTGAATTACAATCTGTGCCTTCTCAGTCTACTTAAGGACATTGCTTCATCAATTCTCCCTTTTTCCTTCTACATCATCAAGTTTCTCCCCCAAAGGATTATTTCCAACACATTATAATTTCTGTCTTCTTAAGAGCAACCACACTTGTGACCCTATAATCCCCCTTCAACTACTGCCTCAATCCTCTGCTTGCCTGCCCACAGAACTATTTGTCAATATCTGCATTCTCCAATTCCTTTCCTGCTAGTCTCCCTCAAACCTACTCTGATCAGGGGTTCACTCTACTGCTCACCAAAATTGCTCTTAACATAGTAGCCAATGGCCTCCACATGGCTAATTGCACTGTTCACTTCTCAGTCCTCATCTTGCTAGAACAGAAGGAAGCATTTGGAATAACTGGCCCTTTACTCTTTCTTGGGATTCTTTCTTCATTTGACTTCCAGGACACCCAACTCTCTTTGCACCTCTCTCCTCACTGGCTCCTCCTTTCAGTGTCCTTTGATGGATCCTCCCCATCTCCGTGCTGGATCAAGGTTAGAATGTCCAAGGCTCATGCTCATTTTTGTGGTGATCTCGGCCAGTTTAGTAGCTTTAAACACCAGTTATTCACTGAAACCTCCTATGTTTTTATCTCTAAATATCCCCTGAACTCCAAATCCAAATATTCATCTGTTTACTCATACTCTCTACTTGGCTGTCACATAGATATGTCCAGATCTGAACTCTTGATCTTACTCAAATCCCCAAAACCTCTCATCTCATAGGCTTCTCCACCTCAATAAATGGCAACATCATTCTTGTAGATGAGCAATTTTCAACTGGTGTACCACACGAATTTTTAAAACAAGCAATACCTGACTGTTTAGTCAGGGACACTAACTTCTTTTGCTTTAGATTGTCAAATAAAAAATGACAACAGCCAACACAATAGCTATCTATTGTGAATGCCCTAACTTGAACCACAAGTATATAGTTCATATAATAGAGTTGCTTTTTATTGGTCATGTTGCATAATAAGGTTGTGTCGGATTGATTAATTCTTGGTACTAGAAATCATTATATGCAAGTATAGGAACCTGGTTTTTAAAAAAGGGTAGGTAATTATGATTATTTTTTTTGTAAATCAATACAAATTATACATATTTTTTATCAGATTGTCAAAAAAATATAACATTTTTGGTGTGCCACAGGATTTTAGTAATTAATGTATGTGTTCTATGAGTTGAAGAAGATTAAAAACTTAGAATCTAGATGTTCAGAAGAAGTTATACAGTCCTCCTTGATCCTTCTTCTTCCATAATTCTCATCCAATTTATTATCAGTACTATCCAAATTCTGACCACTGACTTGTTAAATTATTTATTCATTTACTGTCTGTCTTCTCCGTGAGGGGAGGGACTTAAGTCTGGTTTCTTCACTGCTATATTCTTGGTGTGTAGAACATTATATAACACTTAATATGTATTCAATACGTATTTACTAAGTTAATGAGTGTTTGGTCAATCTTTTATTTATTTTTATTTTTTTAAAATATATTTTATTGATTTTTTTACAGACAGGAAGAGAGAGGAATAGAGAGTTAGAAACATCAAGCAGCTGCTTCCTGCATGCCCCCTACTGGGGATGTGCCTGCAACCAAGGTACATGCCCTTGACGGAAATCGAACCTGGGACCCTTCAGATCGAAGGCCAATGCTCTATCCACTGAGCCAAACCAGTCAGGGCTGGCCAATCTTTTAAACCAAAGGTCCTACCTACAAGAGCAGCATATAAAGTAACTAGATGAAGCGCATGGTTGTGCAGCACTTTACAGTACGCCAGACACTAAATAACCCTGTCTACAAGCTGTTACTGTTTGAGTTTGTTAGATCCAAGTTTTGTTTTGCCTTTGGAAACCTGAGCCCTAAATATTTAGAGATGACTGGGACTTTAGGTGAAACTCCTAATTTTAGAGATCAAATGTCTGGCCTGGATCAGGCAATCAGAGCCAGTACTATTTCTGATCTGTCATAATACTTTAACATAAGGCATAAGAAAATATAGCTGGTGTTTCTGAAAATGCAAACTTTGTGGGTATTTGTAAATGTCTAGCCAATTAGTTGAATGTTACTCTTTTTATACGCTATTTGGTACCAACCAGTTCACTTCCTGAGGATTTCAGTAATTTCAAAGAGATGCTGCTGAGATGCTCAAATAAATCTTCTGAATCATCCAAGTCACTTCCTTCATTTTGATTTTTCAAAGGTTTTGTTTTCATGATATTCATGCTATGGGGCCGTTTGAATGCACAGGCATGTTTCAAAGCTCAAGTTCTCTTTCATAGCCACGCAGGGATCTTTTCAAGAAGTTTATTTAAAAATGGTTCTCTGCTTTTACATTTAAACCTGAGGTCCTTTGGATAGAGTCTCTTGGGTACACAAGGGAATGAGTTATCAAGCTTGATAGTACTGCTCTGACCATTCTACCAGAGAAAGCAAAATAATATTTTACTTAAAGAGCTAAGAAAAGTGTAATGGGAACACCATATTTAATCAGAATTTATAGCTTTAAAAATTCCAGTGCATTGCCCTGGCTTGTAGGTTCCCAGTTAAGGGCACATACCTTGGTTGCAGGCTCAATTTCCAGTCCCAGTAGAGGTGAGAGCAGGAGGCAATCAATCGATGTGTCTCTCTCATGTTTTCTCTCTATCTTCCTCTCTTTATCTCTTCCTCTCCCTGCTCCCTTTCATTCTCATCTAAAAATCAATGGAAAAATATCCTCACTCCTTGGGTAAGGATTAAATAAGTAAATATAAAAAGTCAGTGTATTTTATTTTATTTTTTTTAAATATATTTTATTGATTTTTTACAGAGAGGAAGGGAGAGAGATAGAGAGCTAGAAATGTCGATGAGAGAGAAACATTGACCAGCTGCCTCTTGCACACCCCCTACCAGGAATGTGCCCACAACCAACGTACATGCCCCTGACCGGAATCGAACCCGTGACTTTTCAGTCCACAGACCGACGCTCTACCACTGAGCCAAACCGGTTTTGGCAAAATTCAGTGTATTTTAAACTCAATAACTTACTCTTATTTTATATTTGGGTTCACTTAAATGCCTACCTAAAGCTGTTAGGTGCGTCTAAGTGCAGAACACTTTTTACTTATTGGAGAGAACCATTCAGTCTTATATGAGCTAACACTTGGATCAACAGTACAAATTGCCTTGAATTATTTTTTATTGTTGCATTTTAAAAGAGGATCTGTTTATTGCTGGAGAATACCGTATGAATTAGTGCACTTTATTAAGATTTATTTATTAAACACACACTGAATTCCCACTATTTACCCGGCTCTGTGGCAAATGCTTGGATATGATGGTGAACCTACCCTGATGAATCACAAGATTTAAACATTAAAAAAAACAACAACACGAGTTCAATTGTTTTCTATGTTCAGGAATATTTCTCTCCTTCCAAGCAGCCCTCTCCCCACATACACTTAGACAAATATTATATATGCTTTAACTGCTATAAGACAAACTTGTATAGATAGTTTTGTAATAGCATGTGGATTGAAAGTTGTTGTCAAACCAGAGATTGCATCTTAGAGAATATATATGTTCACAGATTCTTGAATTGATTATGCAGCTAGAAGCTGAGAAATTTTTTAATAATTAAATTCAAATTTAATCTGCATTTTCCTCTTTATTGTCCAAAGATATTGATTCCTTTTTAATTTTCTTTTTTCATTTATTTGTATTATTTAAAAATTTTTTATTGATTTCAGAGAGGAAGGGATATGGAAGGAGAGATAGAAACATCAATGGTGAGAGAGAATCCTTGATTGGCTGTCTCCTGCATGCCCAGACTGGGGATCAAGCCCGCAACCCAGACATATGCCCCTGACTGGAATCCAACCCAGGACCCTTCAGTCCGCAGGCTGACACTCTACCCACTGAACCAAACCAGTTAAGGCATTTCATTTATTTTTAAATTTATCACAATAGCAGGTCCCACTACGAATAATTTTTTTAAAGATTTTAAATGTGTTTCTCACATATACAGATGGTCCCTGACTTGTGGTGATTGGATTTAGGATTCTTCACTTTATGATGATGCAAAGTGATACACATAATAAATTACATGAGATAGTCATCACTTTCTTATAAAACAGGCTTTGTGTTAGGTGGTTTTGTCCAACTATAGGCTAATATAAGTGTTCTGAACATGGTTAAGGTAGGTTAAGCTAAGCTGTGATGTTTGATGCACTATATTTTCAACTTAGGATGGCTTTGCTGAGCTGTAACCTCAGTGTAAGATAAACATCTGTGTGTGTTTGTTTCCCTTCATTTTCTGGTGGAAAATGGTCTGTCAACTAGGATCTCTAACAGAAAACTCTTGTTTCAGTCACAAGTAGCTATTTGATAGCTGTTCCCCTCCTCATGGGCTTAGGAGACCTTTTTCTTCCTTCCCACTGAACCTCAGGAATGGTGTCTAGGTAAGTGCCAAGCCAGAGAAGCAAGAAATATTTAAATTCTGCTCTCCAGGCAGTTTTCTAAGTGTTGAGAATAGACCGTTGTTGAAGAACGAGGTCTGATTTGTGAAGGTTGCCCTTTTTTTCCTGAAGTCCACTACCTTTTGGTTATTTATACATTTTTAAAGCATATAAACATCTTATGCAAGTGCAATATTTTGCAATTATCCTTCATGCACCAAAACAGCGTTTTGAAGCAAGTTCCACTATCCAGCAGAGCTTCCCTATAGCCAAGATGGCTGCTGAGAATTCCGTGCCTTACTCTGGAGAGCCCCTCAGATTTCCACAAGCTGCCTAAGTAGTCGTCGAGCCTAGTTTGCTATGGATTGGCAAGCGTACAACAATGTTTTTACACTTTGGAACTATTATGAATTCTTTAAACCATACAGGAAATAATAAACAGATTGCTACGTGCTCACCACCCAAAGGGAACAAATGTGCAGATTTTTGCCAACATAAAAATGTATAAGCAAGAGCTTAGAACTGGTAGGAATAAAATATAAGGCAGGATGGAGGGAAGAGGTTGGGGATGTGCACCCTAATCTGATCTAGAAACTAAAAGAAGAGATAGAGCCCGGCTGGTGTGGTGCAGTGGTTGAGTGTCAACCTATGAACCAGGAGGTTATGGTTCAGTTTCAGGTCAGGGCACATGCCTGGTTTGCAGACTCAATCCCCAATAGAGGGTGTGCAGGAAGCAGTTGATCAATGATTCGTCATTAATGTTTATCTCTCCCTCTCTCTTCCTCTCTGAAATCAATTTATATATATATGAAGAGTTAAAAAACTCTAAACTAGACTCAGGGACTGAAAATCTATAATTGTCTAGGCCAGTTTGGATCAGAGGCTAGCACCTCTCCTCCTGCAGAGCCCTTAAGAGCTGACTCTTAGAGTAATAGGACAAAATGTTTTACTTATTATCCCAAGTCATAAATAAAAGATTAAATTATTCATGCTACTGCTGGAGAAGGAAAACTAGTGTGTAATGAGTTAGTAAAAGAAATACTGTACCGTCGCGTCCTAAGAGTGAGGGTTGTCAAGTGTTGGAATGGAACCAAAGAATGGGAGATGGACACCTTGTGTGGAAGCTCTAAAGAGGCTGACTTCACATCTGTCTTTGTGGGTTTAGACATGTTTCTGCCTGAAAATGGACTAGATAATCCCTTGCATTTTTATGATTTTATGAAGTTTCATATATTTAATTCATAAATATCTTTGGTGGGAAGAGGCTTTTATTTTTCTTGCTAGAATTATGAAATATACATGATACACTACTGATGTAGTGGAATCCATCTTCCAGGAAGCGTTCTTTAAACTTTTTCAGTCTGCCATACATTTCCAGGTATCTACATTTTTCTCTGACATGGACTAGAGGGGTGGGGTGAGGCAGGTATTGTCTTCATCACAAAAAGTAGTTGTAAGCTGTTTCTGGTGGCCATGTAATCCACTAATTAAATCAGGACACTTTGAAAAACCTGTTGTAAAAATCTTTTTTGTTGAAACTTAATCTACATGCCAAAAAAATGAACATGTAAATGCATAGCTTGATGAATCCAGGTATGTAACCAGCACCCAGATTGAGAAAGAGAACAGAAGCAGAAATCCCTGTGTATTCCCTTTCAATTGCTATAACCCTTCCTCACAAGGGCAGCCCCTAGCCTGACTTTTCTTATGGCAGAGATGAGTTTTACTTGAGTTTACACTCCACATAAATTAATCATACAAGATACACTTGTTCGTGTCTTGTTTCTTGGGATTGATCCATATTGTTGGGTGACATTCTAGTTCTAAATTGTGTATTCTCCTTGCTCTATTATGTGGTGTGAATGACTATATCACACTGTATTATTCATTCTGTTGATGATGGGCATTTGGGGAGTTTCCAGGCTGGACCATTACAAATGGTGCTAATAATAATATCCTAGTACGTGTCTTTTGGAAAAGATTTGTTGAACATATTTCTTTGGGGTGTATACCCAGGTGTGGAATTGCTGGATCCTAAGATATGTATAAGTTTATCTGAAGTAGATACTGCTAATTTTCCATAGTCTTTGTTCTCATTTAAGCTCCCCTCAGCATAACATGAGCATTTTGATTGTTTCACATCCGCTTCAATATTCAGTATGTTTCGTGCTTGGTCATTCAAATATGTGGTAGAGGTATTCTCTGTTGATTTTAATTTGTATTTCTCTGTTGAATAATGGAACTTATGTCTTTCTTACGTTTATTAGCCACTTGGATATACTCTTTGTCTTATTTAAATCTTCTTGCATATTTTTCTAATACTTAGTCTGCCTTTTTCTTATCAAACTAAAATATTTCTAGAAAGAAACCAGGTCCTAAGATTAAGAATTTAGTTCTGGATGTATGAAGTCCGAGATATTTGGGAAGCATCTATATGGATGTCAGGAGGCTGTTGGATGACGTGGGTTTGGAGTTGAGGAGAAAGTTCGGGCGGGAGATTAAAGTTCGGAGTCCCTGCCATGTAGGTGGCATCTCGGTGAAAGAGTGAATGAGGCCACCCACAGCGAGAGCAGGAGGAAAGCCCTGGGGCTGAGTGTGGGGGCACCAAAATTTGTTCACAAGTTGGGAGTAAAGAAGAAGCCAGCGAAAGAGCCCAAGAAAAACCATTGAAAGGTGGGAAGAGGGTAGAAGCAGAAGCCAAGAGGAAAGGGTTTCAATCAAACTGTGTATCACCTGTAGATTTAAAAACAAAACAAAACCACATTCTGCCCCCCTTTGTCTCCCTGTAGCCATCATTGTGTACAGACTGCCATGGACCTGGAAATGCAGCAAGCTCCTGATGAAATCCATCCACGCGGGGTTAAACTTTGTGGCAGCCATTCTTGCCATTATTTCTCTGGTGGCGGTGTTTGATTTCCACAATACCCTGAACATCCCCAATATGTACAGTCTACATAGCTGGATTGGACTGACGGCTGTCATACTGTACGTGTTACAGGTCAGTGTCTCAGTAAGTTTATAAACAAGGTATAAAAAGTAAAGCTGTTCAGATATTGTAGATGTTTTCTATACATTAATATAATATTTTGGTTTTTTTATTGTTTTTTTAAAATATATTTTACTAACTTTTTACAGAGAGGAAGGGAGAGGGATAGAGAGTTAGAAACATCGATGAGAGAGAAACATGAATCGCTGCCTCCTGCACACCTCCCACTGGGGTTGTGCCCACAACCAAGGTACGTGCCCTTGACCAGAATCGAACCTTTCATTCCGCAGGCTGACGCTCTCTCCACTGAGCCAAACCAGCTTCGGCACAGTAATATTTTGCTGGAGATCACCTTCTCATTCCCACTAGTCCTTGTTCCACTTGTTTCCATTTTAAGTATTTCCCCTTGAGAGGGCTGAGAAACTGATCCTCTCATCTGAGTGCAGCTGGGTTTGGTTTAGCCACTCTCTGTAAAATCAGAATTTCATATGTCAAATGAAGCCAGTGGCTAGGTTGTCTGAGGAAGGAGGGAGGGTGAGGCAAGCAGCAAAACAATGCAAGCAATACACTTCCTCGTGTGTATCTATGGATCATGAAGCATTTCAAGTGTAGAATTCTTTTCTACTTGTAAGATCTAGCCTCTGGATCACTTTTTAAAAATAACAAACTCCTGCCCTAGACGGTTTGTTCAGTGGTTAGAATGTTGGCCCATAGACTGAAGAGTTGCACGTTTGATTTTGCTGAAGGGCACATACCTTGGTTGCAGGCTCCATCCCCCAACCAATCCAGGTGTGTTTCTCTCTGACTCCCCCACTCCCTTCTACTCTCTCTAAAAAGTAATGGTAAAATATCATCGGATGAGGATTAAAAAAAACAAACAAACAAACAAAAAAACCCAAACACCTCTTGTATGTATATGGAAATTATGTATCATAATAAAATTGATTTCCGTGATCCCACCATCAACCAAATTTGGAAAACAAAGAATCCTTACCCACCTTTATCCCATATCTCTCCACTTATCCCAACCCATGAAGATAACCATTTTCCTGAAGTTTTTTTTCTCTTTTTTTCTTTCCTCACTCTCTGTTTTTCTTTATAATTTTATCACATAACTGTGAATCCCTGAACAACATATTGGTTAGTTTTCCTTTAATTGTAAAGAGTCTCATAATATATGTAGTCTAATGTAACTATGTTTTAATTCTTTTGCAACCTTTCTTTTCATTGTACTGATTCCACTATCTTATTTCCTGTAGTTCATTCACTTTTACTCTTGTGTTCCATTGTACAAATATACCACACATTTACTTATTCATTCTCATGCTATTAGACATTTGGGTTATTTTCAATTATTCTCCGTGACATTGGACATTTAGATACACATTTCCTGGCTCTCCTATGCAAAGGTTTCTCCGGATATAGCATACTTAGGAGTGGAATTATAGACAGAGCCTAAAAAAAATGTTAAATTGTTTTCAAAAGTGGTTGATCCCAATTATGTTCCTGCTAGCAGGGTGTAAGAGTTCCCATCCGGCACATCCCTGTCAACATGCATCCTCTTCCAATGCCCCCGCCCAGGTTTAAGCCTCCTTTGTTGACATAGAAGTATCACTCTTGTGTTCAAATGCTTTAATTATTATAAGCTAGTGGGCATAAAAGGATGTCTTCTTGTGGTTTTAATGTTTACTTCACTGATTACTTGTTTCTCTTCTAAGAAACACTTGTTTGTGTGTCTTTTGCCCATTTAAAAAAAAAAGTTTCTTTTTTTTTTCCCTTAAAGATTTGTAGTTCTGTTTCAAATTCCTTTTCATTTATATGAATTGCATATGTCTTCCAATTTGAAGCTTGTACTTTCCTCTTTTGTTAAATCAATTCTCAATTTTAATAAAACACAAGCCATTTTTTTAATTATTATGTTTTGTTTCGGTGACTTGTTTATGAAAATCTTCTCTACCCTGAACTCAAAATGGGTTCTCAGGTTCTACTCCACACCTGCTGGGTCAGAACCTGTGGGGTGGGGTCCAGAGAAATGTACTTTTCACAGGCCCTCCGGTGACTCAGAGGCATGCTAATGTTTGAGAACCATTGTCTATCAAGAGTCTTTAAGTTTTATTTTTTATATTTAAGTACTTAATCCATCTGGAATTAGCTTAGTGTATGATGTGAAGTTCTGATCCAACTTTATTTTTTCTCCGTGTGGTAAGCTGTTTCCTCAGCACCATTTATTTAATTGTCCTTGTCCTTGCTACTTACCTGCAATGCCAGATTTATCAAATATCTTTTCCTCTGCGCAGTAGAGAGTTGAAGCTTATAGAAGGATTGAGGTATATGAAAATATATAGGTTTAAGAAGTACAGAATAGAAAGAGATAAAAATCTTCATTTATTCTTATTTTGAAGAGAATGATTTAATAGTTTTCTACTGCCTAGAGGTGCTTCACATTTCTTCTTATTACAGTTTGGGAAAAGGTTTTATTTTTCTTTCAGAATCATAAATGAATGTAGAATCTTATTGAATGCTTTTTTGTGTCTGTTGAGATGAATATAGTTTTTTCTTTCTTTAATCTATTAATGTAGTTAGTTACATCCATCAACTTCCTAATGTTAAACTTGAGTGAATTAAATACATTTTTAATTGTATTTTTGCTCTCTGAAGTATCCAGATTCTTATCGTAGGCTGTGTTATTTGTCTGCTAAGAGGCTTCTCAGAAATGTCACTTCACAACTTCATGACTGTATTTAGTAGGCTGACTTCGGCCCCTGGCTTCTTCCTTGCTCAGATTCAGAGAGAAGGCAGTATTTTAATAACTCAGGAGTTGGAATCAGGGTGACCTCGGTTTGAATCGGGTTCATCTATTTGTATATTTGTAGCTGGTGACATTGGACAAGTTACTAATTTTTTGTGGACTTAGTTTGCTCATCTATAAATTGAGTCTTGTTGTACATTCTTCACAACATCATAAGAATCAAAGCCAAATGATACATGGAAAGGCTCAGTTAGGGCTTAACGTACTGGAATGATGCAGTCAGCTGTTGTTATTAGAAATGCAAATCTTTGGTAGGCTCCTTTATGACCTGAAGATGGCATTTTTCATTTCCACTATAGACCATAGGCACCTTTGTGGTTGAGAACATGCCTTTTATGTCAATGAAATTTTATTCATAAATCCAATAATTTATTCAACAGAGTTAACTTTCTATTATGTGTTGGATACCTTGTTTCACAAGACAAGCATTGGTCCAAAGAGACATGAATCTTACAGGGGAAGGCAGGTCACTCGGTATGTGGTAGACATTGAGTATATGAAGTGTTCTGGGAGAGAGCTCATATGGTAGAGGGGATACAGGAAGTCACACCAAGACTTGGCGGTGAAGGGGAAAGAGTCTTCTAGGTGGATCGATCAGTATGTGGATAAAGTTTGCTTTATTTGAGGAACAGGGAGACCAGGCTGCCTGGAGCAGAGTATAGAAGATGAATTGGAGGCTGGACAGGAGTAAATACAGAAAAACTAGCGTGGGGGCATTTACTAGTACAGAGGCTCAGGTGAGAAACGATAGTATCTTGGAGGAGTAACAGCATCGGTGAGAAAAGTGGATAGTAGGTAGATATTTAGTAGGTAGAATTAATGGGGTTTGGAAAATCAATGGATAAGAAAGAGAATCACTTGCAGGCTTGAGCAAATGGGTGGTGAGAAAAGAAACGTTAAAGATGGAGGAGAGGTTTGAATGTCAGATGGTATTGGGAAGTCACCAAAAATAAGGTCTGAAAACTATCTCTTGGTTTTAGTGACCTGCACATCTATATGTATAAAAGCCCAGGTGACCCAAACGACTGAAAGGCCAGTCTACCTCCTCGGCCTTGATTGGCCCCAATTGGCCCCGATTGCCGGCCAGGCCGAGGGACCCCACCCGTGCACAAATTCATGTACCAGGCCTCTAGTCAATGATAACTCTAAAGGAGAATTAGGAACATTCTGAACCACCAAGGGGGACCTTCTGAACCATTTCTAATGTATTCAGGCATTTGGGACATTAAGTGGACAATATCATGCAAACCAGCCTATCAGGTGCGTTTTTTATTCCTTTCCACTCATGCTCACTGCCTAAACACTTATCCTAAATGTGTTTTAGGGCATCAGACCCCCCATTTCCATTCTGCTGGCACCCCATTAGTCCTTTGATCTCAAACCATAAAGATGAACAGTGATGTTAGTGTTTCTCCCCATTCTCCTCTCTTCTCACACTTTTGTTAGGGTGGTAGATCCTAAATAGATATTTGAAAAACAAAGTTCCTTTAAATTCATCTAAGTTATCTTTGTTTTCTTGAGGAAAAGAGAGTACTTAATAGGCAGGGGGTGTGAGGCAACAAAATAAAACTGAAGGTGTTAGATATCAGTTTACATAGGAACTTGCTGGCTTCTCAGCAGAGAAGTATTCCATCAGGATTGAATTATCAAGGAAATTAAGGCAACTTTTCTGTAGGACACATTTCTTCCTCATAAAACAAAATTATCGACTTCTTTCCATATAGTTTTTTAGGTTGACCTGACTAAATGTGTCCTATTGTACACAACAACAACAAACAAGTAAGTACCAGAATGTTCATGTAGCTTTATTAAAGTAATGATAGCAAAAAAAAAAAAAAAAAACACACACACACAAAAAAAAACCACAAAAAAAACTGGAAACAGGAACACCCATAAAGAAGTGAATCAATTATGTTACATCCTCAAAATAGAATATTAGCCTTTATAAAGAATAAACTAGATAATCACATGTTGCTATGAAAAGATATCTAAAAACACAAGATGCAAAACAAATACACATGTGCTTGCACACACGCACACACACGCGTTTGTTTATATAAGCACAGAAATTTTCTGGAAGGGTGCTTTAGAAGATAACAAATGTTACCTTGGATTAGTGGAACTGGAGTAGGAAAACTTACTTTTCATTTTATGCCCTTAGTTCTATATGAAATATTTTCTCATTTTGCACACATTGCTTTTAAATAATAACTTTTAAGTTTCTGTAGTTAAAACTTAAGACTAAATGATAACCATTGCACTTTTTGGTGTTTAGCTTCTCCTAGGTTTTTTCATCTTTCTGCTTCCCTGGGCTCCACCCTCTCTCCGAGCATTTCTCATGCCCATACATGTTTATTCTGGACTTCTCATCTTTGGGACAGTGATTGCAACAGCCCTCATGGGAGTGACTGAGAAACTGTTATTTGTCCTGTAAGTGACATAGTTATCCTAATTGTGTATACTTAATGCTATAAATGGAAAATACTTTTTCATTGGGAAAAGGTAATAAAATGTAACAAAATTTTAAAAATATCAAAACATTAAAAAAATTAAATATTTATTCTTAAAGCATTTATTCTATAATACAATATAACATTGTATGTAGATACAAGTTATTGTATTACACAATATAATATTACTGAATGCTTAAAGAAGGACCAAAAATCCAATAAGTTGTACTACTCTTAAAACAGCTATTGAAATTATGCGTGCCCTTACAATCTTTTTGATGCGCATGTTTTTATTGATTTCAGTTGTGGTGTGTGTACATTTTTGCATCATCCTTTTTTCATTTTTTAAGCAATACAGGTGCTCCAGAAGCTATATTGTTTTTATACTAATGGTTTTTTGTTTTGTTTTTTTTTTAACAATTCATACTATTCCACTGAGTGAATTATAGCATAAATTCCCCCTTAAAATCAGGCTTTAAGGGAATTGACACTGAACCTGTACCAGTTGCATATTCAACAGATAAATTCAAAATTGCTTGACATGTTGCCATCTCACTCTGTGTGTAATTGGACTGACTCTTGCCCTCTCTTTTATTTTTATTTTTTTGGTAGGAAAAGTCCTGGCTATGACACGTTCCCACCAGAAGGTGTTTTTGCAAACACCCTGGGCCTTCTGATTCTGGTGTTTGGCGCCCTCGTTTTTTGGATAGTCACCAGACCACAGTGGAAACGTCCTCAAGAGCCAGCTTCTGTCCGTCTTCAGCCAAACGGAGGCACTCCAGAGGGAGTGGAAGGCCCCATGGCAATAAACTTTGACAACGTGGACAAATCAGAGTCAGAGTTAAACAGCGAAGCAGCGGCCAGGAAAAGAAACGTGGCCCTTGACGAGAGTGGCCAGAGGTCCACCATGTAAGGTGTTGGTAGCGGAGTAGTCATGTAACGTCGCTTTTAAAAACCAGCTCTACAGTTTAACGTCCCCCATTTAGCCATAAGATGATTGAGCTTCATAGAGTTTATATTGTTTTAATCATAAAGCAGGATTTCTTGGAAGAGGTGGTGCTGATCGAGGCCTATGAACTTACCTTGGAAAGGAGGTGGTCAGTGTAAACGATAGCAGCTGTAAACTGTGGTTCTGTTAGCTCCGGTTGAGGACCAAAGCGTCCCGGGCCTTGCAGAGCACAGATGCTCACGCTGTATTTGTTGGTTGGCAAATCTGATAAAGTGGCAGCCCTGGAAGTTTTTCCAAAACTCAACTGAGTCCCAAGGCTTTCCTGGGGTTTGGCATATTTTTTATGATCCAGGCTCCAAACCCAATTAAATCAAGAATGTGCCTAAATTCTTAAGCAGCACAGACTGCTCTAAAAATCTTAAAAAGCACTTTTTCTCAAGTTTCTGTTTTTATTTTATTTTTAAGTAGTTGCATGGCACTTACTGTGTGCCAGACGCTATTCTAAGCACTTTATAGATATTATTAGCTCATTCGATCCCCAGACAAACCTTCTGAGGTAGGGACTATGATTGTCTTCATTTTATAGATGAAAGATCTGAAGCTTGAACTGGTTAGTAACTTGCCCCAAGGTCATAAGTGGTGGAACTGAGATTCAAAACCTGCCAGTCTGGCTCCTCAGTCTGTGAGTCTCACCACTTCACTGAGCTGTTTTTTTTGTTTTGTTTTTTAAAAAATATATTTTATTGATTTTTTTACAGAAAGGAAGAGAAAGGGATAGAGAGTTAGAAACATCAACGACAGAGGAAAATCGATCAGCTGCCTCCTGCACATCCCCTACCGGGGATGTGCCCATAACCAAGGTACATGCCCTTGACCAGAATCGAACCTGGGACCCTTCAGTCCATAGGCCAATGCTCTATCCACTGAGCCAAACTGGTTGGTGCCATTTTTCCTTTTTTATACTAATCTGCACCTTCTTTGACTGTCCCCTGAATAAATTTCCGCTGCTGGAGTGCAGCGGCGTGGTTAATGGTTACCTTCTGGCTCTTTTTGCCAAGATTCCTCAGATAACCGAGGAAAAGGGCCTGGAAATAGGTCCTGGGTGCCCGTCCACTGCCCACAAGCCATGGCTCACCTTGACGCCTCTATGTTCTTAAAATTGTGTCTTAGTGACAAAGGAAGATTCGGGTAAGAACATCTATAGTTTTCAAGATAATCAATTAAGATTTTTGTTCTTTATGATCTTAGCTGCTGGACAGTTTTCAATTTGAAGATGGGAAAGCAAGAGAGACTTGCCTCAGGGTCTGTTCTTCCTGGGGACAGCAGCTGGGATCCATCCAGATTTGCGTGGAATTTTAGGGGCTACCTTGAGCTTTGTGTTCTCAGTCGTGACTTGCGACTCAGAGGTGACAACTTCCATGCATGGAGACCTCTCGGGGCTGACTTAATTAAAACCTAGAGCAGTGTCTATGCTGAAATGATGGTTTTCACTTTGGGGTCGATTTTCAGATTCCCTGCAATGTTAAACTAGAGCACTTTAAGACGGATAAAAACCTTACAGTTTTACAGCAAATACTGGTACACTTGACTTTTTTTTTTTAGTGCTTAGTGGATTTCCTCTTAGGATAACTGGTCATTACTTCTATACATTGAATATTGAATACACTCCACCACATCCCGTAAGCTTCAAGGATAACCATTCAAAATCCCCTCTCTGAAACAGTTTCCTTATGTAACTCTATTTTCAAAATTGGTAAACATGTCAGAAGGACTGCTGGTGCCTGGTTTGGTGCTTGGCACATAGTAGGCACAATTCAATTCAATATCCGTAGAGCGTGCTACAATTTTGGTGTCAAGTAAGAGAATTCCATTGTCACACACAGACATTTGATAAATGGATATTTCATTACATGGAGAGGTGCAGAATTCCAGGAGTTTTGGAGGGGAAGGGTCAGTGAGAGCCTCAAAAACTGAAACTGCCATTCCATTTTATATAGGCCAAGAAAGAGGTAATTAGTGAAAAGTTAATTATGGATTTGGTACTAGAGCATTCTGCTCCATTGCAAACTATTTGAGCACCCCTCATCTCAGCCTTTTATTTTGTCTTTCTTTCAGGCTAATGTGAGGGTGATCTTACAGATATTATAGGATCTTCTTTCTCAGCCTTTATGAAAACAATGCCTGGCAAAATATACCTAGAAAAACTTTCTCTTTGAGACTTTTTTTTAAATGGGCTTCCTATTCTAAAGATAATTGTACCTTTATCTTTTAAAAGCTAATATTTTCTACCTAAACCATCTCCATTAAAAATATCTCATTAAAAAGTCCGTCTCCTTTCCCCTCCACCTCCCCCCCCACACACACACACACCCCCACACACACACACCCCCACACACACACATCCCTACACACACACACACACACAAAGAATAGGGGAGCAGAAAGCCTTAGGTATCCATTCCAAAACAGTGACTGAGATCCCCACAAATAATTATAGCTATGTCACCTGCAGAGCTAATCTGGCTTGGTTTACCCCACCATCTCGATTCAAGGGGAAAAGTGTTATTATTTTAACACACATCTAAATCAACACTAGCGCCTTTTCTCTTGCAGGGCTCACTGAGAAGCTCAAAGAAATATACGTTTTGATTGAATGTTACCAAGTGTGCAGCTTCCTATGCTCCTGGTGTCAAACTGAGTCCAACCTCCCAGGGACTTCCTTTCTTTTCCTTGTGTGGTTTCATCTGAGCTGTGATGGTGAGAAACCACCTTGCAGGCCTTACAATCAGATGACAAAGGAGGCAATTGCGCCTTTTTAGGGATACTGACCAGTGGCTTATGTTTCCTAAAGGACAAGGTAAAGAGGATGCCTTCTTTTTATTAGGCTGAGTTGCAAATGACCACAGCTGCCAAATCTGAAAGCTCAAAGACGAAGCAGAGCTTGGTGCTAGATTTATTGCAACATGGTAGAATTTTTCTCTTGGCATGTCCTTTTTTCAGATTTATAACAAAAAAAAACCTGTAACCGCTATGTCTTAGCTACACATAGGAACGCGGGGATGAAAGAAAACCATTACTCTTTATTCCTATAAGGAACCTGGAAAAATATTTCTGTGTATGAATTTGTCTCTCCATCTCAGCACATTTATGGGAAAATGTTAAATAGCCTGAGTATTTTAAAATTTTGTAGAAAAAAAAATACGCACCTATTTTTTCTTGACTTGATTTTATATAGTAATAAAAGTTATTTTGGAATTTATTTGTCTGTGTTATCAGTCGGTTTAGGCTAGTACGTGCAGGCATGGTTCTAAAAGTTTCTTTCCCGGGGAAAATTTTGTAAAGTTTCTTTATTGAAAATGCTGTCAGGTTTCTCTCTAAAGTGTACTCTGAGTACCACACCTTTTGCATTCCTAGAAGGATTAGAAGACTGGCAGACCTGGCGTGGTCTCCTCCACACGGGATCTTAACTGGAGCCGTGCTCCGTAGTGGGAAAGGCAGCCTCAAATGTAGGCAGCCCCAGCAGGCACAGTTCCCGTTGGAAAAGCACGGAAGAATATCCTACTTAAAGTGCTGGTTATTACAAAACTCTGTGTTACTAGTTACTTGTCCTCAAGAAAGTACATAAATAATAATGAACACATTGCCGAGGCTTTTATTTTCCAAATAAGAAAGATCATTCACATCTAACTAGTGCCCATACTCACCCGATCTCAATTTCACCTCTCGGTTAGTCTTTTTCCACCTACTTTTTGTCTCATGGGCAATGCTAATGGTATTTCATGTAATAGCACCATAATATAGGTTCCTATTATTCCTTAGAGCTAAAGTATTGTGGGTAGGTTGAGTTTTAATGTTACCCTAGAGGCCTGGTGCACAAAATTCGTGCAAGAGTAAGCCTTTATAGCCGCAGCGGCTGCCTTGACCCCTCCCCCGCAGCTGCGGTGGCTGCCTCGGTCTCACAGCTGCAGCTCCGGCCTCGTTCAGAAGGTCGTCCGGAAGGATGGCCGGTCTAATTAGCATATTATGCTTTTATTATTATAGACCCTGTTTTGTCACTGATTTACTTATTTAACCTCAGGGGCATGTGTTTCATTTCAGATTGAACTTTATTGGAAAGTACTTTGACACTTTATACATATATGACTCAAGTACATTACCGTGTAATGATTTTACATGTATTAGCTCATGTAAGGCCATTTTCGGTTGTACCAGTGCCCACTATGCCCTCACCCCTCTGAGGCAGCTCTGTTTTACTGACTCCATGTTACCTACATCTCAGCCACAATTGACTGAATAAGATGGGAGAAAACATGTCACCTGTATACAGCCTCACCATAGCTGGGGAGGTGCCCTGGCATGAAGAGAAGATGTCCTTTAATTTTTTTATATATATATATATATATATATATATATATATATATATATATATATAATTTATTTTTTACAGAGAGGGATAGAGAGCCAGAAACATGGATGAGAGAGAACCATCGATCAGCTGCCTCCCGCACACCCCCCACTGGGGATGTGCCTGCAACCAAGGTACATGCCCTTGACTGGAATTGAACCTGGGACCTTTCAGACCGCAGGCCGGCACTCTATCCACTGAGCCAAACCAGTTTCGGCTGACCTTAATTTCATTTCAGACTGAAGAATAGGGATTTCAGAGGAATTTGGTTCTCTCTCTTCAAGGAACTTGGACTGGAAAATACTTCAAGAGTTGAGGTAGTGAGAGCAGAAGCTAAACGAATGCCTAGAGACAGGAGCCATGAGGGAGAGTCTAGACCAGGGATCAGGAAACTGTCTCTAAAAAGTCATATAGCGTTGGCCTGCAGACTGAAGGGTCACAGGTTTGATTTCAGTCAAGGGCACATGCCTGGGTTGTGGGTTCGATCCCCAGTAGGGGGCATGCAGGAGGCAACCAATCTATGATTCTCTCCGATCATTGATGTTTCTATCTCTCTCTCCCTCTCCCTTCCTTTCTGGAATCAAATACAAACATATATATATTTTTTTAATAAATAATAAAAAATAATAATAGTGTGGTTTTGTGAACCACACTATTTCTGTTGCAACCACTCAACACTGCCTTTGTAGCTAAAAGAGGCCACAGACAACAGTAAAAGCATGAGTCTGACTCTGCTTGAATAAAGCTGCATTTATAAGAGCAGTGGCAAGCCACTTTTGGCTCATAGGCCCATGTTTGCCAATGCATGGACTTGACTATGAGATTTGACCATGATACTCAAGGCAAGCTGAAAGGATGAAAAATCAAGCACGGTGTGGTAAAGAGGAAATACTGATGGCAGAGAGGAAGAACTAGTCGTGAATGACAGGAAGCACCCAGGAACCGTGTAGGAGGGGAGTGAAGACTCAGATCCTGCTGAGGATTCCTCAGAACTGCTTTGGTTCCGGTTCCAGTTCCCTGAGACCTGCTCTTCTGGGAATCACCAAAGACCTCTGTCTCTTTTGCAGCCCAAAATAAAATTCTGTGAGTTACAGACAAGGGAACTTAGGTTATGAGAGGTTAAGTGTTTGCTCAAGTTCCCCAGCTGGAAGAATCGCAGTCAAAAGAGACACCTAGACCTTCTGACTCTCAAGCTCAGGACACTTTCCACCTCAAATCAAAGCTTTGAAGTTTGCTACCTAACAAAGAAAGCTCTTGTCTAAAAATCAAAGCTTGCTCTTGTAAGATAAACAACAACCCACTCGTTTGTAAATTTTAAACAGCTTCAGTAAGGGGAACAGCTTAGGCTTTAAGTGGAAAGTCTGGCACCAAATGTCCCCTGTGATAATCTCCAAAGATCGCCCCCATCCATTCCCCTGCTCCCCAGGCTGCTCCTCAAACAAGGAGGCGAAGTCTATTTCCTCTTTCCTTGAACTTGGGCTGGTCTGTTGGCTTCCTTTAACCAGTGGAATGCAGAAGTGACATCCTGAGAATCTTCCCACACCTTAAGGGAGTTTTCATCTGTCTCCTCTCCTAGGAGTTTGGCCATTATGCTGTTGCGGAAGTTTAGACAAAATCACCTGAAATGAAGGTCACCTGAGGAGAGACAGTGAGAAATAATAAATGGTCGTTCTTTTAAGCCACTGTGTTTTGAGGTGGTAATTATGCAGCAATGGATGTGGCACATCATTCTTGTTTAAACAATTAAAATGGGTGTAGACTAAATCTAAATAGGAAGTGTTTTCCAGAGCATTTCTGCAGGGCTGATTATATTTTCCTTGTTGTTGTTTTTGTTGTTGTTGTTGTTGTTGTTTTTTGTTTTTTGTTTTTTTAATTTTTGCTTTGTTGAAAAAGGAGTTTGGAAAACACAGAGTTAGAGTTAAATAGGTCATACCGGTTCCCCAATATCTTTTTATGAACGTTTCCAAACCTACAGAAAATTTTGGAAGAATTACAGAGTGAACAAGCACACACCTACCACCTGGAGTCAACAATGAAAATTTTGTTATATTTGCTGTATCACTTTTCTATATGTCAATTTCTTTATTCATCAAATACTCTTAAATTTTTGATACATTTCAAAATGTTGCAAACCAGTAAATTAGTGTGGGTGCACATTTCTAGTTCGTCAACTATCATAGAGAAAAAGCATTCAAAACATTATTGTTAAATATGTCATCCATGATTTCATCAGGTTGAAGAATTTTAATTTGCTGAGTTTACTTTATTTTTAATTTATTGTAAGATGGTCAGGAAAGTACTTTGGACACTTTATACATATATATGGCTCAAGTTCATAATCATCCCAAGCATCGCCCCACTTTCTATGCCTTGCAAATTCAGAATCTCCTCTAAAATTCAGGTCAGGCCTTACCTAGGAAAACCCCTCGCTGGCTCCTGCTGCTTCTCCTTTGTCCCTGCCCTCACTACCCCTTTGCTCTGTGTGGAGCATTTCTCCTCGGGGCATTTAAAGAACCAGGTTCCTGTCCTCGCTGGTTTGGCTCAATTGATAGAGCATCACCTGTGGACTGAAGGGTCCCAGGTTTGATTCCGGCCAAGGGCACATGCCTGGGTTGTGGGCTCAATCCCCAGTAGGGGGCATGCAGGAGGCAGCTGATCAATGATTCTCTCTCATCATTGATGTTTCTATCTTTCTCTCCCTCTCCCTTCCTCTCTAAAATCAATAAAATATATTAAAAAAAAAAAAAAAAGAAAGAAAGAAAGAAAGAAAGAAAGAAAGAAAGAAAAAAGAACCAGGTTCTTGCCACTAACCCTTCTTATCAGACTACTAGAGGCCCAATGCATGAAATTCATGCAAGAGCAGGCCTTCCTCCCCTGGGCTGCCAGCACTGGCTTCCCTCCAGCACCAGGACTCAGGTTCCCTCGGGCTGCTGGCAGGCACCCATAACCCAGGCTTCACTTGCAGCCCTGGCTTCGTCTGGAAGGTTTTCAGAAGGATGTCCGGAAGGATGTCCGGTCTAATTAGCATATTACCCTTTTGTTATTATAGATATGTTCTGCTCACTGGCTCTCCCTCCCTGATTTCTGAAAGTATTAGGGAGTTGGGATTTGCACCCCCTGGCTTATGGTAGGACCAGATAGATGTGTGTCAACAAGCAGACTATAAAAGAAAGAAGGAAACTAGCATGAGGCAGGGGAACTGGTGAGGCCTGCTGCTCCTCTCTGCAGGACAGTAGAAGTTGCGGAATTTGGCCCTAAGCCGAATTAAATGTCCCTTTTTGACTCACTGGCATTTTTTTCTTAGTCTCTTCCCTCCCTAGTTTCTCATGAAAAGCCACATACATTTTTTCTCCCATTAAAAGCCACCCACATTCATGTGAATGGCAAGATGGGGACTGGGGAGGGTGCCTCAACTCAAAGAAGTTTCCTGGGGCCCGTTGGGGAGATTAACATGTGCTCTTGGTAGTTGAGGAACACAGCAGATTTGTATCCGTGTCTGCCTGGACACTGAATAAATAGTAGAGAGAGGGGCTAGCTAGCTGCTCAGACGGGAGCAGGGAGAGGCTGGGCTGCACCGAGCTGGGCCTGCCGCTCCCAACTGCTGGGCCAAAAGCACAGCTCCGTCAAGGGGCAGTCGCTCTGCCCTTAGCCAGCGCCCAGAAAGCTGGCATTTCCCCTTTAAGAGGCTCTTGCACCGCTTTCGGTGGTCCTCTTAGACAAGACCTAGGATGACTTCTCTCTGTGGACCTTCCCCGGCTCCACATCTTTTCTTACAGAGATGTGGACGTCCTCCCCTGACAGTCAGTTTTGGAGCCCAGATTGTTGGGAGCCATCAGAGTTGATACAAGCAACTCCATCTTAGAAAATACAACTCCATCTTGGGAGTTAAGTTTCCAACTCCTCTTACAACTCACAGTCACCAGAGATCACGTGGTGCCCTGCGGTTTGGCCAGAAGCTAAAGATAACCTATCGCCGAAGGACACATCCTGCTCCGGAAGACCCCTTCAACGTCCCCTCCCTGCTCCTCCCCCCATAGTTTGCCCCGCCTTGGAATGTCCGCGCGGCAACCTCCCCCTACAGCCTGTACATATACTGCAGCTTCAACAATAAAATTCGAGGCTTGATCAGAACCCTGTCTTGCCTCCATTTCTTCGCGTCTCCTGTCCTCTATCATTCCCTTCTAGGTGCCTCCCCTCCCCACGTTGATCTCCCGCTGGTCAGGACACCAGATAAATAAATCTTTAACTGTAGAATGTAATCTATAGGCAGCTCAAAAACAAAAACAAACAACAACAACAACAAAAAACAACAGCATAAGCTGAAAAGAGCTTCCTTTCCCTCAAACCCCACTCACCCCAGAGGCACCACCCATAAGACCCCACCCCACCCCACCCCCGTTTTAAGGAGGGGCACATTTGGGTGGAGAGGCTGCTGGAAGTGAGGTATGTTGGATCCCACAATCTGGCAACCTCTGATCCTGTTGGAGGTGGCCCAACGTGGAAACTTACATTGCAAATCTGGATAAGAGTATACTTGTGCTTTGTCCAAAAGACAAAGACTGTCACTAGGATTACCTAAATCCTGTGTATTTAGATCGTGGTAAAGTAAGCTACCATAACTTTCCTCCTGGCAGAGACTTGGGGTGTTTTGAAAAGAGAGTGAGTTCACAGAGTGAACAGAGAAAGTCTTAGGACAGGATTTGATCAGTGAGTGGGTGGGAGGCTTTCTGATGGACTTTACACGCCTCTGGCAGCCTATGATTGGTTCGCTAGCTGCCGGGCTTTCCGAGCTGCGTGGGGTCAGACAGTTTCCCTGTGTCACCTGGAAGAATATCTGGTCTTCAGCCTCAGGTCAGAATCTTGCATAAGCAGCTCCTCCATTTGGTTCATGTCAGGGTAGAAGGTTGGCCTGAATAAGTGTTTTACATGTAGTTATATTTATTTATATAACTATCACATTGAGGCCAAACAGACTTATCACCAGTTTCCTTCTTGTAGAACGAAGGTGAAAAGGAGAAATGTAAACATGGGATGGATGTTGCACTGGATAATGTCTGAGATTCCTCCAAAGTCAGGATTCTGAGGCGATTTCCTCTATTCTGGGGCTGAAGGGACTCCGAAGTCAGACGGGGTGAACCCAGCGGGGCCCCCTCGGGCTCAGGCCTGGCACACACACAGGCAGGCAGGTGTCCCGGGTGTGAGCGCTCCTTCTTCTCCGTCCAGGGCGAAGGCAGAGAGAGTCCGAAGCATCCTCATCCTTCCCCGCTCCACCCATCCCCGCCCTCTTCCCTCAGAGCTCATGCTCCCTTCACATCTCTAGCTAAGAGGTCTTTGAACAGATTTTAGAAGGTTCTGGGCCCAGTGATCTCACCTGGAACACTCAAACAGAGGAAGGTAAGTAAAAGGGGAGTGATGATAACTTTTAAGTGTGACCTTTTTCACCCCAGAGAAAGCAAAAGTGCAAATATAACTCAAGCGTGTGCAAGAGTGTAAAGAAGTGATTATGATTTGGGCCTCATGGGATAGAAAGTCACTCCTTCCTTACCTAGCCTTCCAATCCCATTTTCTTTCTCCTATTCCTCCCACAACTCTGCCCCTGCCCCCCCATCTCCCTCCCCCCGCCCCCCACCCCCTCCTCCTCTCTCTCTTCCCTCTGTTTCTCACACACATATACACAAGTGATCCTTCCTAAAAACTGGAGATAGCCTTCTTTGCTTCATTAAAGACTTTTTTAAAAAATTCTATTTCCAGCTTTCTAAATTGTACTAATTTATGAAGTTGTTCTCCTCACCCTTCCTCCACTGTGTTCATTTCGCCAGGTTCTCTACCTCCCTAAGTACAAATGCATGATTAATTTTGAGAGGGAAACCCATGAGACCTGGAAGTTGTGAAATTCTTTGTTTCTCCTTCGAGGAGGGCGGCCGAGTTCCATTTTTGTCTGGAGCTTTGGTGGGTCCTTGCTCCCAGAGGCAATCCAGTACTCACGGCCACACTCACACTCTCTCCCCCTATTTCCAGAGCAATGGCTTCTGAGCGTGTGCAAGTGGGGACTGGGATTCACTACTACATGGACCATCTGTATGGCAAATTATCTTTAATAATTTCTTGTCTTTGAAAACAATGTCCAACAGATAGAGAATAAACAAATACAATGTCATACTATAAAAGAATTATGTCATCAAAATTACGTTGTAGGTGAGTTTAACAATTAAGAAAGATGTTCATAAAATGTTATTAAGTAAAATGAACAGTAAATAACACATATTATGGTGTCCCAAAAATGTGTATACTACTACACACTTTAACAGCTGATAGCTCAACTTTGAAAAGAAAATGTATTTTACTAAGTACTGCCTTTCTAATTATTCAGAGTGTATGTATACATTTTTGGGAGACTATATATATATATATATATATATATATATATATATATATAACGGAAAGCATAATATACCAAATAGTTTAGTTAATAATGATTCTCTTTGGGGCAGAGTAGGATCATGGGCAGTATACATTTCCCTCTTTTTGTTTTATTTATATTTCCTATAATTAGCATGTGTTACTTTTGTACTAAGAAAAACATTGCAAGTACTTAAATATATATTTTCAGAAATCTACCTGCCTGATGGATATCACCCAAATCTTTGTTTAATCTAATTTTAAAAAATCAAAAGCAATATTTTAAAAACCAAATAAATGGTTTCTCAACACCAGGAAAGAGGAATCAGAGCATTTGCCAAGAGCCCAGTGGATGGACACCAGGCTGGCCAGAGGAGCCACCGGATCCCCAGAGGCGTCAGTAGTCACACCTCTTCCCGAGGGAACGCAGATTGCCGGAAGCTGGGCAGTGAGAACGGATGAAACAGGAGGCCCTAGGTTCTCGTAAGAGCTCTATAGTGGTCCAGGAGTGTAGCCTCGGACAAGTCACCTGATCTCTCCTCCTCTTTCTACTCAATCACCAGTTGTTTACCAAGGCCCTCCCGTGTACAGGGCACCACCCTTGGCACATGCTGGGGGGTTGAGTCTATGTTATATTATGAGACTTCCACCCAATTTAATTTACACCATTATTTCTATCTTTCAGCACAGAATTCTCCAGAATCCTCAAGGCTTACGAGTGGAATAAACCGTTGGTAGTCTAGGTATTGAGGGCTCCAGAAACAAGAGTGTATTACTGGGCTTTGTAAAGGCAACAAAAGAGACAAGACTGAGGTAAGGAATAAACTGAGTAAAGAGTTATAGATGGATTAAAATGACTCGACTTGACTCAGAACAGCGTGGAGGAAGGGGGGCCCAAGGGAGAAATCCTGAGCCAAAGCAGCGAGGAAAATGAAGATGATGCTGGTAAATCTCCGAGCATGATAGGCTACGCGCCTTATTCTTCCTGAGGTACAAATCACTACTCTTTTCAGGCAACAACGCTCTGAACCGAATGATGTTTGTGTGTTCGCTATTACAGCAAGAGAGGGAGAGAGTAGGTTACATAAATTTGACCTTGGAGATTTAACACTGTTCATAATGATTAAGATAGTAGATTTTTTTTTACGAACATGGAGAACATGAGCCCAAATCAATAGAGACTGGTGTTTTGTTCCAGAAAAACTACACGGACTAACCATGACCATGCAGGACATAGTGTCAGGAAAAGTCATTTTTACACTTTTCGGAAGGTGTTTAGATATATTGCTGGGCACAGCATTTTATTTTGATTTTTATATACCATAATTTTACCGTTCTTCCTCTTTGCACAACATGTGTACCAAGGATATTCAAAGGGCTATAGTAAAAAACAATTGCACATGCTCACATAAGGACATGCACTCACATCCAAATGCAAGCACACATAGACACAAATAAATGCCATCGAAGAAGAAGACATAGGAGGTATTCAGTAAGGAAAACTGACCATTAATCAGAAATGTAACTTTGAGACCAAAAATACCTTTGGTCAAAAGTGGGTAAGCTTACTGCCTCTTTATAAGAATCCAAGGAGACCAAGGCCGGGTTATTTTAGGGTTCCCTGTGCTCAGTTATCTCAGCCAAATATGGGGCTGGTAAGGCCCGGGGCATTGAACGCCAACCTGGAGGGTGGTTGACAGAAATACAGAACCTCATTAGATGCTCTGAAGTCAGGACTGAGATGTTTCTGGCCATTATGACCATTTGAGTCATTAAATAAACACTAAGCAAAATTAACTCATATTTCTTCACACACACACACACAAAAATAATAAAGTTCCTTGATTTATAACCCATGTGGCTCAAGAGTTCTCTTACTTTTCTGTTAAGAAGTGAGGACAGCTCAGCTGAGATTATATTAATGTTTATTTGTTGGAACCCGGAAATGTGCCTCCTGAGGATTTTTGTAAACAGTACATGCGTGGACAAGGGCTCTGTATATATTCTAACATTATTGGAGTATTTTGTGCATAGGAAGGCCTTCTAGAAAATGTGTGCCTTTGCCTCTCTCTTTTACACGCTTGCCTCTCTGCTTTTCTGTGTGAAGTGTGGTATCACGATAATGCTTTATAGATTCACATTAGATGTTATGTAGTTAAATACTATGTAATGTATATCTTAGGGTCCCAAGCCTTATTACTTACTAACTGTAAGACCTTCAGCAAGTCTGTCTCTCTGAATTATAGCTTCTACGTCTGTAAAATGAAGCTAAGGATACCTTTTTATGGTAATTTTGTTTTACTTTTTAATTAAATCTTTATTGTTGAAAGTATTACGTTTCCCGCTCTTGCTCCCCTAAATTCCTTCTAGCCTGTCCCCAACCTCCACCTCAGGCCTTCACCACTGTATTGTCTATATCCGTGGGTTCTGCATCTACACATACAAGTTCTTTGGTTGATCATTTCCCACCCACCCACTCTCCCCACCTTCCCTCTGAGCCTCTGCAGTCTGTCCTGTGCTCCCATGTCTCTGTTTTATGATGATTTTAAAGCAGGTCCTCAAAATTCTTTGACACTCCTCCCATCAAAATATGGAGTCCAAGTCCTTAAGCACGGGCCAGGCTGAGGACTCACGTCTAAAGAATGGAATGTGGTGTGAATAATGCCTGACTCCTGACACTAGGTTTCCCCTGGTGCTCCCTCTTAGAATGCTTTCTCTTGGAATCCAACTACTTCACCATTTGGTGAATAAGCCACGCTGCCACATGGGAAGATGTAGAGAGCGGTTCTAGGGTTAAGCCTCTGACTGACCTGTTGGCAAAGCCACAAACAAGTCCCAGCTGAGAGGGCACAGCCCCCTTAGCATAATTAAGCTTGATCTTGTGACACTCCCTAGATCCTTCCTGGGTAGGTAATGGCCTGTGGGAGGCCCAGCAAGTGCTGCCAAAACAAGTGAAAGTTACAAGAACATTGTAAATTACCTTGTTTACCTCTGACTATAAAATAAAGGCTCAGCTTGCAGTCTGGATCTGTTCTGTGTTCTCAGCCAGGCACCAAAAATCCACCTAGACCTAGCTTACGTATTCTCTTTGTCTGTCTTTTCTTCATCCTTCACCAGCCCCGTTCAGGTTTGCCGAACCCTTGGCTGTGCTGGTACAGACCTTCCAACAACAGTCCAGATAAGCTCCCAGCTGACATCAGCCACCACATATGTGAGGATTGACCTCGGAACTCAGATTCCCGCCTCCCCAGCCAGCACACCATTCTCTCACACTGTAGCTTCTCAGAGATTGGAGTTATGTAGCCACAAACCAAGACTGTCTGGAGTCACCAGAAGCTGGAAGAGGCAAGGGACAGATTCTCCCTCAGAGCCCCAGAGCAAGTACAACCCTGAGGACACCTTGCTTTCAGACTTCCAGACCTTGACTGTGAGAGAAAACATTTCTGCTGTGTAAGCCACCAAATTGTGTGGTAATTTGTTATGGCAGCCTAGGAAGCCAATGCAATGAATGAATCTCTCATAACACTGAGTGAAAAAATCCAAGTTACAAAAAACAAAACAACAAAAAAAAACCATTGAAATAAAGTTTTATTTTTTTTAATATATTTTATTGATTTTGTACAGAGAGGAAGGGAGAGAGATAGAGAGTTAGAATCATCGATGAGAGAGAGCCATTGATCAGCTGCCTCTTGCACACCCCCTACTGGGGATATGCCCGCAACCAAGGTACATGCCCTTGACCGGAATCGAACCCGGGACCTTCCAGTCCCCAAGCCGATGCTCTTTCCATTGAGCCAAACCGGTTTCGGCTGAAATAAAGTTTTAAAAACACAAAAACTGATACTTTATATTGTTTGTGGATGCATATTTATTGGTAAAAGTATTAAGAAATAAATAGGTAAGATTAACACCCAATTTAGGGGGGAGGTGGACGTGAAGTAATGGGAAGGAAGGGAACAGAATCGGGGTACCCAGAGGGCTTTACCCATATTGATAATATTGTGTTTCCTAGAGCTGAGTGATAGACTCAGGCATGATCAACATCATATTCTTCTACCATTGTGTATGACCTAACATTTTACATTCAATTTCACAATAATTGAATGTAAAGTAACATTGAAAAGGAAAAGGAAATGGACAGGAAGGAACGGTGACAGCATTTTGAAGTGGGGAGCTGCTTTCTTGGATAAGGCATGACCTTTCAAATGTCAGCCAAAACAACATGCATCTCCCGATCGCTAATGAGCAGATGAAAATCACCGTGTTAATATTCAGTGTTCTGATGTTGATTATAAATAATTCCAATAGTAACCTTTTTCGTTGGGGAAAAACACCTGTGCAGCTCCGGCTCTGATTACTCCCCGTGGGCACTGCTCAGCTAAAAATTAATATATCATACTTTCTAGAATGACAGACTGTGGGCTGGAATAAGAGAAAACAGTAATTTATAAGATGGAGTAATTACTGGAAGATCCAGGTACTATTTACTGACTTTCTTCTTTGTTCTCAAGTCAAGGAAATTATTCAGTCCACCTTCCCAGAGTCCTTTATTAGCCTTAATCTTAGGTTGTCTATCAAAAACAGTACTGTTGTGGATTAATAAACACCACAAACCCATAATAAACCGCCGGGGACCATGGTCTTCCAAGGTAGTAAGTGAGCTCAGCTGAAGCATCACCGAGGTGAGCCTGGACCGCGGGGCGTGCGCTCCTCTGGCGAGGCTGAGGCCGCCTCCCTGGCTGCGCTTTCTGGAATATCCACGAGGTGGCAGCAGCTCCCTGGCTACCAACCAGTGGCCTACAAGGACAACAGAGGCCACCCTTGGCTTCCTCCTTATCAAATAAGGAGGTTGTGGTTTCCAAATGGATTTGATTGTTTCTTTTGGCGCTGGAGTTAGAAAACATGGTGACTATTTTCAGTGAAAAATTATTCAGGTTTAACCACAACCAACATAAGCACAACATGGCCTCAGAGCTCTCTGCAATTTCACAACAATGATTAGCTGGCAAGTCTTCTGGTCAAGATCTGGTCCCTGGGCTTGCCCATGGTGTTATACTTCAAGTCGCCTTTCTTTCACACGTTAACAAAATGCAAGTGTTTAGCAACCCGTTTTTGTTTAAGAGGACTCCATCTTTGCCCACTCTTTTCCCATCCCTCTCCAAGAATGGATCTGACAGACAGGTGCTGAGGGCACTTGGGGAACTGAACTTGGAGGACAGAGGGAGCACAAGAAGCCCTCAGGCTAGTCCTATAGAGGAATTTCCGAGCATGAATCCCTGGTTTTTAGCTGGCAGGTGGCCTTCCAGAATCTCCAGCTTCCTTTGAAGCTAGTTATCGCCATGGGACTGCAGGACTAAGTTCTGGCCAGCGGGATCTGAGCAAAAATAACGTGGGCAGCTTCTGGGTTTATGCCTTCAAGCGGAGGGGCTTGTCTTCCCCCTTTCCCTTCCTGCCAGCAGGAACATTGGTGTGGGAACGAACCTTCTTGGTTGTGAAGATGAGGACAACACCTAAAAGATGACAGACAGCATGAGGCGAAAAAGCTGAGCCCTTGACGATTTGCTAAGGAGAGCCACCATACTTCCACAGGAGCGGGAAATCATCTTCCAGCTTGTTAAAGCCATCGAATACCAGTCCTGACTTGTTTGAGTGGATTTCCTCCCAATATCAATATCTGTGTCAGCCTTTCAGGCTCTGGGCCCGCCCCCAGCACCCCCTACCTCCTATAATTAACCGGCCAGGTTTAGAATACTACAAGGTACAATTTGTCCTGTACTTCCTTGCTCTGCACGCTCTCTCTCCTGTGGTTCTTAGGTATGTCCTCTGTGAAAAGCATTACACAATGTTCTTCCCCCATTCTGTTCTCTGCTCTTAGCTTTCAGTCCATCAATCTTTCTCGGTCTCTCTAAGGCTCCATTATTAAGCTCTCCACCTTTGTGCTGTTGGCATCTATTATAAGGCTGCAATTCCGTGGTTCTGCTGCTCATTCCGACCGACTTGCTGCACCGTAGAACGGGGCAATTTGCTGCCTTCAGAAAACTCTATCTCCTCGTACATAGGAAAAGGTCAGGCTCTCTCACATAAAACCACAGGAAGATGACTTTCCCAAGGAAAACAAACACAGCCTCATTGTCCTATCTCAGGCCACTCTCGGGAAAACTAATTGGATCCCAAGAGGATCAAAGACTGAAACCAGTCCCACCTCCTCCCTGCAGGAAAGCTAGCTGTCATGTGAGGAGGTGAGGAGGGGAGGGTCATTCGTTCAAGCCAGAGAAAATAGTATTTTAAAACACAACAGTTGGTAGTCCAGGCAAGCTGTTGCCACCAGAAATATGCTGCAAGAATTACAGTGACGTCTGTCTAGGAGGCATAACCTGGCACTGGGAAATCTGGGAGCAAGCTATCTTTGGGGACTAGGCTTATAGTTGGTATTAGGGAGACGCTCAGCAGATAGTAGGACTTGAAGCATCAAGCAGGAGTTTAAGGACAGGACTTCAGGCCCCAGAGTAGTGATTCCCCACTGGAGGGGATCTCATCTCTCCAGGGGACACGTGGCAATGCCTGAAGGGAGGTTTAGTTGTTATAAGTGAGGGATGTCAATGGCATCTAATGAATAGAGGCCAGGGATGCTGTTAACGTTTTATAATGCATAGAGCAGCCCCTACACACAGACACACAATACAAAATTGTCTAGCGCCGTGGTCGGCAAACTGCGGCTCATGAGCCACCTGCGGTTCTTTGGCCCCTTGAGTGTGGCTCTTCCACACAATACCACAGCCTGGGCGAGTCTATTTTGAAGAAGTGGCGTTAGAAGTTTAAGTTTAAAAAATTTGGCTCTCAAAAGAAATTTCAATCGTTGTACTGTTGATATTTGGCTCTGTTGACTAATGAGTTTGCCAACCACTGACCTAGGGTATCAGGTTGAGCCTGAAGGAAGGAAACATAAGGTCTTAAGTAAAGAAAAAAGAAGGATGTAAAAATAAGGATAACAGCTAGCAATAGTTACACACTTGCTGTGTCCCAGGTATTGTTCTGTTGCCTAACTTGGATTAACTCATTTAATCTTCATAAAAATCCTTTTCAACCCATGTTACAGACAAGGAAAATAAGTTTAGACTTTCCCCAAGGCAAGCTTCCCAGTTTTCTTCCCATCATGGAACACACACACACAATAGCCACTATAGTCAAAGAATATTAGAATTAATAAGAGAGCATAGTAAATTTGCCATAAATAAGATCAACAGAAAAATAAAAATTGAAAATCTATACTTCAGCAACAAATATTTAGAAAAAAATAAAAACAAAAGAAAGATGCCAATTTACAATGACAAAAAAAAATTGTCAGGAATAAATCCAGTAAGAGATGTGCAAAAGCTTCATAGAGAAGTCAGTAATAAACATCAAAAGCACAGTGGGGTACAGGGATGAGAATGTTTATGACCAGAGGCAACTTGGCCAGGGACTCCTGCAACCCCATGTCCCTCTCAGCTCTCTGCAGAGGGTTTAGACTCTCTGAAGCCCATTCTGAGTATATCAGTTTGCTTACATGACATAACAGATAGAAAACCCTACTATTATTATTAAGAAATTTTAATTAGTAGTTCTGTCTTCCTATAAAGAAAACATTGGGCCTATACATTTCTTTGCTGTTGTTGTTGTTAGTCCTCACCTAAGGATATTTTTTCTGTTGATTTTTAGAGAGAGTGGAAAAAAGAAACACTGAGAGAGAATCATCTATGTGAGAGAAACCCATCAATTGGTTGCCTCCCACACACCCCCTGTCCAGGGCCAGGGATTGAGCCTGCAACTCAGACAAGTGTCTTGGCTGGAATCAAACCCAAGACCCTTCAGTCCTTGGGCCAATGCTCTAACCACTGAGAAAAACTGGCTAGAGCAAGGCCTAGATATTTCTAAAGGCAGGCACAGGCAAAAACTCAAGAGCTTATTTCAATCATACATGAAATCTTGCAAAATGGTAGAAAAAGAAGGAAAGGGTCCAATTTATCTCCAGAGGCTGGTACCTTGATACTAAAACTAGATAAGAACTAGGAAAATAAACTGTCAAATATAATAAACAAAATACAATTGCAAATCTATATTTCAACAACAAATATATAGAAGACACAATTCAAAAAAAGATGCTACTTACAACACCACCAAAAAAAATAAGGCACCATGGAATAGATCTAACAAAAGAAGTGTAAGCTGTCTATGGGGAAAAAAATCATAAAACTTCAGGAAAGAACATTAGGAAGCTGTAAACAATATTTTTCTAAAACAACCTATAGATTTAATGGTATTGTATTCATGGAACTTGACATGCTGGTCCTAAAATAGAGGAGAGCAAAGAGCCAAGAATAGTCCAAACAATCCTAGAGAACAACTAAAAGCAATGACAGTAAGATGTTTTAGAAAGTCATTAATAATTAAGAGCATGTTATTCATTCAGAGACAGATCAGTGGACCAAAACAGAGTTTAGAATAAGACCCATGAATAGATGAATATACAGGGTGCTCCAAAAAATGTATACACACTTTGAATAATTATTAATTCCAATGGGTTAAATTTGAAAATAAACAAACATCAACTGAGCTAGCAGCTGTTAAAGTATGTATACATTTTTGGGGACACTCTGTATAAAGAATCCAAATATGGCACTGCAGATTAGGAAACAGGGACAGCCCATTAGAAAAGTATTAATTGATTAGCCACACGAGGGGGAAATTTGGTGAATTTCTACCTCACTCTATATACAAAAATCAATTCTAGATGATAAAGGACTTAAAGACAAAACTTTAAAATGTTGAAAGAATATGTAGAATTTCTCTTTCTAACTTGGAGGTAACAAAAGATTTCTTAACACAAAACTGGAAACATAAATTCAACTACATTAAAATAATAAAACTGTTCCCCAAAAGAAATCTACAGAGTGGAAACAGAAGCCAAATCTGGAGGAAGACACTCACTACGCACGCATATGGCAGATTCAGGGTTAGTATCCATCCACATATGCATCTTTAAATCAATGAGAAAAGGGTAAAAATCTAACATAAAATGGACAAATAGGAACAGCCTTGAACAGAGTGCATCTAGGTCACATGTGTCAAACACAAGGCCCGCGGGCCAAATCCAGCCCGCCAGGCCTTGCAATGTGGCCCGCACCGCGCTGTCATCACTGCACTCCGCTGTCAGTTTATGACATTGTCAGTTTATGACTGTTCAGTAAACCATTTGGCCCGCGATTTAGGCTGGATTTTAGATTTTGGCCCCTTCTCTGATTGAGTTCGACACCCCTAATCTAGGTGGTAAATAAATTTTTGAAAACATGCTCAAACTTTATCGGTTACTGGAGAAATACAAGTTCCTGTTTTATTCCCACCAGGTTGGTGAAAATTTAAAAGTCTGACAAAAGCAAGTGTTGGTGAGATTTTGTAGTAATGGTAGCTTTCATACTGTTGGAACTACCCAGTGAAGCTGAACATATACATTCACATACCAACTAGTGATTTAGTAAGCAGTGTAGTAAGCGGTGTAGTAAGCAGGCTTCTAAGATGTCCCCAATCATCTTCACCTCCTAGTTGCCATGGCCACTTGGAATTCCCTACCCTTAAGGGAGGGCTGCACCTAGTGGCTTGCTTCTAACCAATAGGACACAGCAAATATAATGAGCCTCCTCTGAGGTGAAATTTCAAAAACTGGCTCTGCCTAGCTCTCATTCTCTCTATCTCTTCTTACTTGCAAGAAGCAAGTTGTTAAAGCAAAGTATAGCCACAGAGAACTGAGGGCTCCAGCCAATAGCCTCGGAGGAACTGACCCCTGTCAACCACCGAGTGAGTGAACTTGGGAGCAGATTCTTCTTCCCCCAGAAGGTCCCTGAGCCAGAGGATCCAGCTAAGCCACACCCGGATTCCTGACCCAAAGAAATTGTGGGTAATAAATATACGTTGCTGTAAACGGTGAAATCTGAGGGTGATTTTTAAATTTTTATTACATTTATTCAGATGACATTGGTTAATAAGATTACGTGGGTTTCAAATGTACATTTCTATGACACATGATCTGTACATTGCATTGTGTGCCCACAAACCACAGTCACATTCCCTTCTTTCACCATATATTTGCTGAAGGTAATTTTTCATGCTGCTATAGACAACTACAACTGAGTATAAAGCCTAGCACAACTTCTCCGACAGGTGCACCAAGGCACACTGATAGGCAGAGTATGGATTACAGATGAGCTCAAAGTATTGATCCTTCAACCACTGAGGCTGCCCAGAGCAGGTAGGTCAAGGCAGATGTGGAAAAAAACATAGTCAAGAATAGATTATCTCACCGAAACCGGTTTGGCTCAGTGGATAGAGTATTGGCCTGCGGACTGAAAGGTCCCAGGTTCGATTCTGGTCAAGGGCATGTACATTGGTTGCGGGCACATCCCTGGTAGGGGGTGTGCAGGAGGCAGCTGATCGATGTTTCTCTCTCATCGATGTTCCTCTCTCATCTATGTTTCTAACTCTCTATCCCTCTCTCTTCCTCTCTGTAAAAAAAAAAAAAATAAATAAATAAATAAATAAATAAATATATATATATATATATATATATATATATATATATATATATATAAAGAATAGATTATCCCCAGCCAAGAGCAGCCTCACTTGTTTATCCCAGTGTGCCATACAATATTATTGGGTGTTGTGTGTGTGTGTGTGTGTGTGTGTGTGTGGTATGAAGTAAAAAGGGTAGGAAATGCTGGATTATAAAATTTCAATTTCCTCTGGAGTGTGTGTGGTAATTTATATTTTCTAGGACTGTGTTCTCAGTGTTTCATCATCTGGAAACTTGCTAGAAATGCAGATTTTCAGACCCCATCTCAAAGCTACTAAACCAGGTACTCTAGGGGTGAGTCCCAGCAATCTGGATTTGAAAGCCTCCCAGGTGAGCCAGATACACATTAAAGCCAAGGAAATTGCTCTAGGAATTTGTGCATTTCACCTGTTTTCAAGTTTATTGAGAAAGAGGCTTCAATTGTTTTCTTACATCCTTTTAGCACCTGAGTCATGCCTTCTTTTCATTGCTGATGTTTGTATTTACTTCTCTTTTTTGGTCAAGCTCTCTGAAGGCTTGTCAGTACTATTAGTCTTTTCAAAAGATGTACTTTATTGTTTCTCCATTTTCTATTTGGTTGATTCTTTCTCTTATTATTTCCATTCTTCTACCTTCTTTATTTTGATGCCCTGTTCCTCCTGTTAACCAAATATTTGGGGTGCACACTGAACCCAATATTTGGCTTAGATTTATTGGAGGGTGGGCAACAGATGGTATCAATCCTGGCCCCAAACACATGTAGTTAAATATTCTCCAAGTATTTTCCCCATTTTTACTTTTTATTTAGATCTAATGATGATAGGTGAATCCTATCTTCATCTGGTGCTCCTCTCTTCATCTGGTGCTCTCACCACCAAACCCCAGTTCAATTCTCTTAAATGAACCTAATAGAACATTTCTGGAAATATGGCTTCATGTGAACATTTTCCAGTCCATCTTCTCAACTTCTGACTATGCAAACTCCCATTGCAGAGATGCAATGCAAACTGCTCTTTATGGATTGTCTCAGTAATCTTCACAAAACCCGGTGAGATGTGTGCTATTATTATTCCTCCTTTATAACGAAGAAATTGAAGAGAAGATAAATTAAGTAACTTCCCAAGGATAACAAAGGTAGGGAGCATGCAGGGAAGCTGGGTTTCCAGCCCACAACTGTCTTACAACCAATTCAATGTGTTTTATGGGCAGGGGTGAGGGGAGAGGAGTGAATATTTGAGGTGAGAGTCAAAAGAAAAAAAAAGACATTATTTGGTTTTAGCGTGTTACAGTAAAAAAAAAAAAAAAAATCTCACAATTTGATGCAGTTTATTAAGGGAATACTAAAAATCCAACCCAAAATCAGAGACTTGGTGTACACTTAGAAGGTGTGGCAAGCGGTAACAGGTGGGTGCAAAACACCATCTGGGTTCCCAGGTACTCTGATGGAAATTGGTCTTTCTCTGCCTCGTTCAAATGATTAGTTTGTACTTCCTGGCACAACTTACAAAAAAAAAATGGCCATGTGTATAATTTATAAAACCATCACTGACAAGTATATTTTTAGCCCAAAATAAAATAGTTTCTTCTGCTAATCCTAGATCTTGGCTCTTAGCCCACTGGCTTCTTGCTTTTTTATTATTTGCAACAGAATCCAGCATTCAGAGAGAATAAAAGAGCTGAGCGGGGAATACAACTCCTGGTAACATTGTCTCTGTTCCTTGTGCACTTATCCTTTCGGTCTCTCCCCGGGGGAAGAGCGGATATTCTTACTTATGCTAAATCCAGCTGTTCCCCACAGCGCCATGCAAATCCTGGCGCCACGCGCTCCGGAATAAAAAGTTGAGGCAGTGGGAGGTGCTCACACGAGAGCAACATGCAGCCCCAAAGCCCCAAACTGTTCCATCCATTTTCTCCTAAAAATAAAGGGCTCTATTCATCAAAAACTTTTATATACTCTTGTGATTTTTCTTACAAAAAAGCTAACATGATATGCAGGCAAGGAATTACAACCGGTTCACAAACCATGCAGCCTTTCATTCCCAGGGTAAGCAAATAATCCAGAAAGAGGACAAGTAGGAGAGGCAACTTTTGCTGTATTTATTCATCAGACAAAAAAAAAAAAAAAAAAATCTTCTGCAAAAAGGGATCTGACCTTGAAATTGTTCAGTTTGAGGAAAACTGTCCCCTTTCTGCACAGCCATTTAACCAAAGAGTTACCCAAAGCCTACATGTGAGAGATGCCATAGCTTTGTTTTATTTTTTTATTTTTTATATTAAGGTATTATATGTGTACATATCTTTTTATTGCCCCCCCCCCATAGCTTTGTTTTAATGTGCTTTCTAAATATCACAAATTTATTGTCATTTCTTCCCAGTCAAGAATTGCTTAGTTAGAATTTACCAAAATTTAAAGATTATTCAGACCTTATTCTTCTATTCCCTCTCTCCTGTTTCCTCTCAATCTTTAAAAACAGTCTGTCTGTTATAAGTCCAGATAATTGTATGCTTTAGAATGTCCCCTCTGCTCATTAGCACAACACTGTAATTTGCTAACATTTTTGAAAGATAAAAAAAAAAAAAATTACAATTTCACCCAAAAGTCAGCTTGTTTCCATTCTCCAGGCTTCTTTTCTGACCTGAATTTGCATCCATTTATTCTCTTCACCAGGTTAGGGACCACAGGAAAATCCAAATCATTGCACAGAAAAAGCAGAATGGTTAGTTGGGTTGGACCACAGGGACTTCTCACTGGTGTTTAGCCATTAGTGTGACTTGGCTTCTTACTCTTTCTGTATTTGTTCCCTTCTCTCCTCTTGGTGCACATCAGTTTGCACCAAGCTCATCTGTTCACACCAAGTCTCGCCATAATTTTGGGTGAGGCTCAGACTTCCTTGGGTCGCTCTCATCCCCTGATATACCCTTCCCGCCTCCACCCCTGCCCTCCCTCCTCCCACAGGGACACAGGCACACCTACAGACCAGCTCAGGTTGAGTGAGGCAAACCCAGGGAACGATGTTCTCAGGATCTATAGTTTAACTGTGGAAGAAAAATATTCATTGTACAATCCCTGAGATCTAGATGTTTCTGCTTACCACTGTGCACCGAAGTGAGGTGGTGTGTGCAAGTGCATCACACGGCCTGGCATGCGCGGGAGCACTCAGTGTTAGCTGTCTCATTACCGACAAAGTTGGCTTAGAACAAAGCCATGGCCTAATTTTTCTCCCTAAGTCTCTTTGAAGCTCTCCTTCCTTCCTCAGGAATTCTCTAATCATTCTCTGTAATTATTCCACACATGCAAATCCTCCCCGCCTAACAAGGCCAGAAAATCCTTTAGGAGTCTTTTCTATTTTTCCTTTGGACCCTCCACAGACTCTGGCAGAGTCTTAAAAGCATAGAAAGTGCTTAAATGGTAGAGTGTTTTCAGTTATTCATCTGCCTTGCTAGCTAGTCATTTAACTGAGCTGAAAGTTTATTGAATTGAAAATTCCCATTAATCGGACAGTAATTATTTGAAATATACAGGAGTTTTACTGACATCTCTGGAGACGTGAGATGCTGTGTTCAGTCCCTCAAACACGCCAAGCTCTGCCAGGCCTGTCTCTCTTTGCTTGCGTTGTCAACCTGGAAGGCACATTTTCATTTTTTCAAAATGTTGTGTAAAGCCCACCTTTTTTTTTAAATGAAGGCTTTCTTCCCTTCCATCCCAAGATATAGTGTGTCAATCCCTTCTTCAGGTCCCTCTATATGTTGTGCTTACATTATAATAACAACTTACTTGTTATGAATGATACCATCGCCTCCCCAAGAGAGTATAAGCTCCTTGAAGACAGGAACTGTATCCTGTGGACAACCATCCTTCCTGCTTCTTTAGATGCCACGATCACTTCATAGCATACATTGAATGGCAAATGGCAACTGGACACCTACCTACGTGGTCTCACAGCTAACGTGATGGGAAAGAACGTTTAGGCAACTTGTCAAAGGGTAAGAGAGCAGGTCAAAGAACAAAGCACCACAACATGATGCTGTTTCTAGGCTCCAAACATTCTGACCTGTAGAATAAAAAAGATGTAACAGCAGAAAATGCCAAATGGTTTCAGACCTATATTTGAATCTAAAAGATGAACTATCCATTAAAAAACCTTTTCTTATGGAAATCATCAGACATATACAAAAAAATAGACACTACGGTAGTTTAATGGAATCTCCTCCAGCTTCACAAGCTATCAGTGTTTGGCAAATCTTATGCTATTTATGCTCTTGTCTATTTTCTGTCCCCACTGGATTACTTTAAAACTAAATCTAGGCAATCTGTTTACATTTATTCTGTAGAAATTTTAGAATATGCCTCTAAAAGATAAAGGATCTTTTATTACACATGACCATAATATCAGTATCACTAAAAATTAATGATATTTTCTGTGTATCATCAAATATCCAAGCAGTGTTCAAATTTCAACTGCCTCATTAATATTTTTTTCAGAGTTTTGTCATCAAAATCAAAATGAGGTCCATGCTAAACATTTGGTTGATGTTTTTCTTAAGTTTCTTAAGAAAGTCTCCGTTTTTCCCCTTGCAAATTATTGGTTGAAAGAACTGGGTCATTTGTCCTACAGAATTTTTGCAGTGTGTTTTTTGTTTGGTTTTGTTGTTTTTATGTCATAAGACATATCCCAGTCAAATTATTATGTTTTGAAGAACCTTGAAATAGTTCTCTGTGTGGTGAAGATACCCACTCAATCCACAGAGGGGTTCATTAGTTTCATTTTTTTTTATTTTTGTAGTTATTTTATTTGAATCATCTAAAATATTTACATGATTCCAGAGTCAAATATCTAAGCAGAGTAATTTCAGAAATGTCTAACCTTGATTACTATTCTCTCCTTTTGTCTCTCTACCTCTTTGGAAAAATTTTTTAAATTATATTTTGATTTATCTTCCACTAAAACTAGTAAATCTGGAACTTTAAAAAAAATTAGCATGTACCTTGAGCCACAAGCATTCCCATCGCATTTCAGCAGGGCACATCCCATCCTTCCTTACTAACATCTGATTTGCCCAAAGTGAGGATGATGACAGTAACGACCCACAGGCAGTTTGCGTACGTGTGGTTCTGATCAGCAGTTGAAAATACAAGTTGTTTCCAGGTACTTTTTATGTTTATTAGGGTCACAGAGGAGATCTGAAACCATTTCATATTTTCTGCTGATATATATCCTTTGCTCTCTCAGAATCAAAATGGTTGCAGCAGTGAAATAGCAGCATCGAAACTCATCTACTCTCAGTGGGAAATTCAGACCATGCATTTACGGAAGCTTGGGAAAAGAAATCATGGGGGAAATAATTTAGTCCATTTCCTTGCTCAGGTCTGCACTTAATGTATTTTAGGTAACTATTATCATAATCAACACCAAAAATATATCCTGTGGTAGCCACGGGAATGCACCTCACGGATCTGCAACTACAGGGAGTGTGATTGTCTGAGGCCCTAGCAACGGAGGTGCTCTGACACCCACCACAGCGTTTTTTAAAAATAACATCTTTATTGAGATATAACTCAGATACCATAAAACCCGCCCTTAAAAGTATACAATTCAGTGGTCTTTAATATATACACAAAGTTGTGCAACCATCACCATTACCATTACCATTATCTCCTTATCATTTTAATCATTCCAAAAGAAAGCTCTGTACCTTCAGTGGTCGCTCCTCATTCTCCATCCCTCCAGCTACAGCAGCCACTAAATCTGCTTTTTGTCTCCATGGATTTGCCTGTTCTTTACATTTCTTATAAATGGGACCATGTAACATGTGACCTTTTGTGTCTGGCTTCTTTTGCTTCCCATAATGTTTCCTAGTTTATCGATGTCATGGTATGTATAAGTACTTCATTCTCCCCCCCTCTTTTTTTTCAATTTTGGTAAATAAATACACATAACATAAAATATACCATTTTAACCATTTTCAAGTGTACAGCTCAGTTACGTTAAGTACTCTCCCACTGCAGTGCACCCAATCTTCAGAACTTTTTCATCTTGCAAAACTTGTGCAAATTGTGGGTACCATTCCACAGGAGGAGAACTTTTGTGTTTTTTTTGCCTCGACAAATATGTAAAATAAATATTTGGAAGGCAAAAGTAGCTTTATTTTAAAAAAATTTTTATTTTTTAATATATTTTTTACAGAGAGGAAGGGTTAGAGAGCTAGAAACGTCGATCAGTTGCTTCTGGCACACGCCCCACTGGGGATGTGCCCACACACAAGATATATGCCCTTGACCGGAATAGAACCTGGGACCACCTCAGTCTGCAGTCCGATGCTTTATTCACTGAGCCAAACCAGTAAGGGCCAAAAGTAGCTTTAAACTAAATTGTTGTCCCTTATGTTTTTAAACCTTGAAAAAGAAAAATCATTAAACAACCCAATGGTTCTCAGAGTTTAGGGCCACTAATATAAAGTGGTAATGGACCGGTTCTGTGTGTTGATTGTGATGGTAAATAGCATAAGACTATATAGAACTATACACAAAGGCATTTTCCCCCAAATACATTCCATTGATCCTCTACAGAGAGGAAGAGAGAGGGACAGAAAGCCAGACACATCAGTGAGAAAGAAACAGCAATCAGCCGCTTCCTGCACACCTCTCCTGGGGATGTGCCTGCAACCAAGGTACATGCCCCCAACCAGAATCAAACTCCATCCACTGAGCCAAACCGGTCAAAGCCAAAGGCATTTTTAAAAGGAAAAACTGGTGAAGTCTGAATAAAGTCTGTAGTCTAGTTAACTGTATTGTGCCTGTGTCAATTTCATCATATCAATCATGTACTGTAGTTACAAAGTATGATTGTCATTGGGAGAAACTGGATGATGGGTATTGGGATCTCCTTACTATTTTTGCAATTTCCTATCCTATCTAATAAAAGGGTAATATGCAAATTGACTGCCACTCCAAGATACAAGATGGCCTCCCCCATGTGGTCAAAGATGGCTGCCCCCATGTGGACACAAGATGGCCTGCAGGGGAGGACAGTTGAGGGGGGGAATAACCAGGCCTGCAGTGGGGGGCAATTAGGGGCAACCAGGCCTGGAGTGGAGGATAGTTCGGGGGGACTAGGCCAGCAAGGAAGGTAAGTTAGGGGGGAACTAGGCCTGCAGAAAAGGGCAGTTGTGGGCGATCAGGCCAGCAGGGAGGGCAGTTAGGGGTGACCAGGCCTGCAGGGGAGGGCAGTTAGGGCAATTGGGCCAGCTGAGGAGCAGTTAAATGTTGACCAGGCTGGCAGGGAGTGGTTAGGGGATGATCAGGCTGGTAGGCAGAAGCAGTTAGGGGCAATCAGGCAGGCAGGCAGGCGAGGAGTTGGGAGTCAGCAGTCCTGGATTATGAGAGGGATGTCCGACCACCATTCTGGTGGGATCAGGCCTACATGGGTGATCAGACATCCCTCAAGGGGTCCCAGATTGGAAAGGGTGAAGGCTGAAGGCTGGGCTGAGGGACAACCCCCCTCCCCACATGCACAAATTTTGTGTGCCAGGCATCTAGTGAATATAATTATTTCAAAAAGCAGAAATAAAACAGGCAGTGGGCTGAATTTGTAAAGGACATAATTTGCTGACCTCCTTTTTTTGAGACAAGAGCTTCTTTCTCACATTTCCATTTCAAAAACATCCCAGAAGAAGACTCAGATTGTCCTGCTTGGGTCATGTGCCTCTCTCCTGTATCGATCACTGTGGGTAAAAAGCAAAGTCATGTGATTACATGTTAGAACCAATACGGGTGGAAATTTTTTCTCCCAAATAATGGAAGAGTTAAGGGATGGACAAAACCATATATGTCTGCTACAATGGGTGTCTTAAAAGTCTCAAAATCAAGTCCTAAAATGGGCCTTGTGCAGAACTGGAACTAGAAACCCCAAAACCATCAGCAGCTAAAGAAGCTTTGCTCTTCTTGAAGCCAAATGGTATCATATCTCAACTCTTTAAAAAAAATTTAAATAAATAAATAAATATATTTATATATATGTAATAATATATATAATATTTTATATATTATATATGTATATATATGTATATATGTGTGTGTGTGTGTGTGTGTGTGTGTGTGTATTTCAGAGAGGAAGGGAAAGGGAGAAAGAGATAAAACATCAATGATGAGAGAGAGTCATTGATTGACTACCTCCTGCACCCCCACACTGGGGATTGAGCCTGAAACCCAGGCATATGCCATAACCAGAAATCGAACCATGACCTCCTGGTTTATAGGTTGACACTCAACCACTGAGCAACACTGGCCAGGCTTATCTCCACTCTTTTTTTTTTCTTTTCATTTTCTTACTCGATTCATTCTTCAGTGTGGCTTTCTCTGCTTTTCTTTCTGTGGGGATTAAGGTGATCTCTCCACAGCTTCTGTATAAAGTGTTGTCAGTTAAAATACTTGTTATTTTGTTTGCATTTTACATTATTTCAAAAAACATTAAACGGTAGTAACCTTTTGCCTTTCCACTTAGTGAATTTGTGTTACTAATTACAGTCAATTTTTATTTTTATGATGCTGCATACCTATTCCAGCCTAATAAGCTATGTGTATTATTTTAGAAGGCCCAGCCCAATGTAAAATTTGCAATAGATTTAAAACAAAACATGGTCTCTAGTAAGAGTCTGTATATATTATTTTAGTTAAAACATTTAGTAAACAAGTAAGATTTTATTAAACAGCACATAGACTGTTATCTCAGTATCTGGTCAAAACCTCTGAAAGGATCTTTTAGGTCACTTGCTATCTTTTAATTAACAATGATCTATGGCAAGTGATGGAAATAGATAGTAAAAACATGACCTCCAGGGCCCACTCTCTAATGCAGGTGTCCCATGGGTCTGGCGACCTGAAGGTCTGCAACCCACTATGGGTTCTTGGCATCATGCAAGAAAGAATTCAAACTCAAGCCAGCTAGAGAGTTTATTAGTGAAGCAGTGGGGCAGAGAGTGGCTACACCACAGGCAGAGCAGCCTCTCCCTAATGGGATTTACTTCTTTTATTGAGTTCATCTAATCAAGGGGTAGGGCGTTCAATAAGGGGGAGGAATATTCAGGATTTTTCCAGGAAAGGGGTGGAGACTTCTTGAAAGAGCTTCATCGACCATGTTGTGTCCTTATATGTACTTCCCATTTCTGATCATGGTGGCATGGGGTGTGTCAGTTAGTATGCTAATGTATTATTGATAGAATGAGAATATAATGAGGCTAGGGATTCTGGCCTGGTGAAATTAGTCACCATGTTGAATGGAGCTGGTCTTCTCCTGGTTCTAAGCCATAAATCCATTAGGGGTTGGTCTTATGATCTCCCTTGGTAGTCTTTGTAGCCTTTATTGGTTATAGTCATTTTGCCACACACCCTCCCTCACCTTCGGTCCTCAGGAAGTCCAAGTTTTAGTGCGGCCTTGGTGGTGTGATTTGACTATATTGTGTAACTCTCTGAGCCTCGGTTTCTCTTATTGTGATATGAAGAAGTTGGACTTGATCTCAAAATTCTCTGGTAGCTCCATGATTCTACAATTCATCTAGTGACTCCACAATTCTACTATTATTTCTACTCAGCTTCTAGCCAGTTTGTAGTGTGTGTGTGTGTGTGTGTGTGTGTGTGTGTGTGTACTTTAAGAGCTATATAAAATCCTGATAACGTTCTTCCTTCAACAACATTTTATAAAAGTCAGAGAAAATTAGCTCAAAAATATATAGCAATTAACCTTTTTTTCTAAGTTTTGGGGGGAAAAAAGTAGAAGAGGAAATTGTCAACAGAAGAGGAAAAGCATCAGCTACTCCTACAGCTTATAAAGTCTAACAGGTTAAATACAATAAACAGGCGAGTGAAAGAGTTTCAAGTACACATTTTCATTGAACCAGACCATAGGATGCTGGGGCTTGATCACTGCCATCACACAAGAGGAAAATTGAAAGTCTTTCTTTGGGAACTTAACAGCATCATTTGTTAAATAAGCACCGTGGGAGCTATAGGATTGTTTAGCTCAAGAGCAGCGAGACACATCAAGAAGAGAGGAACGACAACGTGAGTCTTTCCAACAATTCAGCAGTCTGTTCAGTGGAGAGACGTTAATGTGTTAAAAAAGGATCATCAGCTCTAATGGGAGTAATAATAACTGGGATTTATAATTCTATTTAGGTAGCAAACTATTTTCAAGAAGCTCTAAGCACATTAACTTCCTCAATCCTACATTGGTGGAATACTAGCAAATCCTACGCCATTATTCTCACTAAACAGGTAAAAAACCTGTAAAGGCATTTATTCATGTCACATTTATATGTATCCAACTTTCAACATACCCCATATAATTTCTGGGGAAATGTACGTTATTTCACACACAAAAAACAATAATAGTAACTATTTTGGTATGACTAATAACATAGGAACACTAAAACTTGCTTTTAAAACATAAGGTTCCATGCTATTTTAATCTTTACAACAATCCAGGGATGTAGGCTGAATTTACAATGTGAATACCATTGCATAGGTGAGAAAATTGGAACACAGGGAGGTTAACTGGCATGCCCACCTTCAACTAAGCGGCTAAAGCAGAATTAGTACCAGGATCCAGGACCCCTGACTTGGAAAACAATTCCAAGTGTTATTCATGGTTTATAGCAGAAGTTAAATTGAAATAAAATAGGACCAGTAATGTGTTTTCTGAACTGGCATTATACGTTGTATCTTCTAATGCCCACATACCTTATATTGGCATCTGAAGAAGTGTTCACACCTGTGGTACTGTGGTACTGCTCATGGAAAGTGTCATATTAGAGTCACAAAGTACTAGTAAGGCTGCATGCGTAACAAGAGCCAGAATGACTAAGGAGGTAAGATGGTGTCACTGCTCATGTTTGTCTCCAACTCTATTTAAGAAGATGCCAACAAATGTTTCAGTCCAACTCTACTGTCATTAATCTCAACATAGAGAGGACATGTCAGTTAGTTCCCCCATGTTGAATACACTTTCCCCACTCTGTTAATTCCAACTCCACCTTCAGCTCTCATTTCAAGCACCACTTCCTCGGGGAATCTTTTTCTGACTCCTGGGCCTTTGTACTATGCTCTCTTTTCCTTCAACACACTTTACTCAGCTAGTGACTATACATTCACTTTGGTGCTTCTATAATTATTGTCACTCTCCCACTAGAGAGTTGGCAAGCCCCATGAGAGCAGGAAACATATCGGTTTTTGCTCATCATGATATCCCCAACAAGTAGCAGAATATATAGCCACACAGTATGCATCCAGTTAGTATATGTTTGAACAAATCCTCAGATGGATGGGTGGGTAGATGGGTGGGTAGATGGATGGATGAATGGATGGATAGATGGATGGATGGATGGATAAATGAATGAATGAGATTTAATATAAAGAATGAGGGTGGCCGGCACCGGTTTGGCTCAGTGGATAGAGCGTCGGCCTGCGGACTGAAAGGTCCCAGGTTCGATTCCGGTCAAGGGCATGTACCTTGGTTGTGGGTACATCCCCAGTAGGGGGTGTGCAAGAGGCAGCTCGTTGATGACTCTCTCTCATCAATGTTTCTAACTCTATATCCCTCTCTCTTCCTCTCTGTGAAAAATCAATAAAATATATTTAAAAAGAAAAAGAAAAAGAAAAAAAGAATGAGGGTGGCCAGGTAAAATTCAGGATGCCTAGTTAAACTTGAATTTCAGATAAATAAGTAATAATTTTTTTACTAGTATCCCCATGCAATATTTGGTACATACATTAAAAAATTACTTATTGAAATTCAAATTTACTGTATTTTTGTTTGCTAAATTTAAATGTTGAAGTTGGAAGAAACCTTGGAAATGATAGCTCAAACCCTTCATTTTAAAGACAAAGAAATTGGCACCAAAGGACATGAATATCAAGAAAGATTTTCCTTAATGGGATTGTAAGTGTGTTCTTAAAGTTTTTAAATTGTGGGTTCCCTTTCTAGCTTGTCTAACTACATTAGAGGAAGTCAGAGCCAAGAGATGGAGAGATGGCATTGAGTATTGGCATCCTGCAGTGCCTGAAACAATTCTTGAACTTTTCAGTAACAGGAGCCAATAAATTCCCTTTATCACCTGAGCTGGTTTGAATGGTATGTCTAGTTCTTGTAAGCCTGAGAGTCTCACTAATGTTATAAGCCCTTCCACGTTTTCTTATTCAGGTTATTAGTCATCATAGCAGAAGCTCAGTAAATATTTATTAAATAAATCACAGCCTTGGTTTAGGCTATCATATCATGTTATCATTTAAATATTTTCCTTATCCATTCAGAGTTGTTGTTTTTTTAGTCTGAATTTCTTTTTCTGAGGACACACACACACACAAAACCAAACTAAATATATTATTTTTTACAATATAAACATGTAAAATAATGAAGCCAGGGATATTATATATCTGTACCACTTTCTATGGATGGCTTGAGCATAAAATTAGCCAGATTTAAGAGTTTTGTGTTTTCAAACCCTTCCATTCTTCTTTTCCAATTAGTCCCAATTTTGCAGGATAAGAAACCTAGATGTAAACTTCCATAGTTTCTTTATAAATAAAAAAGGTATTTAACTTTAATAAAGTCCTGGATAATGAAGTTCTACAACCAAAATGCCCTTTTTTGTACTGTATTAAATTTCTCTGTCAGGACAAAAACCTCAGCTCACAGAGGGATGATTTCGGCAAATTTGCTTACTTATACCCAGCTGTAAACATTAAGCCATTTGAAAGGCTGAGTTGGCATTTCCCTGTCTCTTAATTCTCCAAGGCACTCACATTTCTGCATGTAGACCCTGCAGCAGACCTTCTACAGCTGAGCTCCTTGGACATTTGAGAGCCCAGCTCCAAGATAGTTTATGTCCAGCTTCATGTGACTATCTGTTTCTGGACTAGAGGCCCAATGCACGAAATTCGTGCAAGGTGCTTAGCCCTTGCAGCCCCAGCTGCCTCTCAGCCCCGCCTTCTGCCCACTGGTCATTCCTGAAGGTTGTTCAGCCATCTGGTCTAATTAGCATAGTAGCTCTTTATTACATAGGATTACTAGTAGTAAAGGAACCACATAGGCACCTAAGCACCGTCTTCTTAACCATGTAATGTTCAAACATGACATTCTCCCCCACCGGTCCCCACATCAAACAAAGAGATTGCTCTAGTTTGAATTCCAGAGCATTTCATCAATAGGCAGTTCTAAATCTTCTTCACATTAGCATCTAGTTTTGGGTGTTGAGGCAAGTTTCCTAGTAAAATCAACACTGGGAAAAGTGTTAGAGAAATACGTTATAATCCTTTTATGATTTTATCTTGTATTGTATTTAAACCCTGAATCTCAATATTAAAAGTGAATTTTCCTATCATCGTGGAAACAAATATGCTTTTCATTACAGTCAACACTGTGACGGTGTTATTTTCAAATATAATTGATAAGAGGAACTTCAGCAGTTTTCTCAAAAAGTTATTTGTGCCTCTTCCTTATGTCTTATTATACAACTACCAAGCTTATCTTCGATCTTCACAAATAAAAATCTGTGAGATTCATTTCAGCTGTGAGTTCCTATACTATTTAAATTAAACATTGTAGGTTCAGCTTGTTTGTTTTGGTTTATGGTTTGCCTGTTTGGGCTCTGAAGTGTCATTTTGTCTCCTAGACGTTAGGCTGATAGAAGCCGTGGTAGAGTTTGGTCAAGTCTCTCAGTGCCAGGGTTTGGATGTGCTGAGTTTCTGCAGTTCTCACAGGTCCAATGCCATTCAGTTGATTTTTGTAAGTTTCCCCACAAGGGTTGGAAACACCTTTAGTTGCTTGATATCTGACTGGGTTCCTTCAGACTTTTATTGGACTATAGCTTTCATTACCCTCTTGCTAAGATTTTACAGTCTCTTAAATGAACTTTTGAGGCTGCTCTCTACCCCCATTCATGTCCCTGGTTAAACTTTGGAGAGTGACATAGGGATTTAAATACAATCTGAAGCCAAGAACTGGAGGGCAATTTCCTGAAGAAGTATTCTTTTTCATAATTTGTCACTTAAAAAGTAAGATCTGAGCCCTAGTCAGTTTGGGTCATTAGGGTTCAATTCCAGTCATGGATATGTACCTTGGTTGCAGGCTCGAACAGGGGATGTGCAGGAGGCTACCAATTGATGTGTTTCTCTCTCTGTTTCTCCCTCTCTCTTTCACTTTTTCTAAAAATCAAAGGAAAAAATATCCTCAGGTGGGGATTAACAACAACAACAAAAGTAAGGTCTGAGATAAATCCTTCTCCCCCCCCCCCCCCAAGGTTGATCCTGCCCAGATGACCTAGGACTTAAACTCTCTTCTCCAAAAAACTGTGGGATGAAGAATAGGGATGATATCCATGGAGAATTTCAATTTAAGTGTTATTTATAACATCTATTGGCTTTCTCAGCAAGAAAAAAAAATTATGTATGTTCTTTTAAAAGCTATGCTTCTGAAATTGCATGCTTTGACACCTGTTCTTGGTTTCTGTCACTGACTGGGATGACCTAATTTGCCAGTTCCAGCAGTTTCTGGACTGGGACTACTCTATGAGAAAAAGGGAACAAAATTAAAAGCAATTAAGTTGAGGTGGGCTTGTAAAACAATGAATTAAAAATCCGAAGAGAATGTAATAATTTCTCTGCCGTACCAGTTTCTCTTTGTTATAAACGTCCTTATTTTTAACATGAGTTTCCAGAGTGCTAAACCAATTAAATTGAGGCTACGCTTAAATATTGTTTCTTAAGACCTATTTTAAAACATTAAGTGAAGCTTGACTTCAAATTAACCTTTCTGAAATAAATAGTTCTGAATTCCTGCCGGGGAATGGAAGTTAGCTACTGCCAGACATACATTTTCTCACAAAATGTACAATTACAATTCTTCAAAATTAGAACAGAGAAGATAAAGGCAACTGGGTTTCAACACCATAAGGTGGCTTTAAATTAATTTTTAAAGGGAATATAACATCTTCATCATCTGCTCCTTAGACTTATATTTCCCTTGGTGTCAAATCTTTGTTGATTTTCTGTTGTTAAATTTAAAATACAACTACATGAGCCCAGGGGTGATCAATCCAAGCCATTTATGGCTCTTCAAAGCTTATCTAATCTTCTATGTGCATTTTGAAAATTTTAGACTTGATTCTGCTGTGTAAAAATGCTGTTACTTAATTACATGACACTGTGAATGAAAATAATACAGTACATCCTCTGAAAGGCTTAAAATGATATTGCAAGACTGAGAGAAATGAGGGCACTGCAACCAACTCCAGCACTCTGAGAGGTGTTTCTATAACAATCTTTGTGAGAGTTGTGGCTTAAATTGGACAAAAGGGAGAATGAGTGAGTAGGGTGGGTCTTTATCAATGACATTGATAAATTGTGGCTTCTAACTTCAGCCAAGACTTGAATTACCTTCTTTTCTAGTGTCAATTTAATGTTACATGTATAGGTATATGTATATATTAAATATCCTACCTAATAAAAAGGTAATATGCAAATTGACCATCACTCTGCAATGAAGATGGCGGTGACCACAGCCAATAAGGAGGAAATATGCAAATTGACACAACAAAGATGGTGGCAGCCTCCCTGCCCTGGCCACTCCAGGCCTCTGGGCAGCACACACAAGCAGGGGCAGAGCGGCCAGGGCAGGGCAGGACACCTGCTATGATGGGGAGACAGGAGGTGGAGAGAGATACAAGAGGGTGGCATGATAAATAAATGAATGCTTTTAAAATATAAAGAGGGCTGGAGTGAAGGGGGAAGGTGACTTCAGCCAGAGCAAAGGTGGAAGGTGGCAGCCGGAGCAAAGGCCCGGGTCCTGGGTGCAGGAAGGAAGCCAGTGCCAGCAGCCTGGGGAAGGAAGGCCTATTCTTGCACGCATCTTCATGCATCGGGCCTCTAGTATATTAAATATTTAATGTTATATATATTAAATATTGCTTTAATGATATTTGCTCTCTTAAGTGTAGCTACATTCTTTGGAAAAGAATAAGAAGAAATGATGATTATTTATAGTACAAATCAGATACCAGTGATTTTGAATGCTCAGCAACTCAATATAACTCACAGATTGGATGTACGGGTCAATTTAAAAAAATGTTGACCTGGAACCAAAAATGAGTAATATTAGACATACCAAGAAGAAGCTGCAGATCCTAATAAGAAGCCTCCCTCTCATCTGAAAATTCAGTTCTCCGAGGCATCTGATTTGGGGCTGGAAAAACTGCGGAGGGTAGAAACAAAAAGTAGTTTGGGCACGAGTGTTCTCTGGCTCTTAGTGGTTCTGTTTGTTGGTTTGTTGGATTGCATTTGCCTCTAGTGGCCTTTTGCACCAGGCTTTGCAGGGTCTTCACGTTATGCTCACATGGATTATAGATTGTAGCGTTTGAATGTAGACTACAATAGACCCCCTTGTCCGCCGTGGATGCCGGAAACTGCAGATACTACCGAACCCTATAAAACTGTGCTTTTTTTTCTATACATACATACCTCTGATAAAGTTTAATTCACACATTAGGCACAGTAAGAGCTTAAAAACAATAACTAACAACAAAACAGTACAATTATAACAAAATACTGTAATAAAAGTTAAGTGAGTGTGACATTAGTAAGTAAAATAAGGGTTATGTGCGATAGTCAGATAACCCTGACAGCCACTTCGTGGCTAACAGGTGGGAAGCTGATGCCATGTGGAGATGTTGGACAAAGGGGTGGCTCCAGCCCTGGGAAGGATGGCACTACACAGCATGAGATTTCATCATGCCACCCAGAATAGCGTGCACCTTAAAACTTATGTGTTGTTTATTTCTGGGACTTTTCATTTAATATTTTCAGACAGCAGTTCACCGCCGATAACCGAAACTACGGAAAGTGAAAGCATGGGTAAGGAGAGACTACTGTGTAGGTTGTAGTATCAGACTCGTCTGGTTTAGGGATTGTGGTGTCTGAGAGCCTGCAGGCGGTCCAGCTGCTGCTTTTACGTTGTGCCCCTTTTCAGGCCTGTCCATTGCTCCCCTCAGTTCACCCTGCTATTGTGCAGTGCCATGAGACCCCAGAGTGTGTGTGCCAACGACTTCAGGAAATGGATGTTAGCTACCGAGGGCCAGGTCACAGGCCCTTACTTTATGATAACGCCAGCAATTATTTGTCAACTGTTTCAAAGCAGCCCAAAGCAGCTTTGGCTAATGGAGAAGACACGACACGTTCTGTCTTCAGGGTGAGTGGATGAAACGTGACATTACCAACACAGCAGTACCTCTCAGAATTCTGATATTAAAGTAACTCTGCTTTCCTGAAGTAAATCTAACCTCATCATTGTTTATTATCATATATATATATATATATTGCTGGATTCAGTTTGCCAGTATTTCATCTGTGATTTGTACACCTATGTTCATGAGAAAAATTTCCCTATAAATTTTCTTTCTTATATTGCCCTTGCCTGTTTTTTATATCATAGTTATAATAGCATCATAAAATGGGTTAGTTTTATTCTAGCTTTCTATTCTTTATAAAAGTTTGCTTAAGACTAAAAATCTCTTTCTGAAATGCTTGTCCCATTTCTCTCTGTGCTTTTATTTATTAACTTGCTTTTCCTTTAAAGAGCTCCTTTAACTTAAAAGCATCAAAGAAATTGGGCTGAAACTCAAGGATCAGGATATCTTAATTGATGTTAACTTTTCCAAATATAACATTTATTTGTGTTTAGTGTGACCAATTAGTAATTCCTAGATGGGAGGAGGGGAAATCTTGCAGTCATTTAAAATAATACTGACTGTTAAATGAAAATGAGAATTTCAATACTCTGTTGATAACCACCTATTTTGAAATATTTTTATAAACAATTCAGTCACATTTATAACATGGTAATTCTAGACTTCTCTGCCTTCTGACACTCAACAATGAAAGGAAGCATTTCTACTATGTAAAGAACACATCAAAATTTCATGGGGGCAAGTCTTTTCACAAAGAAGCTATGATGATTTTCCAAGATTTTTAAAAAAAAATCAGTTCTATGTTTTATATTTTATAGATATATGTTCTCTCTTTTCAAATATTAGTACAAATGCAATTTTCTTGATGGAGCATTATTTCTAAATAGTAAAGATTACTTTAATTCTCTGGGGGGGGGGGGGGGAACCTGGGGTATTTTTTCTTTATTTTATTTGAAATGTAACTATTGAAAGCCCTCCATATCAATTTTATTTCTTTTCTTCTAGTGACTTAGTTTCTAAATACCAATGCTTTTACAAAATGTAAATATCTTATTCAAAATATAATTAAATTATAGCATTCACAGATTATAGGCAGTTATAGTCACATAATGTGTATAATTTCAATTTTGGGAAGTAAAAAAGCCTATAAATACACAGCTACCATATTTGAACAAGAAATATTATAGTTCCTTTTTGGAAATAAGATATACTATAGCAAAAATACCATTTCTAGCTAAGAATGTAAAGTAAGTAGAGTAGGTCTTTCCAGAAGAATACAAATTAAGCCTGCCTCTATGGGAATTGTACAGGGGTCCTGCCTATTAATTTAGGTTACTTAATTCTGAGAACAATTATACGCATTTTATACTGAGAACATGTATTCCACCAACCTTGCAATCTGGATTAATTCTATGGTCACATATACTGATTGTTAAGATAACTAATGTCTGTTTTGTAGCACTTCATGTCAGTAGTCCCTCTCAAAAAAACCTGAACTGAATTGGGATATTCCAAAACCAATTTCGGAGTTTTCATACGTTTAAATATTAGCCCCATTTTTTTTTAACCCTTGAGTTAGTAGACAATGTGATAAGTTACCCAGATAGTAGGACTTCATATTAGTTTCCTAAGCATGCTGGGGAGGGAAAATTGCCACAAACTGGGTAGCTTAAAAGAGCAAACACTTATTTTCTCCCACTTCTGGGGCCCAGAAACCCAAAAATCAAGGTGTAGGCAGTACTTCTTTCCCTCTGAAAGCTCTAGGGTAGAATCCTTCCTTGTCTCTTCAGGCTTCTGGTGGTTCCAGGCGCTCCTTGGTTTACGGCTGCATAGCGCCAACATCTGCCTCCATCTTCCCTGTGTCTCCTCTTCTGTCTCCTCTAAAAACACTGTCATTGGACTTAGCGGCCATCCAACCAATGCACGATGATCTTATCTTGAGACCTTTAATTTAATTAATTATATCTACAAAGAATTTTTTTTTCAAATGAGGGCACATTTGCAGGTTATGGGTTGTTGTTGTTGTTGTTGTTTTTTGGGGGGTGCAGGTTGGGGCGGGTGCGGGTGCTATTCAATCTGCTGCAGACTCATTTCCCCAACGGATAGGGCTACCAGAAGGCAGTCTGCTGTCAGCGCTCTTTGGGGATTATTTCTTTTGGGAAATTGCCTGTCCAAGGCTTCCTTCGAAGGGCAGCCCACACCCAAAGCTGATCCAAATGGATATAAAGGCCAGGCCTCCTTGGCCCAACTTGGGACGACACTGTAAGACCACTCATTTCAGCACCACCACCTACGTTTAGCTGGGGCATGGCATGTAACCAAGATACGTGCCCTTAACTAGAATCAAACCCAGGACCCTTTGGTCCATAGGCCGACGCTCTACCCACTGAGCCAAACCAGTCAGGGCATGAGTTCCTTTTAAGAAAATAACACAGACTTATACCATAGCCCCAAAATATCATAAGTATGCACATAATATGATTTAGCCCTGTTCTTTTGTAAAAAGTTCACAGAAAATAAAGCAGGTTAAAAATAAAATCAGCCGAGACCGGTTTGGCTCAATGGATAGAGCGTCGGCTTGGGGACTGAAGGGTCCCGGGTTTGATTCTGGTCAAGGGCATGTACCTTGGTTGCGGGCATATCCCCAGTAGGGGTGTGCAAGAGGCAGCTGATCGATGACTCTCTCTCATCGATATTTCTAGCTCTCTAGTTCTCTCCCTTCTTCTCTGTACAAAATCAATAAAAAATATATTTAAAAAAAATAATAAAAATAAATAAAAATAAAATCAGCACTATTTTTAAATGTAAGTACTTAAATAGCTATTAATCATTTTTTATATTTTACTTCATTCTAAAAAGGATTTGAATTACTTGTAATAAAACACATTTTAATATATTAAAAAATAAGAATGTGAGAAAACTGAGGTTAGAAAATAAGATAAAGCTCCAGGTAATGTCAATATCTAAAGTTTATGACATTGGTGGTGGTAAGCCTAAAATTTGGCTCTGAGCATTTCAATTATTAATAACAGGTACAATAGACTGGTCCAAGTTCCCAAGTTACCAGGTTCACTCCAGATGATTAAGCCAATTGTGCTAATCCTATTCCTCTGCTCAGAAGTGGTTTAAGAATGTGGGTATGACCTATTTCTGGCAACATAGACATGGAGTTAGTCTTCCAGGGGAGGAGTTATAGCTTTCCATGGAAGGCCTCCTCATTTTAAAAATATATATATTTTATTTTTTACAGAGAGGAAGAGAGAGGGGTAGAGAGTTAGAAACATCGATGAGAAAGAAACATTGATCAGCTGCCTCCTGCACACCCCCTACTGGGTATGCCAGAAACCAAGGTACATGTCCTTGACCGGAATCCAACCGGGGACCCTTGATAGAACACAGGCCGACGCTCTATCCACTGAGCCAAACCGGTTAGGGCAGGCCTCCTCATTTTTGTTCCTAAAAGAGAGAAAAGAAATCTACCATCTCCTTTCTTCCTCTGGATCCTATTCTGTCTGAATATGATGCCTGAGTGAATGAGCCACCTTGGCATCAGCCTGAGAACAAAGCCAAAACGTGTGTGTGGGGGTGGGGGTGGGGGTGGGGGGTACAGAACCAAGGGCGTTCCTGTGAAGGGGCAGGGGCCCTGACACACTGCCCAGACGCTAGACCTCTGATTATGTCAGTTATGGCATTTTCTGTGTTATGGCTTTTTTTTTTGCTTTTTTTTTTTTTAATTTAAGGCAACTTCTGTTGGTTTTTTTCTGTTATTTTAAACATCATAAATAGTTTAAAATCAGCAGTTAAGGGTAAGGCTGTAAAATCAGACTAATCTGGTTTTACCATTTAACTTGTTCTATGTAAACTTGAACAAGGATTACAATATTTAAACATCAGTCTTTCTCCTGTATATTGGGGTAGGTAATACCTCCAATACAAATTTGTACAAATAATTTAGTGGGGACATAAAGCATGTGAAATATTAGCATAGAACCTGATGCATTGTAAGTGCTTGGTAAAGAGTAGGCTTTAACACTGAGGAGAAACGCAGATATTTAATACCCAAGTGACTGGCAATCAGACTTTCTGAGTCTGTAATTCAGACTCAACCTTTAGTGAAGATGGAAGAGAACTGACCACTTCTTGCTTGTAAAACAATTGCATGCTGAAGTTCATTCCGAGAGATCTCATTGTTAATCTCAACTAAATATTTAGGACCAAAATTATACATTAATTATCTTGTACTCTTCCTGAAGGAGCACAGTATAGTGTGACAAGAGTAGGGCTCAAATATCACCGTCGTGTGTCCTACAGTCATCAGTCTGTCAGCCCTTCTTGGCTTTAGTCTCCTTTTCTCTCTCTCTCTCTCTTTTTAAAATATATTTTATTGATTTTTTACAGAGAGGAAGGGAGAGGGATAGAGAGCTAGAAACATCCATGAGAAAGAAACATCGACCAGCTGCCTCCTGCACACCCCCTACTGGAGATGTGCCCGCAACCAAGGTATATGCCCTTGACAGGAATCGAACTTGGGACCACTCAGTCCACTGACCAACGCTCTATCCACTAAGCTAAACTGGTTTTGGCATCTCCTTGTCTCTTGCAGATGAGCTCTTCTCAAATCTGGTTGATGTTAACAACGCCATCCACCTCTGGAATAAAGGCTCCTTCCTCCTTCAGGCTTTGTAGAGCCAAATCCTTTAGAGCCAGCCCCCAAGAAATGATGGCAATATTATTTTGTTTTTTTAAGGGGTTGCATATGGTCCGTCCCTAGACCATCTCTAGCCAGCCCAGGGATCTCTCAGCATTAGGTCCTGTCCTTTCAACGGGAGGAGAACCTCAATCTAAAGCTGTATGATCCCGCTGATGATCATAATACCCAGCATTGCATTAGCAGCAAGGTTCAGGAGGGTAGATATGGGGAGAGTGGATATGGGAAGAGTTGTGGGCTGAGGGAGAAAGATAAGCTGAATACCCCAAACAAGAATATTTTTTTTACCATTCTCAGGAAGCAGTAAAAGGGGGCTAATTTACTTGCTGGGGTTTGGCTGGTGGACTCAGTCTGTGAAAGAATTCCCAACTAAAAAAGAAGAGATGCAGAGATGGAATTTATTTTACTTTCCAAGGGAGGAAAGGGCCAAGTGTTGCTAGTCAATGCAGGGCGGGGAAGAAAGAGCTTTGAAGCAGTTGCTGTTGCTAAGCGACCAGGAGGGGAGGAGGGGTTGTGTTGAAGTAGAGCAGTTAGGGGAGTTGCGGGGAGAAGGGAGCTGTTTTGAAAAGTTATAGTTTGTTTGCTTTCCAGGAGACAGCTGGCGGATGTCCTAAGGAGGTGCCTTATCAGCATTTTCCCCAAGTCTGTGAAACATGCCTAAACCAAAAGCTATAAAGAGTTCCAAGGGGGCTTGTCTGAAAGCCAGTGGGAAAGGGAACTTGCTACTAACTAGAGACTCCTTGGTGCAAATCATCCCTGAGTGTTAAAGCAGCTGGGAGGAGGAGGATGGGACAGTGTAGCTGATCTTGTCCCGCATTTTGAGCAGAGGGGCTGTTTGAATCAGAGGAGCCAACAATCTTGGGGTTGAATCACCAGGTGCTTCTCATAAATTCTGGAAGACCACAGCAAATAAAGGAGAGGCCTCTCTGTCCTTAGATTGTATTTCTTAAGGACAAGGACTGTGTCTTCACTGGTACCGTTCATTGCCTGAAAGTAGTGAGAATAGTGGTATTGCTCTTGTAACTTTTAAAATAAAGTTTAAATGACAATATCTTCAAAATAGAGCCATTAAGCACATTTGGTAACTAAAGGGTTTAAAAGGGTAATTTACTTTTTTTAAAAAATTCCTTTTTGCCGAAACTTTTTTGGCTCAGTGGAGAGCATCCGCCTGGGGACTGAAAGGTCCCAGGTTCGATTCTGGTCAAGGGCATGTACCTTGGTTGCAGGCACATCCCCAGTGGGAGGTGCGCAAGAGGCAGCTGATCGATGTTTCTCTCTCATTGATGTTTCTAACTCTCCCTCTCTGTAAAAAAATTCAATAAAAATATATTTTTTAAAAAAATTCCTTTTATTTGTAATAATATGAACAATAAAAATTTATTTTAAAAAATTCCTTTTTGTTTTTATTGCTGTTTGTTTAATATTGTTAATTTGGGGTGGAGGGAGAGGAAGAAAGCATGTCCCCTTCACCACCACCACCACCACCCCCTCCCCACTAACCACCACCACCACCCCCAAATACTACCACCAGCACCACCACCAAGGCCCAGTGGGTGCTCAGGGACTGAGCGCTAAACCCCAATGAAGGTCCCTGTGCCACCCCTGTGCACGTGGCTCCCAGCAGAGCGACAGGGCATGGCTTAGTGAGGAGGATCAGGAGTGCAGGCCCCCATGACCTGAAGCGCAGAGGCCCTTATCCGATTTCTGGGGCTTCTTTTACAAGCTCAAGAGATGCGAGGGGCTTACAAAATTACTGCCCTCCCCTGCAGGCCTGGTCCCCCCAACTGCTCTCCCCTGCAGGAATGGTCCCCCCAACTGCTCTCCCCTGCAGGAATGGTCCCCCGCAACTGCCCTCCCCTGCAGGCCTAGGTCCCCCACAACTGCCCTCCTCTGCCGGCCCAGTCACCCCTAACTGCCCTCCCCTGCAGGCCTAGGTCCCCCACAACTGCCCTCCCCTGCCGGCCCAGTCACCCCTAACTGCCCTTCCCTGCCAGCCATCTTGTGGTGGCTATCTTATGTAAAGTGACCAGACGTCCCACTTTTGGCGGCGGGACAGTCCCGATTTTTAACGATTTGTCCCACGTCCCACGGCGTTTTAAAAAAATCCCGATTAAAAATAAATAAATAAAAATAAATAAATAAATAAAAAGTCCCGATTAATCTTTCCAAAAATTGAGACTTTTAAAACGCCGCGGGACACAGGATTTTTAACAAATTATTAAAAATCAGGACTGTCCTGCCAAAAGCGGGACGTCTGGTCACCTTAATCTTGTGTCCACATAGGATGTCTATCTTGTGTTTTGGAGTGATGGTCAGTTATTACCTCCTTATTATACAGGATTATTATATAGGATAGCACTATGATAATTATAATTAAACCCCTTTAAGATTCCTTATTAAACTCCTAATTTTCTTAGTATAATTTCTAAAAAGCCCAATTTCTGCTTTAAAATGTTGGTACAGTGTTAAGTTTTAAAATATATATTGCCAAAATTCAGTAGGCTATTTAAATATTTTTATGAATTACATTCTCAACTTAGAGAAATTCATTGGCCTATTAAATCATCATACAAAAATTTTCACTTTCTTTATATTTAGCAGGTTCATAACAAGACTCCATTATGATAGCAATGAATTTATTACTCCAATATTGTCATATGTCTTATTTTAACTTCAAGTAAAAATTATTTTATTTGCTAGTTGCTTACTTTCTTGAATTTCTCCCACACTTGGCATCTCAATAACTGGGTTTGTAGCCCAATCTTTAGGTCTAGTAATACAGGCAAATCTCTCTAGTAATTCTATTCATTTTTAAAATCAAATTGATCATTTTGCATAAACAGTAAGTTGTCACAATTTAAATTGAGTGAATTTAATGTAAGATATGCTAGGCCTTTTTTATTTGCAAATTCACCTGTAATAGTCACGTCTATGCTCAGTCTCTTGAGATTAGCACAGCACGAGAAGCAACAGTTTTTATATTTTGGTAGCATACATTTACTTTTAAAATATACATATATATAAACACACATGCATTCCTGGAATATGTTATGCTCTATTGCTCACAGATACGGAATAAATTATTTAACTACCAAGCCAAGTATTTGCAAATGTGTTTTGCTATTGCTTATAATCTGTTTTAAAAACCACTAGCTAGCCGGGACCGGTTTGGCTCAGTGGATAGAGCGTCGGCCTGCGGACTAAAGGGTTCGATTCCGGTCAAGGGCATGTACCTTGGTTGTGGGCACATCCCCAGAGGGGAGTGTGCAAGAGGCAGCTGGGTGATGTTTCTCTCTGATCGACATTTCTAACTCTCTGTCCCTCTCAATTCCTCTCTGTGTAAAATCAATAAAATATATTTAAAAACAACAACAACAAAAAAAAACACCACTAGCTAGCCCTGGCTTGTGTTGCTCAGTGGTTAAAGCATAAGCCTATGCATTGGCGGGTCAAAGGTTTGATTCCTGGGCAAAGGCATGTACCTGGGTTGCAGGTTCAATCCCTGGCCCCGGTTGGGTGAATGTGGGAGGCAACTAATCAATGTGTCCCTCTCACATTGATGTTTCTCTGTGTGTGTGTGTGTGTGTGTGTGTGTGTGTCTTTTTCTCTCTCTTCCCTCTTCCTCTCTTCTTCTCTCTCTAAAAATCAATGAGAAAATATCATCTGGTGAGGATTAACAAAATAACAAAACACACACACACACAAACAAACAAACAAAAAAACATCAGCTAGATGCTCCCTTTTCTGTTATGTCCACCTTAGTGAAAAAGAGTATACAGTAGCCCCCACTTATCTATGGTCTCGCTTTCTGTGGTTGCCGTTTCCCACAGTTAACCAAAGCTGCAAAATATTAAATTTCCCCAACCACCAACATCATCTACTCCTGACAGGCAATGGTCCATGTCGTTGTGGCTGGAAGATCCAAGATCGCCTGAAGCAGATGATCTTCCTTCTGATGTATCATCAGGTCAACCGTAGCCTAAGTCTGCACCACAGTGCCCAGGTCATTCACCTCACGTCATCTCACACCTGCGCATCTGGCCATCCCACATCATCACAGCAGAAGGGTGAGTGTAGTACAATGAGATATGATATAATCATATTTTTTATTGTTAGTTATTATTGTTCATCTCTTACTGTGCCTAATTTACAAATTGAACTTTAACATAGGTGTGTACCTATAGGAATTAATATAGTATATGTGGGGTTTGGCACTAGCCGTGGTTTCAGGCACCCACTGGGGGCTTTACAGTGGATCCCCCACAGATAAGGGGGGACTATTGTAAGTTAGCACTTGATAATGACCTCTGTGCGAAGGCTCAGAAAATGCTGATGGTTTAACAAGGGACAGAGTATTTTAACTTTAGGTTTTAGCTTAAGTTCACAACACCAACCACACCTTCATTCACACAAAACTCAGGAAAATGTCAAAAACATGACCCTTTTTAGGGAAAACTGTTATGACATGAATGAGTTTCCCTAAGTAAATGTAATATGAGTATGCAAAATTCGTTGAGACAACATACTAATTCCATATATCTGGGAAGCATTGTGGGATATTGAAATGGACAGGTCATATTTATAGGAAAATTTGATTTTTTTAGAAACACAACGAATTGGGCAATCATCTGGATGAATAATGAGTTAATTACACATAACGACCCACTACTGTACTTCCAACACCTTCGGGGATCAATTTCCCCCCCAAAGTGAGCGGAGGCAGCACCACGTGGGCCGCCATGAAGCACTGACCTCTCTGATTCAAATGCAAAATGCTACTGCAGCTGAAATTCGCCGGGACAGAATGTTCAATAGGAAGATTACATTTCCAGCGGAGCAGAGAGATATTTGCCAGCATCTCATTAAGGCTTCGATACCCCGTCTTGGATTTCAATCAGCACCGAGATAGAATCGCAATAATCCAGTAGCAAGAATGTAGCTAGCTAGGGCTTTGTTTCCCATAGCATTATGCATTTTTCCCATCTCTAATAAAATCCTGGGGGAAAAAAATTTTTCCAAGAGAATAGATAAGGAAAGAAATAACGTGGTAATCATCTTCACCGCAGCCTCACAAAGCGTCCGGGGAAGCCTCTGCGGCCTAATGACTGTTGCCTCTCACCGGAGAAGGTGGCATCATTTGCATTTAGCCCGACGCGTGAAAAAGCCTGACATTCTCTGCATCGTAAATGCAGCATCGATTCTTCCACCTTTGCAGCCCCACCTCCCATCATTAATCCGGTCCGGCCATTTTAGCCACCAGCATTTTCTCCTCCTTGCCTAGAAGTAATTTACCGGCTTAATGGAAATGTGAGGGATTTGCTTTAAAAGATTTTTATGAATTTAGGCAAAAGGTCCCGCTGAACATCTCCCTCTGGAGTGGGGTTATTCTTCGGCCAGGAGGCATTTGATTACCAGGAGGTAATCAGAAAAGATTGGCCTCGGATTTGCTAATTTGCTCAGGCTCTTAAGTAACAAAAGGATCTAAACTCTGCCTCTCAGTTTAAAGTGAGCCCGTAAAAGCTTCCAGTTTAGCAAGGGCATCCAAGAATCCACCATCTGAGCTTTTTAACCCCATTTCAATGTGTGCAAGTGTAATATCATTAGGGACTAATTCATACGATGGATGGGGTAGCCGCGGCTTTCCATGGAATTTAGTTCTTTATCCAAGAGGTAGGTGGTGGGGTGGGAGGACAAACTCCCACAGAAATAGGCTTGTTCTCCTGAAGGCTTAGATGCTGGGAACGCTGCAGAGTTCATGGGATAGTCTCTTTTCTATGAAACTTTTGGTCAGATGTAGGCAGGTAAGAGCTCTGGATTAGACTTGAATGAAGGGGTGGGAAATTCAACTGTATTCTTCTTAATTTTCATGGCTGCATCTGAAAAAGACACAATCAAGCCCAATTATGGCACTGGATTCCCAGCTCCTAGAACTGTGCCAGGCCCTGGGAGACTCAGGAAACACTGGCTGGATGAATGAGCTCTGGTAGCACAGAGCCATCGTCAGAGAGAGACCCTGTTCTTGCCTCAGTTTGTATCATTATCCTGCCATCCTTGGACTGGCTTCTTTGGGCTGGTTGCTCCAGCTCCTGCTTCCAAGCACTTTTTTTCCTGGAATCAACTAACCAAATGGCAAATTTAATGGGAAAAAAACCTGTAATGAAGATTAGAGCCTCTTAACCCAGAAAAAATTTGTACATCTATAATCTTGCTCAGTAACTTTGGTACTTTAAAAAAAAAAAAAAAAATCTACACAATTGAGAACCTGGGGTAACAGTATTTGCCGGAATTCCTGAGAGAGTTCTAATATTTAAAATTTTGTCTCACTGCCTTTGAAATCATCGCCTAACCATACCAGGGGCTCATTATAATTAGATTGGCAGGTGGGGAGAGAAACATATAAGAGAGGAGAGGCTTTGCCAAAGCTTAACAGAACTAAATGATCTCCTCTGGATATGTCGTTCGGAGAATTATTAAAAACCCCACCAAACAGGCATAAACAACCCCCACCCCCAAATAAGGCCAAGGGGTCATAATGCAAGCCTAGGTAGCTCAGCGTCTGATATCCAAAGTAGTGTCAGTAGCTGTGAGACTTAAGGTCGGTTCATAAGTGTCTGTCAAGAACCAACTGGAAAGGAAACATGGCGCACTCACGTAGCTGGGAGGGAAGAGTGCCATGTGACTGAAATACAGGCAAATTTGTTCCCTCATCAATACTCTCTCCATCTATGTTAAAGATTCTCCCTGAACTACCCTGCCACTCCTAGCTCAGTTCTTCCTGATCACTCTGTAGCAGCACTATCTGAGGTCCTTTACCTGGCCTGTCTCATTGATTGGCTAAATCATGCTGAAATCTGGCAACTTGTAGAATCAAGGAACAAAACAAATACCACTTTGGTTGGAATAAAAAATCCAGTGGAGTACTACTTGTCATAAGCAAATGAGACAGGTGAGGGGAAGCGGGGGTGGGGGTGGGGGTGAGGGGGGATGGAGGGAGAAGAAGCATGTATAGGGATTTTGCCTTTGTAAATAATCCCTACTTATTTTTTTTTCAAAATGTGGATAAATGCTTTTCTTAATTTTTTAATTAATTAATTAATTGATGATCATACATAATTTAAACAGTTAAATGATAAGGGTTCTGCCCCAAACTTCCCCACCAATAATACCTGTTCTGTTAGTTGTTTATCCTCATTTCTAAATAATATTCTTAAAGCTACTATTTCTAAATTTTTTTTGCAGTTTTATATTTTATCTTACTTCTACTACAGAAGAATTTGATTCTTATCCACATACCCTCCCACCCCATCTCTTCTTCACCTTCCTATGTAAATATTAAATCATTTTCATTCAATACTCAATGTTTACATAATTACCATTTTTAAATATTTTTCATAGCTAAGCTACACAGTATACTATAAATACATTTTCTTTACAGTACAATGCCTAGTTTTCTCCGGCCATAGTTTTCTCATATTTCATTTGCTTAATTTTCTGTGATTCATTCCTAAATTTTTGTTGTTGTTAAACCTCACCTGAGGATATTTTCCCATTGATTTTTAGAGGAAGAGGAAGGGAGAGGGAGAGATAGAGAGAAACGTTGATGTGAGAGAGAAACATTGGTGTGAGAGAGACACATTGATTGGTTGCCTCCTGCATGCACCCTGACCAGGGCCAGGGAACCTGCAACCAAGCTAGGTACATGCCTTTGACTAGAATTGAACCCGGGACGGATGCTCTATACTGAGCCAAACTGGCTAGGGCCATCTGTAAACTTTTTAAAAGAAGTATCAATACCCTTCCAGTACATTCAGGTATACCAAGTAATCTAGCAGTTCCATTTTAATTGTCTTAAAGACAACCCTACCAGAGGACCACATTCTCTGACTGCCATCTGGCTTGGCTGTGTCCAGGCTGCTATATGCTGAGAACGTCCTTCTACCCTGCCCTATATTGCCTTCCTTGTTTCCCAGACCCTGTGTCTTCTTTCTTGTTTTTGCAAAGCAATGTCATTACATTTATTTTTGCTAGAGCCCTAAATTAGTCTGTCTGTTAAGTCAATGGTTTCTTTTCCTCTCATCAATTAGAGTTTGGTCTTGGAGATACGGAAATCAATTATTTATCTGGCCACACAACTGTAACAAAGAGCAGAACCGAGTATTGATTCTTCCCTATTGAATGAGATTAACCCTTCACTGAAAACAAGATGCTTTCAAAATTGACTTGGTCAAATTCTCTTAAAACTATTAAACCTCACCGAAACTGGTTTGGTTCAGTGGATAGAGCATCGGCTGTGGACTGATAGGTCCCAGGTTTGATTCCAGTCAAGGGCATGTACCTTGGTTGTAGGCACATCCCTGGTAGGGGGTGTGCAGGAGGCAGCTGGTCGACGTTTCTCTCTCATTGATGTTTCTAGTTCTCTATCTCTCTCCCTTCCTCTCTGTAAAAAATCAATAAAATATATTTTAAAAAGAAAAACAATTGAACCTCAAGACCAATACAAAAAGAATATTCCAACACCCCTTTATGCATTTCTTTTACATTCTACAAATATATCTCTCTGTATTTAAGCATTTCCAGTTGTCTTGGCACAAGCAAACAATCTTTTCTCTGAAAATCTGAATTGTCATTAATGATTGGAATTCTAAAGCAAACATGCAGAGAAAGGACTACAAGGGCCTGATTACCCTATAAGAATATTCTTCAATTGTTAAGTATTTGATGCATTTGCACTTAACAGCAACAAAAGCTTCTTCCCTTCCCTTCATGGGAAGTAGCAATGTTTTCACTTGAGCTCCAATGAACCAGCTATAGGTAAGGTATTCCCTAGGCTGAGCATGACACTTTAAGTGCCAAGAATTCCAAAAAGAGGAATGTAGGACTTCCAGTCAATATGACAGCATAGTGGTACTCACATTCTCCCACAACCACATCAAAATTACAACTAAACTAGCACCGAAACCTGTTTGGCTCATTGGACAGAGCATTAGCCTGCAGACTGAAGGGTCCCGGGTTCGATTCAGGTCAAGGGCATGTACCTTGGTTGCGGGCACATCCCCTGTAGGGGGCATGCAAGAGGCAACTGATGGATGACTCATCAATGTTTCTATCTCTCTCCCTTCCTCTCTGTAAAAAATCAATAAAATATATTTTTTAAAAATTACAACTAAACTAAAGAACAACCATCATTCAGAACTGCATGAAATCTAGCTGACTAGAAGTCCTACAGCTACAGATATAAAGAAGAAGCCACATCAGGACTGGTAGGAGGAGGGATGGAGATGCAGAACAGGCTGGTCCCACACCCACATGTGCCAGATAAAAATCTGGAGGGCTATCTGGGCTGTGGAGGTTTCCCCTGAGGAGCAAAGGGTCCCAGCCCATACCAGGCCCCTGAGCCCAGGGTTCCAGTGCCAGGAAGAGAAAGATCCATAACATTTGGTAAAAAAGCAAGGGGATAGCGGCTGAGCAAGACAGGAGTGCTGCTGGAGTCCCAAACATTCTTCAGATGCGTATGAAGAGAGAAAAGGGAGAGGATGAGAGAGATAGAAACATCAATGATGAGAGAGAATCTTTGATCGCTGCCTCCTGCATGCCTCCTACTGGGGATCAAGCCTACGACCCAGGCATGTGCCCTGACTGGGGTCTTCTTTATGAAAAAGTAGGAGAAGGAGAAGGAGAAGGAGAAGGAGAAGGAGAAGGGAAAAAAGATGATGATGATGATGATGATGATGATGATGAAGAAGAAGAAGAAGAAGAAGAAGAAGAAGAAGAAGAGTTAAAATATGACTAATAATATGGCAATAAATACATATCTATTAACAATTGAATGCAAAATACAAAGTAAATGAACAAGCAGAACAGAAACAGACTCATAGATACAGAGAACACTTTAAAAATATATTTTTATTGATTTCAGAGAGGAAGGAAAAGGGAGAGATAGAAACATCCATGATGAGAGAGAATCATGGATCGGCTGCCTCCTGCATGTTCCCCATTGGGGATTGAGCCCACAACCCGGGCATGTGCCCTTGACCAGAATCGAATCTGGGACCTTTCAGTTTGCAGGCTGACGCTCCATCCACTGAGCCAAACTGACTAGGGCACAGAGAACATTTTGACAGTTGCCAGATGAAAGGGAGTTTGGATGAGTGGATGAAACAGGTGAAGGGATTAAGTAAAAATTAGTAGTTACAGAATAGTCCTAGAAATGTAAAGTACATAGCCAATATAACTATGTATGGTGTCATATGGGTACGAGATTTATTAGAGTGATCGCTTAGTAAGTTATATAATGTCTACTCACTGAGGCTAATATAATACTGTACACCTGAGGTTAATATAATATTGCATATCAACTGTAATTGAAAATGAAAAAAATTGTTTAAAGTCAAAATATTAATCAATTAACTAATTTAAAAATAAAAGAGGAGTGTAGGTTTTTTTGGTTTGTTTGTTTTAACGGCATTAAACAATCTCCTTATGTAGATCAAGACATTCCTTGTCTGGCCTCTCTGCAGCAAACACTCCAAAGGGAAAAAATGCAGACGAGAACAATAGTAAGGATAGCAGAGGATTAATGCTGCTAAATTATGAGGACAGATTTGCTGGTCAGCCTATGAACATTCCTCTGAGTGAGGGATTTTCTTAGAGATGAGAAGTTCTTATGGTTGCAAGTTCTTGTGGTTTGCAGAAAGCAGAGGGTGCTTTGCCTCATTTCCCATTTGAAGGGAAACATCATGCATTTACAATGCAATCCCTTTTCCTCCACTCAGCCCCAGATATGAAAAGAAAAACTACTAAAATCCAAGGAAATAGAAAAAAAGAAATCAGAGAAAAATGGAGGTCCAGAAGTGGTTGTTAAAGGATCAGGGGTCGAAAAGAAAGGGATTCTGAAAGACTCGCAATTTATTTGATTATATTAAGTTATTTAAAGTAAGTCAATGAGCAAGTCTGCACATGTTGTTAATCAACAATTCTGTATAATTAGGAACTCGTTTCCATGTTAATGTAGAAAGTCTTAACCACCCTGAAATTTGCCTAACATCAGTGAGGTCAAAGGTTGAATAAATATTTATTCAAAGAGGAATATTACAGGTCAATCCTTCGAACCTGAGAAAAAGTAATCAATCTGGTTCTGATTGGGATTTGCATAGGGTTTGTGATTATTTCTTTTTCTGCCAATTAGTAATTGCTGTGTTCTACCTCTACATCTGAAAACAAACATGTTGAATATCCAAGAATAACTTTAAAAAAAAAACAATACAAGATTTTATTCCACCACAAGAAAGTAAATCAATACAAGAAATTCTGGAAAAACAAGAGTATCCCCTACCACCTTTGAGGGGCACTCATAATTCTCATTAGAGTGGATGGGAGTTGCATCTATGTATCATGAGGTGCACACACCTCGCTATCTCTATCAGAAAAGGATTCCTTTCGTGTTGATCTTCTAGCTGTGTTTTCATTCTGCCTTTTAAAACCATTACACCTAACAGAGTTGTGAGTGCATTATCGGTAACTTTAGAAGCTGTCATTATCTCCTCTCTCTTAACCAAAAGTGAGAGCACACTGCATCCACCTGCTGAGGAGAGGGAACTTGCCTTGAATTTTTGAACCCTCAGCCTATTTTCTGTAATGCTCACTGGTGAATCACTTTTAAGTACGCCATCATTCACTAGGATATGTACTTCCTGCCAAAGGTTACCCGATTACAAAAGTATCCTTAGCTCAGAAGGGACTCATCATTTACCATCGCCTTATTTTGACACTGAGAGAGAAAATATGTGCATCAAGACAAGTAGAGAAAATAACGGGGGGGAAAAAGCTATATTAAGTTAACAATGCAGTAAACACTCCAAAGGGAAAAATACAGACTAGAACAATAGCAAGGATAATAGAAAAGTAATGCTGTTAAATTATGAGGGCAGATTTGCCGGTCAGCCTATGAACATTCCTCGGAGTGAGGGAGTGTCTTAGGGAGCTTCCCATAGGCATGAGAAGAAATGGGAAAGTTAAGATAGCTCCCAAAGTTGGAAGAAAATAGTTGTGTCAACATTTCTAAAAGACAAGATCAAGTACGTTTCCTGAAGATGAAGTAGAAGTATTTAGAAAAAAAATTAAAAATGCCAGGGACTTGGAAAGAGCTGTTAACAGGAAAAAGATGAGCAATCTCCAGATCTCAAAGGCAAGGTGATGGAAACTCATAAATTTAGGCAACCAAAGTAAAATCTTAGAGGTCCTCTGATTAACATATAGAAAAAATAATCCTATCTAATAAAGAGGTAATATGCAAATTTAATGTCACTCCAACACACAAGATGGCTGCCCCCATGTGGACACAAAATGCGCAGCAGGGGATGGCAGTTGTGGGAGATCAAGCCAGCAGGGGAGAGCAGTTAGGGGTGACCAGGCTGGCAGGGGAGGGCAGTTAGGGGCAACCAGGCCTGTAGGGGAGGGAAGTTGGAGGAACCAGGCCTGCAGGAGAGGGCAGTTGGGGGCGATCAGGTTGGCAAGAGAAGGAAGTTAGGGGTAACCAGGCCAGCAGGGGAGGGCAGTTAGGGGTGACCAGGCCAGCAGGGGAGGCAGTTAAAAGCAATTGTGCCAGCATGGGAGTAGTTACACATAGATCAGGCTGGCAGGGGTGTGGTTAGGGGTGATCAGGCTGGCAGGTAAAAGTGGTTAGGGGCAATCAGGCAGGCAAGTGGTTGGGAGCCAGCAGTCCTGGATAATGAGAGGGATGTCCCAGATTGGAGAGGGTGCAGGCAGGGCTGAGGGACAGCTCCCCCTCCGTGCACGAATCTTGTGTACCGGGCCTTTAGAAGAGCTATAATATTTAAGAAGAGATGCTAGGAAATGTGCTCTTTGCCTAGTAAAAAGCTCACAGGAATTAACTTGTTAGTACATTTCATTTTGCAAAGTTATAACCAAATGAGTGACATTTACAGAAGGATGGTAAAAGTATAGTTATCAGAAACTTCATCATACATGCAGCTACAACTTTCTTTTTTACAATATAATGTCATCATAGACTTTGTATGATGAGGTGCATATCACAAGGTTTTCAACAAACTATTATAAATTCAAGAGTTGATTACTTGGGAAAGACTTACTGGAGTCCCTTCAATATTTTGAGATCCTGGAACATTGGGTAACAACACATTTCTAACCCTTTAACATTCCTTCCTTTTCCAATTTGGGTATGTGCTACATCTTTCAGATGGTGTTTATGTTTGCTTATTTTTAAGTGCCACATTTTAATATGTTGCTGCTTCTTAACTTTTTAATTGAATATATATACAGTAAAGAGGATACTTCTTTTTAAAAAATATATTGCTTTTTATTGATTTCAGAGAGGAAGGGAGATGGGAGAGAGAGAGAGAGAAACATCAATGAGAACCATTGATCGGCTGCCTCCTGCACACCCCCTACTGGGGATCGAGCCCGCAACCCAGGCATGTGCCCATGGCTGGAATCAAACCTGGGACCCTTCAGTCTGCAGGCTAATGCTCTATCCACTGAGCCAAGCCAGCTAGGGCCCTATATGACTTTTTAGAGACTTGACAATCTTGAATATAAGACATTGCTTTGGTGTTGACTTTCATTCTTGCCAAATAATGCTTTAAATTATGTAAATAAAAATTTAAGAAATGTGTATCAACGCATAAATTTTGTTTTCTTCATATGTTAAAAAACCTACAACTATGGAAACCATTTTTGCTTGGTTTAGATTTCAATAGTATAAATTCTTTCTTTTCAAAAATCCTTTGAAAGAAAACCACAATGCTACGAAGTATACTGCAGCAAAGTATAGGAGAATTATATGCTATGCTGATTAATATATTATTTATTTTATAATTATTATTTTTATAACAGTACTAATTTTATTTTTAGTCTCAAATGAATGGTCAGTCCATGTGTGCATGATGAAATTTAAGAGGAAATATAGGAATTAGAAATTATTATTAATTTTCAGAACTGTAATACTGCAGCTAAGCAAGTGTACGTCATAAATACTAGTAAAAAATGAATTAGGGCTGAAACCAGTTTGGCTCAGTGGATAGAGCTTCAGCATGCGGACTGAAGGATCCCAGGTTCAATTCCGGTCAAGGGCATGTACCTTGGTTGCAGGCACATCCCCAGTAGGAGGTATGCAGGAGGCAGCTGGTTGATGTTCCTCTCTCATTGATGTTTCTAGTTCTCTACCCCTTTCCTTTCCTCTCTGTAAAAAAATCAATAAAATATATTTTTAAAAACTGAATTAGGTTTAGAAGAAGCTTTCTAATTAAAGACAGTTTCTCCCAGTTTTTGAAAGAATAGGGTTACAGTACATTATCAAAATTTAAATTTTTTATTATAAATTTTGTCTAAGATCCCACATGAAATCTCTAGTAGGCATTTTTCCCCCCTAAAACTGGTATATATGCCCTAGAAAGTGTTCTATACCAAATTGTGCAGTGCAATATATAGGTTGTCCCAAAAATGTATATACGTCTTTGAATAATTATAAAGGCAGCGTTTATTAAAGTGCATTTCATTTTCAAAATTGAGCTATCAGCTGTTCAAGTGTGTATACATTTTGCAGGGACACCCCGTATAGATTCACCACTGGAAAATCCTTCTTAAAATTCAGCCAATGTTGAGTCCAAGATCTTAAGATACAACGAGCACTGATCAGCAGACTGAATACATTAAGCGCCGGAAGCTTCTCGTGGGAGTTTTGAAGGAAGAAGAAGGCCTCAAAGTAGGGAACCGCAAGTCTAGGAAATACTACATGTCCCAGCATACCTTTCGACCACCATTGACCACAGCTCCCAGAATGCATTGCTCGCCCCAAGCAAGTTTCTCTTGGCGCTGGGGCTTGTAGTTTTCCTGAGTCGTGCCTGTCTGTTGGCCAGGGGGAGGTTGCTTATCCAGGACGAAGATATTAGCAACAGCCTTAGTTTTGGGTAAAGCGGAAACGCTTCGGGCTCCTGGGCCTTCTTTGTTTCATTCCTTGTCCTCTGCTTTACACAGGCACATCGCGGAAGGGCTGCCATTCCCCGCGGCGGCCGGGCTCCACCCCTTCCTTCTGGGAGCGACTTCGTCCTGGCGGAGCCATCTGTCCCGAAGCGCTCGCCGTAGTGGCCACCGCCCAGCCCTCTTTGTGTGCCTGGAGCGGCCGCGGAGGCAGCGGCGGCGACCTAGGTGTCAAGGCAGAAGGAGAGGAACGTTGTTGTCGGAAGTTGCAGGCGGGCGGATTCTTCCCCTTCCCGCCACCTGACAGGTGGGTGAACGGTCCCCCCCTAAGGCCCTCCCGTCTGCTGGGTCTCTCGTCGGGACGCGAAGGGCGCCTGGGAGTTCCTGCCGACAGCGCCGCCCGGCCGGCCGGCTGCGGGGCGGAGCGGAGCGGCGGAGAGAGCCCGGGGACTGCGGAAGGCCGGCCGGAGGCCACGTCCTTGCTTTGTGGCCGCTCCGGAGGGGCCTGTCCCGCTCCCACCGTTCCCTCCCCGCTCCCTCCGACGCCCCATCCCGGACGCGCCCTCCTGGCCGTGATCCCAGGGGAGGAGAAGGGACTCCTGGTCGCCTGGCTCATGTTATCAGTAAAAGTCACTGCTACGTTTCCCCTCACCTTTGTGCCTTGGGAAGCACCTAAACGCGGAGATTGTAGCCCAGCATCCCAGATACATTCTCTTCCTTCATCGAGTTTTAAGAAAGTGAACGTGTGTGTGTGTGTGTGTGTGTGTGTGTGTGTGTGTGTGAGTGTGAGAGAGAGAGAGAGAGAGAGAGAGAGAGAGAGAGAGGGGAGAGAGGGGAGAGAGGGGAGAGAGGGGAGAGAGGGGAGAGAGGGGAGAGAGGGGAGAGAGGGGAGAGAGAGAGAGGAGAGAGAGAGAGAGGAGAGAGAGAGAGAGGAGAGAGAGAGAGAGGAGAGAGAGAGAGGAGAGAGAGGAGAGAGAGAGTGAGTGTGTCAGTGAGGCTCGGGCTCCCGGGAGGATGCGCGGGCCGGTCAGCTGGATGTAGTTAAGCCGGCAGGACTTTGTTTCTGGGCTTTGACTAAGCATGCATTTACTGTAACTAAGTATACTTGATAGCAAATGGTGGTTATTTTTGTGTTTTGCTTGTCCAAAATACTACTATTACATTGCACTTCTAGAGTTTACGGGACTGTTGTGTGTGACCACACGTCGTTTTTTATCAAATTTCTAGGAATGAATGAAAAACTCTGGTAATAGATTTGATCTGTATCGTGTAGCCTGGTAAGCTTCTTAATGCCAATCCATGTCCTCTGTTTTAAGAGCCAGGTATTGTGGTAACATTTGGGCATGTAAACATTAAAGAGCAATGTGCTAGCTGAATAATATTTCTTATATACGTTTGTTCATAATGTTTTTCAAATCTTAGTAATTTATAAGCTTCCATTGTTTTAAAATTAGAGTTTACATGTTTTTGTTTTTATTTTTTAAATATATTTTATTGATTTCTTACAGAAAGGAAGGGAGAAGTATAGAGTTAGAAACATCCATCAGCTGCCTCCTGCACACCCCCTACTGGGGATGTGCCTGCAACCAAGGTACATGCCCTTGACCAGAATTGAACCTGGGATCTTTCAGTGCCCAGGCTGACACTCTATCCACTGAACCAAACTGGTTAGGGCTACATGTTCTCTTTAGATGACATTGAACTACATGGCCTCTTGAGACATTTACTGAAGACAGATTTTTGAAGAGTGCTGCTTTTACCAGTATAATGATGATTGTATATGATTACATGCTTCTTAAGGTCACAAACATGTCGGACAAAAGTGAATTAAAGGCAGAGCTGGAACGTAAGAAGCAGCGGCTGGCCCAAATCAGAGAGGAAAAGAAGAGAAAAGAAGAAGAAAGGAAAAAGAAGGAAGTATGTATGATTTTTAAAAATAAACAATATAAAATAATTGGATTTTATTTCAAGTACTTAATACTCTTATGAAAAGCTTTCAGAATAGTTTTTTTTTTTTTTTTTTTTTTTTTTTTAAGTCCAGCAGTTGTGACTGCAAAATATAGCACTACAAGTGAATCTGACTTTAAAGAAATCAGGTCTGACTAACAAAATTCATTGCAGACAGTTGTATGAGTAATAGTAATCGTCAGTATGGGAATTTGAGATGTACAGTAGGTCTCTTATCTGTGGGGTCTGAGACCCCCAGTGGATGTATGAAACTGCAGATAGTACCGGAAATGATAAAACTGATCAAAAGTGGTCAATTAAAATATAACTTTTTAACTAAGTAAAAATATTTCATGTAGAATTATGCATATCTAAGTTTTAATTTATAAAAGTTCAACTTACATACGTATTTAGTTTTCTAGGAATTTATTATATAAAGTAAGGGGCATCAGCTCATAAAGCATGGCATCTACAGTATATAACTTAGTTTAGATTTTGAACCTATTTACCTGAAAGTTTTACTAGCCTGAACTGCTAATAATCTGTCAAGATAGTTTTAATGACAAAGAGAAATATAAAATAGAATATTTAATTGGTTAGGGGATTTGTTTTTATCTCCTTTTATCATGAACTAGACAATACTAGAGGCCCACTGCGCGATATCACGCGGCCCCGCCCACCTGCCGGCTGCCAGCCTGTGATCGGAGCCTGTGGGCTGTGGGGGAGGGTCTGACAGGTGCTCCATATACCTTCTGGTGACCCTTCATTTGGTTGTTCAGGCATGTTCAGGCATTACGGCATTATAGCCACTGGCCTTTTATAATATAGATAGTCACTGAAATATTTTTACAGAGTTATGGGTTTGATAAAGGTGGACCAGGTACTTATGTCTTCTGATTTTGGGCATCACCATTTAATCATGTAATGAAAATGTACATTGACCCTGAGCTGGAGATATTACAGATATGTTTTAAATGGCCAATGTAAGGTAATTTGTCCTGTGACATTTGTACCAAGTTTTTCTATGTGATAGCCTAAAAAATAGCCAAGACTTACAGGAATCTCTTAGGGGAAAAATAAAAATAGTAGTAAAAAAAAAATTAATGATGTGATTTTTATGTGTCATTGCAATGATACTGTTAAGGCCTATAATTGAAGAATTTTCTAGTGTTCTCTGAATCTTCCTGTGATACATTATTATAAGTGAGTTAGAGCTTTTAGTTATTTCATTAAAAGCTATCTGGAAGAGAATTCAAGATGGCGGCATAGGTAACACCTAACTGCAGCCTCACACAACAATTTCAATAAAATACAACTAAAATACAAAATGGACATTACCCAGAACTACAGGAAAGTGGACTGACTAGAAATTCTACAATGAGAACGAAAGAGAAAACCAGAAGGAAAATCAGAGGAGCTGTAAATGTATGGAGACACATTGCACGTGAGGAGAGGACGGAGCCGGAGAGGAGGGGGAGACTGAGTGCCTGGTTGGCATTCCCTAGCAGGAAGGAGATTAAAGCTCCGGACTGTGCTGAACCCCAGATCCGACAGCACTGAACCCCAGTTCTAGGCCAGACCCTGGGGATCCAGGCTCATACGAGGGAGCCTGGGCTGTTAGGTGGAATCTCAGGGGAGCGGCAAAAGGCAGAGCCCCTGGAGGCACGCACATTGCCCGCAGAGGACGGACTGTTGACTCTGCTGCTAGATTGCCCTAGTGGGAAGGAGACAAAAGCTCTTGACTGTACTGAGCCCCAGTTCCGACTGCACTGAACCCCAGTTCTAGGCCAGACCCAGGGGACCCAGGCTCATACAGAGGGAGCCTGGGGTATAAGGTGGAAATCCAGGGGAGCGGTGAAAGGAAGTCCCGGAAGTGTGCACATTGCGCACACAGAATGGGCGGTTGACTGTGCCACTGGATTGTCCTGGCGGGAGGGAGACAGAGGCTCCAGACTGCTCTGAACCCCACTTCCAGTTCCGGGCTCATTGGGGGAGAGCCTAGACTGTTTGGCAGCAGGCGAAACTCGAGGGCACCTTTCTCTCAGAGGTGCTTGCAACGAGTACTGAAGGACCCTGAGGAATACTGAGACTCAGGAGCCTCATAGGGCGTGGCTGACGGAAGCCAAGGCTGTAGGCTCCACCCTGAAACTCCGCCCCATCCAAGCTGAACACAGAGACTTTTAAAGCTACCAACTCAGGGAAGCTGCGAAAATGCTGAGACAAGGAAATAGATAACAAATGAAAGAAATGGAGGACAAAAAGCGACTGGATATAGAGTTCAAAACCACGCTTATAAGGTTTTTCAAGAATTTCCTAGAAAAGGTTGATAAGACCTATGAGGATATGAAAAGGGATCAACTAGAAATAAGGGATCAACAAGAAATGATAAGGGATCAACAAGAAATAAAGAATACATTGTCTGAAATAAAAAATATTATACAGAGTCCTAAAAACAGAATGGAAGATCGCAAGAATCAAGTCAAAGATTTGGAACATAAAGAGCCAGAAGGTACTCCTCCGCAGAAGCAAGAAGACAAGAGAATCCAGAAAGTTGAAGATAATGTAAGAAACCTCTGGGACAACTTCAAGCGAACCAACATCAGAATTATGGGGGTCCCAGAAGATGAGAGAGAGCAAGATACCGAAAACATACTGAAAGAAATAGTAACAGAAAACTTCCCCCACCTGGTGAAAGAATTAGACCTACAAGTCCAGGAAGCCTGCAGAACCCCAAACAAAAGGAATCCAAAGAGGACCACACCAAGACACATCATAATTAAAATTCCAAGAGCAAAAGACAAAGAGAGAATATTAAAAGCAGCAAGAGAGAAACAGGTAGTTACTTATAAAGGAGCAACCATACGATTGTCGGCTGATTTCTCAACAGAAACCATGCAGGCCAGACGGGAATGGCAAGAAATATTCAAGGTGATGAATAGTAAGAACCTACAGCCAAAAATAATCTACCCAGCAAAGCTATCACTCAGAATCGAAGGCCAAATAAAGAACTTCACTAATAAAAAAAAAAAGCTAAAGGAGTTCATCACCACCAAACCAGAATTATATGAATTGCTGAAGGGGGTTCTTTCGGAAGAGAAAGAAAATAAAGATAAAAATTATGAACAACAAATACATAACTTTTAACAAGTGAATCTAAAAACCAAGGGAATTAAAAAAAATTGATGAACAATATTAACTGTTGAATATAATAGAATAAGAGGTATGGAAGGGGAGTGGACTGATGATTCTCATGGAAAAGAGGAGTGTGGGGTGCAGGAAGAGACTGGACATAAACTGTACACCTATGGATGAGGACAATAGGGGGTGGGGAAAGGGCAGAGGGTGGGGTAGGAACCTGGTGGAGGGGGGAAAATGAACTTTTGTAGTAATATGAACAATAAAGGTTTATTTAAAAAAAAAGAAACAACAACAAAAAACAGTCCATGAAATGTGAAAAAAAAAGAGAAAAAAAGCTATCTGGTAAAAACATGAGTCAGACTGGCAGAGCCATTACAAAGTAGTATCTATAAATTTAAGCCTTTAAGTGTTGAGAGAAAATTTGGTTTTTGTTTTCTAAGGATAGTCATAAGTGGCCTCTAAGGGCTATCTGTTACATGATTTATATATTTAATTTGAAGTTTTTAAAACATTACAAGTGATAATATTAAACAATGAGTCTATAATATGTTATATGTATATAGGTAAAGTGTCAACTTGATAATATAGCCTGTTTAACTAATTCTGTTTTGATGAAATTTTCTGATGAATTTTTTAAGTTAAAGTGGCATCATAGAATATTATGACTAACAAAATTCACTGCAGACAGTTGTATGAGTAATAACTCTCTGGTCAAAATAGGCATTTGAGGTACACAGTAGCCTTTTCTTCTTCAAGGGATAAGGTTCCAAGACACCCAGTGGATGCCTGAAACCTCAGATAATACCAAACCCTATAAATACTATGTTTTTCCCCATACATATGGACCTATGGTAAAGTTTAATTTAGAAATTAGGCATAGTAAGAGATTAACATAGTCAGGCACCACTTAATGATGGGAATATGTTCTGAGAAATTTGTCATTAGGCAGTTTCATCCTTGTGCAAATATCATAGTTACTTACACTAACTTAGGTGGTATAGCCCATTACCCACCTTGGGTATATGGTACAGCCTATTGCTCCTACGCCACAAGCATGTTACTGTACAAACCAAAATGACATAGTCTGCATAGTACATACGTGTAAATACATGGTACATATGTGTAAATACAAGAGATGTATGAAGGCTCCTGCCAGTGTATTATGCATTCTGTTTTACAGTAAAATCATTGTTTATAAATAGAAATATTACACTCTAAAATGATAAAAAGTATAGTAAATACTTAAACCATTAACATAGTCACTTATTATCATCAAGTGTTATGTACTATGCATAATTATATGTGCTGTACTTTCATCTGACTTAAAGTACAGTAGGTTTGTTGACACCAGCATCACCACAAACACATGCTTAATGCATTCCACTATGACATCACTAGGAGGTAGCAATTTTTCAGCTCCATTATAATCTTATGGGACCACTGTTGTATATCTGGATTATTGTTGACTGAAACATAATGCAGTCCATAACTGTGATAAAAATAGAATAATTATAATAATATACTGTAATAAAAGTTATGTGAATGTGTTCTCTTAACAAACTAGTACAAATTTCTTTTTCATTTTTTATAATTTCACAGATAGAATATTCATTCTTACCATAGAATACATCTTAGCAACCTCAGCGTACAATTATTTTTCTTTATTAAGTTGAGAACTTTCACCTTTTCACTTAAAAGATGCACTTTATGGCTTCTCTTTGGCATATCTGAAATGCCTGTGTCACTAATGTGGTTTGAGACATTATTATTATTTTGTTGTTGTTGTTAATCCTCCCCCAAGAATATTTTTTTCCATTGATTTTTAGAGAGAGTTGAAGGGAAAGGGAGAGACAGAGCAAGAGAAGCATTGATGTGAGAGATAGACATAGGTTGGTTGCCTCCTGCATGTGCCCCAACCAGGGCTGAGGATCGAGCTTACAGCCGAGGTACATGCCTTACACATGAATCAAACCTGGGACCCTTTAGAGCACAGGCTGATGTTCTCCAGGGGTCTTCAAACTACGGCCCGCGGGCCACATGCGGCCCGCAGAGGAGTCTGATCCGGCCCGCCAGGTTTTTTGGGCAGTGAGCGCAGCCGAGGTGTTACAGTAGGAATTAGTAGTTCATATAGTCCGGCCCTCCAGCTCTCTGAGGGACCGTGATCTGGCCCCCACTTTAAAAAGTTTGAGGACCCCTGCTAGCCACTGAACCAAACTGACCAGAGCAGCCACCCATCTATACTAATAAAAGGATAATATGCTAATTAGACTGGGAGACCTTCCGGATGTCCTTCTGGACAAAGCCATGGTAGTATGGCTAAGGCAGAGGTGGTTAGGGGTGATCAGGTCAGCAGGGGAGGGCAGCAGTTGGGGGCAATCAGGCTAGCAGGGATGGCAGTTGGAGGCAAGCAACCCAGCAGGGGGGCAGTTGGGGGCGAACAGGTCTGCAGGGGGAACAGCTGGGGATGATCAAGCCAGCAGGGGGTGGCAGTTGGGGGTGAGCAGGCCGGCAGGCAAAGTAGTTAGGGGCAATCAGGCAGGCAGGCAGGTGATTGGTTAGGAGCTAGCGGTCTCGGATTGTGAGAGGGATGTCCAACTGCTGATTTAGGCCTGGTCCCACAAGATCTGACCAAAACCAGCAATTGGACATCCCCTGAGGGGTCCCAGATTGGAGAGGGTACAGGCCAGGCTGAGTGACACACACCCCCTGCACAAATTTCATGTACCAGGCCACTAGTTTATATAAGCCTAAGCAACTGTTAAGACCAAATGACCAGAATGACTGGTTGACCAGTTGATGCAGGAGCTGCCCCCTGGTGGTCAGTGCATTCCCACATGGGAGTGCTGCTCAGCTGACTGACCCATCCCAGCAGCTCACCAGCCCAGCAGCAGTCACTCACTCCCTCAGTAGTCCTGCAGGTCCAATCTCCAGAGAACAGGCCAGACACTGATGGACCAATGCCGCTGGCATGATCCCGACAGCACCACTGGCCTCCTGGAAGTCGGCCTCAGGCACCACAGCCACTTCTTTTCCCTAGATGCTCCTCAAGGAAGAAACAATACAAAAACGGCTGCCAGGTGGTTCCTGACAACCAGTGCCAACATCAGTGGGATGGATCCGGATCCCGGGCCAGCAAGGGCATCCCACCACCCACTCAGAGGGCCAGTCATGTCCTAGCACCACCACCCCCAGTCCCCTTGGAACCCCACCCATGCACAAATTCATTCACCGGCCTCTAGTTATTAAATAAAATAAGAGTTTCTTGAACACAAGCATTTCAACACCATGATAATTGATCTAATAGCCAAGACTGTTACTAAGTGACTTACAAGTGATTAGCATATTCACTGGGAAAAAGGGATGATTCACATCTCAGGCTGAACTGAGTGCAACAGAGCAAGATTTCATCATGCTATTCAGAACAGCATGCAGTTTAAACGTACGAATTACTCATTTCTAGAATTTTCCATTTAATACTTTCAGAGCAAGATTAACTACAGGTAGCTGAGAGCGTGGAAAGTAAAACCGTGGATAAGGGGACAATACTGTATATAACTTTTCCCAGAAGGCTTAATATTCACTTGAAATGTTTTGGATGATCTGAGAGTATTGAGATTTCTTTAGAGATTTCTTTAGTTTAACTGGAAGATTTTGCTAAAATTATAAATGTCTTAAATAAAACTCGACAAAAACTTAATTTAAAAAATGTTTTGAACTATACAAAAGTGAATTTTACCAAACCCAGCCATATTTTTATCATGACCTAGAGGCTGGTGCACAGGATTTGTGCACTGGTGAGGGGGCGTGGCCTGTGTGGATTGGCCCGCTGTGGGAGCGTTGCTCATCCCGGTCAGCCAAGCAGCTGCAGCAGGAACAGCCACTCATCCTAGTCAGCTGAGCAGCTGTAAACCCGCCCTCTGAGTGGCTGCTCCCATTGTGGGAGCACTGCTCATCTGGGTCATCCTAGCAGCCTTCCCACTGTGGGAGCACACTGACCACCAGGGGTCAGCTCCTGTGTTGAAGGTCTGCCCCCGGGTAGTCAATTTGCGTCATAGCAACTGATTGACCGGTTGTTCTGCCATTCAATCGCTGGGCTTTTTTTATATAGGTTAATAACTATAGTTAAAAAAACAACTGTAAAGCTTTTCTCCATATGCATTTTTATAAATATCCTTACATAAAGTTGCATAAATACAATGAGTATTTCATACAGAAGTTTTGTTTTCAACAAATCAAATTGTCCATTTAGTTAAAATTTGTTATCTTTTAAATAACTCCATTTTTTTTCATAGTATTGTGGTATTTATGTCTAAGTTTTTATGCCACAGGGGAGAGTTTCACAATTCCTAACTGTGGATAGCAATTTAATACTGTAGATAATTAGAAGTTGACTGTACTTTTAGAATTTACCTATTAGGAAAATTTTTGTGGGAGCTCTTTGATTATATATAAAAAATGAATCAAGTTAGTACATACCATTTGAAGATTGCTTACTAGAACTCTGTTGAGAATGGTGTTCACTTTATTAGTATAATGTCTATTCAAAATATGTGTTTTGCAAACAAATGGTGTGTACCATATATAAACTTAAGTTTTTAACTTAAAAATTTTAGACTGATCAGAAGAAGGAAGCAGTTGCTCCTGTGCAAGAAGAATCAGATCTTGAAAAAAAAAGAAGAGAAGCTGAAGCATTGCTTCAAAGCATGGGGCTAACTCCAGAATCCCCCATTGGTAAGGATAAGAATATATCCATTCATTAGAGACATACATTCCATTCAGCTCAGATGTACCCAAGATGAGTGAGTTGACAATATATTTTGCATATTTTTCTTATTTGTGTATCTTAAAAATTATTGATCTCATTCTTTATTTGGAATTGCCTTTTTTCAGATGTGCTAATACATGGTTATTTTGTTAGGAGAGCTGCAAGGTTAATTATGTTTATTAACATAAATGAACCACCAATTAACTTTTCTCATTAAATCAGTAATTTATTTCAACAAGTATTTGTTGATCAAGTTTTCTGTGCCATACTGTATTAACCTTAAAGATGACTGTGATTTTTTATTTTAATTCTACATTTCTTGCTGTAGGTTAGATGGAGGTGTAGATAATCAAAATTCTAAAGGTATATTAGTATTCACAAGTATAGGAGTGGAAGGAGAAGCTTATAGCCTTCTGTTCTCAGTGGTAATAAGGAAAAGAATATTAGTACATCCTTTTGGCAGTGATCTGACTTAGTCTCATTCTTTTTCTGTGTTCTTTGTTTTGATAGCAGTGATAGACCAAAAGACTGAAATAGAAGAGGTACGGAGGATAATCTAGTTACATATCAGAAAGCATTACGTGCTTACTTAAAGTAATTTTGAGCTGGGTGCTTTTACATGGTATTTTAGTTTGACATGGTCATTGTCCTTTAGGGACCTAAAATTTCACGGTTAACTTGTGGGCGGAATTCATCTAGTCCAGGGAACAAATACCAAAGATAGTAACTGCTGTATACCTGTTGCAAAACTACAACAAAATAGTCCTTAGAGCTGATATTTCTAAAAGGTTTGAAGATGAAAAAGCTGGTTTCTCTCATAGTCTGCTTAATTGTTATTTCTTTCAGTTCATTTGCCTTTTTCTTATTGTAGAGTGTGAAGATTGAAATATATTAATGTTTAATAAGCTTATGTTGCATATTGCGATTTTAAAAGTAAATGAATCGGAACACTCTTTTCTTGTTTAAAAAAATACCAAGGTGTTTATTAGTTGCTTAGTCTTTGAATAATCTTTTTTTTTCTTTTTTTTTTTTTTCTGAGCCTTTGGCTTTTGTTTGTTTCCTATAGGATTTCCCCCCCTTTTCTGTTCTTTGTAAGACATCCATTTAACTGCATTCACCTGCACATATTTATTAATTTATTGCCCACCTCCATCATCAGTTCTTGAAAGATCATTCTTCAGTTGTGTGCATATGTGTGTGTGTTTCTCCCTTATATCTCATCTCCATTCTTCTTCCCAGTCTTGCATTAAATACTTTTGCATTTTTCACATATACCCTTTTGATCTGTCCTATATGTGTTTACATTTTTCAAATTTTCATATATCTATATGTATATGTTTCATATACATACATGCATTATACTGTGTGTCTCATTCTATAAAGGGGAGCTTTCCCTCCATAAATAATGCTGTGTGGTTTCTCTAACTGCATTTTCTGTTAGAAAAGCATGAGACATGCTTAACTTTTCACTTTAATTACTAATAGTCACTTCCAAAGAGTGGCAGATAAGGGTGTGTGTGTGTGTGTGTGTGTGTGTGTGTGTGTGTGTATGTGTGTGTTTTAGGACTTTGCTGTAATATTCTCGTACTGTCCATATTAAGTGGCCATTCTCATTTAAAATAAATTGTACAGCTTTCCCTTTTGCTGTTTTATAGAACAACTTGTAAAGGATAGGTATTGCCTGTTCCTTAAAAATTTGATAAAATTGAACTGTAAAGCTGCCTGGGATTATAATTTATTCCCCCAGGGGTGGTGGACAACAGGAGTTTTGTGTTTGTTTGTTTGTTTGTTTTCACCGTTTCAGGTTTTTAATGATTTTAGTCTATTTAAGTTTTCTATTTCTTTTTTTTTTTTTTTAATCAGGTTGGCTTTTTTTTTTTTTTTTTTTTTTTTTTTTTAAGCGCACAGAACAATAATAAATATTGATTATCTCTCAGTTTTTGTCAGCCAGGAATTTAATAGTAGCTTAGTTGAGTGGTTCTATCTCAGGACTCTCATGGGGTTGAAGTCAAGATGTTAGAGTTGTAGTCAACTGTGGTGTTGACTGGGGCTAGAGGATTTGCTTTCAAGATGGCTCAGTCCCATGGCTGGCAAGTTGGTGTTGGCAAGGGAGGGCTGAGTACCCCCCTGCGGGCCACTCCAGAGAACTGTTTGAGTATCCTTGCGGCACGCCAGCTGGGCTCTCCCAGAGTGAGCAATCTGAGAGAGGAAGAGAGCCAGGAGGAAGCTGTCCTTTTTATGGTGTACCCTTGGCAGTCCCACAGCATCGTTGCTGCCACATTCTGTCCATTGCAAGAGAGTCACTAAGCCCAGCCGACATTCACATAGAATTTGTGGATGTTCTTTAAAGCCACCAAAATATTTTCATAACCTCATAGGTCTCTTCATATTTGGAGATGAAAATATGCCTTGTTTTCCTTTAAATATATATGATGATATATTTATATTGGTATGTTTTCTAATGTAAAAGCATATTTACATTTTGCAATAAAACCAACTTACGGTAGCTTTGAGATACTATTTTTCTTACACATTGCTAGATTTTGTTAGTATTTTATTTGGGAACTAGAGGCCTGATGCACAAATTCGTGCACAGGTGGGGTCCCTCAGCTTGGCCTGTGATCCATGCCAACTCACCCCGTCCCAATTGAGGCTGGAGGAAGGGGCTGCCGGAGGTTGGCTAGCTGGGGAGTGGGAGCGGCTGAGGGAGGTTGTGATCAGGGTGATTGGGGCCAGTTTCCTCCGTATGAGTCTGGGTCCCCAGAGTCTTGCCCGTAACTGGCACTCAGAGCAATCGGGAGCTTGTGTCTTCCTCCTGATTGAAAAAGACAACCATGTCCTCAGTTGCCAACCCATTCCACACACTTGCCTCCGTCCCTCCGCATTTACTTTCACACCTCCTCTGAGTCTCAGTGTGCTTTTCCACTCAGCCAGCCTTCCTGTGGTTCTGGATGATGTCCGTTTTGTCTTTTAGTTGTAATTTTGAAGTGGTTGTGTGAGGCAGCAAGTTCAAGTGTTTACCTATGCCGCCATCTTGGTTTCTCTCTCTCTCTCTCTCTCTCTCTCTCTCTCTCTCTCTCTCTCTCTCTATCTATATATCTGTTTCTCTCTCTCTCTCTCTCTCTCTCTCTCTCTCTCTCTATATATATATATATATATATATATATATATATATATATATTTAAATATATTTTATTGATTTTTTTACAGAGAGGAAGAGAGAGGGATAGATAGCTAGAAACATCAATGAGAGAGAACATCGATCAGCTGCCTCCTGCACACCCCCCACTGGGGATGTGTCCGCAACCAATGTACATGCCTTTGACCGGAATCGAACCCAGGACCCTTCAGTCTACAGGCCATCTCTCTATCCACTGAGCCAAACCGGTTTCGGCTCTATATATATTTTAAATGTAGTCTTAACCAAGAAAGATACTATTAAACTTATTGAGTGGATTGATTGATACTTGAAGTCACTAGAAAGGGGAAATAACATATTACATTGAAAAAGAATTTTATAGTTCATCACAAATAATTACATGGAGAGGAATATTACTATTTTCTTCTAATCTTTCTAATACATTACTTAGAAAAATTATTTTTCTAAGCACAAAGTTAAGTATAATTTAAAGAATATAAACTTTCTGCCGAAACCGGTTTGGCTCAGTGGTAGAGCGTTGGTCTGCGGACTGAAAGGTCCCGGGTTCGATTCTGGTCAAGGGCATGTACATTGGTTGCGGGCTCATCCTCGGTGGAGGGTGTGCAGGAGGCGGCTGGTCGATGTTTCTCTCTCATCGACGTTTCTAGCTCTCTATCCCTCTCTCCTTCTCTCTGTAAAAAAAAAATCAATAAAAATATATTTTAAAAAAAGAATATAAACTTTCTCCTTTGAACACCTCTAATATCAAAACATTATATTGCCCCATTATGACTTAATAAACATGTACTTGTGCTTATAGTGGCAAACCACTGTTAGATATTGCTCTTTATTTAGATCATAAGGAAAGTCTTATAGTGAGAGATGGACAAAAAGATAAAGAAATATAACATAAGAGTAGTTAAGAGATATTAATGTTCTTTTATTTCAGATACAAGTAATTTTTACTTACTTTGAGTCATACATGTAGCACTTAGCACAGTGCCATCTGCATGCCAACTATAGGGTATCCACCCAAAATGTATATGTACACTGAATAAAGGCAGTGTTTATTAAACTACATTTTGTTTTCAAAATTCAGCTGATCAAGTTTGCATACATTTTTGGGGGACACCCTGTATATGAAAGTGATTTGGTTTTATCATTGTTTCTGAGAGATTTAATCACAAAGTTGATTTTGCGTTTAAAGTCCTTTGGAATTTAAGTAATAGTTCATTACTATCTCAGGAAACATTCTAGCTATGATTTTCCCCCTTTTAATCTTACTGGTTACCAATAGAATTTGCCACTGAAAAAATAAGGTGTTCAGTTGTGCACCTATGTTTAAGATGTAATTTGTCATACTAAACTTGTTAGACTAGCAAACCCACTGTTTCTACTGCAGCATGTATAAACATTTAACATAATTTTAAAGGTTCAGTGACTGTGACTTTAAAAAACACAGACTTTTAATTAAGTACATATTTCTTTAGTTCCTATATAACTGGGAACTTACCTTCTTTTCAGTAGACTAGTAAAAGAAGGGCTTACAGCTCAACATAAAATTATTTTTAAAAGATACTTGGGATTGGGGACAATTGTGGTAAAATTTAACCAGAAGATGGCAGTGATGATCCTCTTATACTCCCTGCAATGGTAATCAAAAAGTTTACAAATGTGAAAGCATGAAATATGCACGCTCAACTGTTGGTATTTGATGTTATAAATGACAGTTTAGGGGAAAGCATTTGCTCTTTGTTTTATATATTATGAAAAATGTGTATTTTTTTTATAAGAAGGGATTAAGAACATTTTGGGTGTCTGTATCTTTGTCTGTACACTTCAGTTTTTTCTGAATACTGGGGTAAGGAAGTTACCATAAGTCTTGCCTTGTTTCAGTTGCATGCATCACTTTATGTTATGCGTCATGTCCAGAAGGCATGCTGTTTTATGGCCTGTTTGCACTTTTCACCCAAATTGCTGGAAGCTAATGGACATTTTAAAGGAGTCATTCCTGTAGCTAGTCATTCTCTAAATTGGCTTTTATTTTTCGGTGGGGGAAAGTTAAATCGGTTAGGAAGTTTTTGAAAGAAAGAAGTATTAAGTAAAAATTAACTTTAAAAATAAATCTCAGAAAACCAGAGTTAATAACTTTTGAAGCATATTCTAGAGTTTTGATATTGACAGCAATTATAAGTATTATTTATACTCTGGTGATCTTCAAGGTGGAAAATTAGAAAGGGGAGAGGAATGCTCTCCTTTGAAAATTAGTGCCCACATTTGGTATTGGCTGAGACGAAGATGCATCCTTCTGTAACCTTGCTTTTAAAAAGATATAAAGCCCAAATGCATTTTGCCAGAGAAATTGCATGATCGTCAGCATGCATTGTTAACTTTGTCTTTCTCCTCTTCTTTCTACTGTTCATTTTCATTCATGTATTTTGTTTTTTGGTTTGCCATTATTTTTCCTTTTTTGTTAATTACTTCATGTTAAATTAATTTTGAAACGTCATAAGCTGAGCAACCTCTCCGTGTAGTAACAGCGGATACCTGTCTGTTTCACTATTTAGTCCCTCCTCCGTTGTCTCCATCCTCCAAATCTGTGAGCACACCAAGTGAAGCTGGAAGCCAAGACTCTGGAGATGGCCCAGTGGGATCCAGGTATAGTAATTTTCTTTGAATATTTTAAAAAATAAAATACATTTAGTGCCCAGGTGCTTTAGAGGGACTCTAAATAGTTATGTTGAAGTTTGTCTTAATATTTTGAGATCTAAATGGTACAGAAATTGTAAATTGAGGGAAATTTTTTTTTTATCATATTTCAACTATACACTTGATTCATTTAATATTGAATAGTTAACAGATTTTATGCTAATTATATTAAAGTAGACGTGTTAATTTAAATGTTTTCTGTTTACGCAAACTTTAATATATGACTGGAGTATAGCATAAAACCTTTCTGTTGTGCTTAATTTCCCATTCAGTAATTGAAAATCTCAACAGTACAATTACATAGCCCAGTTCTGTTCTATTAATTCACTAGTTCTGATAAAGATAGAAAATAATAATGCCTAAAATATCAAGAATAAGGAATAACTGATAAGAAAACATTAAGTTTTTCACTGCCTTGAGGACATCATGCTAAGTAAAATAAGACAGAGGGAGATAAATAATCATATAATCTCACTTATATGTGGAATCTTAAAAGATAAATATGCTCATAGAACACATTGATGGTTGCTCCAAAAATTGTGTTGGGAAAATTATTATTCTTTCTCTCCCTCTCTCCTCTCCCCCTCTCCCTCTTTTTTCTTTTTCTGTCACACACACACACATACACACACACACACACACAATAATAGCAGGTTTTTAATAACATCATACTTTTTTACTTCTTGTGACAGCTGAAATGAGATTAAACATAGGTTAAAAATATTTATTTAGAATCCTTATTTTAGGCCAGGAAATTACATGTCCTTCTTAGGAGAATCTCTTAATACACCTTTAAAAAAATAAATACACTGAAAAGTTTTATCTTTGTTGTACCTGATCCCTTCTAATTGAATTTACAAAGAAGTAATGAGTATCTAAAAACAGGACCAGAAAAAGAGGAGCAAGAGAGTTAGATAATCTGAAACTTGGTACTAATTATTCCTAAATAATCAGGTTATCATTAATAATTAGAAGACACAAGAGGTTCAGTTTGAATTTGAAATGTGCTTTCCAAAACTGTTCTGTATATAGAACCAAAATTGCAAATCAAAGCAATACTGTCATTGGAGGTAAATGACATAACTCCTTTCATTTAAGAAAAATAGCCAAAGCTGGTTTGGCTCAGTGGATAGAGCATCGGCATGCGGACTGAAGGGTCCCAGATTCGATTCTGGTCAAGAGCACATGTCTGGATTGCAGGGCTCCATCCCCAGTGGTGGGTGTGCAGGAGGCAGCCAATCAATGACTCTCTCTCATCATTGATGTTTCTATCTCTCCCTCTCCCTTTCTCTCTGAAACCAATAAAAATATATTTAAAACAAAGAAAAATCAAAGCTTTCTTTTTAGAAATACTATTACCTTAAAAAAAAAAAAAGTATGTATTAAAGATTATTTAGCCTAAATTTATCTTTAAGGCTGAATTAATTTTTTAAATACTCAAACTTCTGTGTTTTTATACAAATATGTTAGTATTCTTTTGTTGATAAGCAAGTGGTATTTTTAAGTGAAGGCTTTTTTTCCTTCTTCAACATTATCATAGTAAAAATTTTCCCCAAATAAAAAAATAATTATATTTATTCAATTTCTTTATTTGATATTATATATTATTTTTGTGTATATAATATATTTACATTTTAGTGATTACATCATTAATTTATGGGAGAAGATATTCACAAATGATATGTCTGATATCTAAATTATATAAAGAATTCATAAACTCAACATCAAAAAACAATGTAGCTAAAAAATGGGCAGAGGACCTGAATAGATATTTCTCCAAAGCAGATATGAGCCAACTGACACATGAAAAGATGCTCAACATCATTAATCATAATAGAAATGCAAATCAAAACTGTCTGAGATGTCACCTCAGAAAGACAATACATAATAAGTACTGGTGAGGACATGTAGAAAAGGGAGCCCTTGCACTGTTGGTGGGATTGCAAATTGATGCAGCCACTACGGAAAACAGTGTGTAGATCCCTCAAAAAACTAAAAATAGAGCTACTATGTGATCCAGCAACTTCACTCCTGGGTATCTATCTGAAGAAAATGAAAACATTAATTTGAACATGCATTCTTATTATAATTGTGTCATTATTCACAATAGCCAAAATATGAAAGCAGTCTAATTGTTCACCAATAAATGGGTAAAGAAGGCCTGGTATTCATATATGAAAAAGAATGACATCTTACCATTTGTGCCAACATGGATGGGCTTAGAGGCTATTATGCTAAGTGAAATAAGTCAGAGAGAGGACGATAAATATGATTTCACTTGCATGTGGAATCTGAAAAACAAAACAACTGAGCAAACAAAACAGAAATAAACTCATAATACAGAGAACAAACTGATGATTGCCATAAGGAAGTGGGGAAAAGTGGAGGGAAAAAGATGAAAGGGCATAAGAGGTACAAATTTCTAGTTATAAAATAAATGACAGGAATGTGTTATACAGCTAGAGAATAGTGTTAGTAATATGGTAATAATTTTATATAATGACAGGTGATACTAGACTTACCATATGATCACTTTGTAAGGTATATCACTGTTGCAAACTATGTTGTATACCTGAAACTCATATATTATTGTCAATTGTACTTCAATTTTTAAAAAGTAAGGATGTTATTCACTGTATTGAAAAGTTCTAATGATAGTATGCTAACTTCTGTTTAAAGTGTAGATTTTTAATAAGTTGTAAAACAAGAAAATAGGTATTTAAATATCTTTAGGGGTATTTGTTCTTATTGGAGAATGAATACAAAATTAGTTTTTCTAAGGTTAACAGGGAGGGAAATTCATTCATTCATTCATTCATTCATTCATTTATTTGATTGACTGATTTCAGAGAGAGAAGGAGAGGGAGAGAGAGAATCATTGACTGGATGCCTCCTGCATGACCCCTACTGTGGATTGAGCTTACCCAGGCATGTGCCCTAGACCGGAATCGAACCTATGACTCTACGACCCTTCAGTCTGCTGGCCGAAGCTCTGTCCACTGAGCCAAACGGGCTAGGGCAAATTTTCTCTTTTTTAATGAGATGATGTACATACTGTTTTGATCTTAGTACATACATTGTCTCCTTTGAACTCATTTTAAATATTAATTTTCAAGAGAGCTGAGTATGTTCATTATATATATGTGTATATAGATATGTACATATATATGTATATACACGCACGCACGCACACACACACACACACACACACACACACGAGTAGAAAACTAAGACTTCCACTAAATCATCTCCAGATTACATAGGGGAAAGGTAATTGATATTGTTTATTAATTGGTACTATTGCCAATAAAATATTAGCATTTTTAAATATAATGGCTTTGAAAAAGAATAGTGTCTAATAATGAAACAGAATTAACTCGAATTGAGCAGGCATGATAATAATGAAAGAATAAAGAGAAAAAGAAGAAATATCACAGGAAAATGCATGAAGATGTGTGAGATAGCCAAAACTGCCTAAGATTAGCACATTCAAAGAGATGAAAGAGATATATTAGACATTATCAAATATGACAACAAAACATGTCACTATTTCTAAATGTCAAAAATTTCTATTGGAGCTGATGGTAATTCATGAATAAATATAAAAGGCTATAAAAAATTGGTATTTCTCTAACTTTTCAGATTAGGAAATTATATTTCATTAGGTTTCTAGTTCACTTTCTCAATCACAGAATTATCTCTAAAATTTAGGTAATGGCAATTATTCTATTGGGGAATCATGCCTCTTAATTCCTTTGTTCTATTCTCGATCAGTTTATCTCTCAGGCTTTTGGATTATATTGTAATTTTACTTTATATGTTTGCAGATACCTTTAATATATAATAATCCCATATGCGATGTGTGGCCGGTCTAGTCTGTTTTCTGTACAGTCTTTCAAAGTTTTACTTGATATTAGACTGACATGACATCCTCAACAAGGAGTTCTATGTCACTGGTAACAGCTCTAGCTATCTATCATATGATGTAATGGCTTTGACAGAACATTCCTTGGAGAGCATCTCATAGAACCCCTTCTGGTTTAACAAAGCTTTAGTTTTTTGCTGTTCATTACTTTGTACAAAGTAAATTTTCACTCTGATTTCCTCTTCTTTTGCATATAAACAATACTGTTTAAGTCTTTCTTTATACTTTCAAAATGAAGAATTCCTCTAGTTCAAGTCAACTTATTGTTTTTATTGATAATTGTTTAGGCGAGTAAAGTACAAAAATCATTTTTTAATATTTAACTTAGAGGCCCGGTGCATGAAATTCGTGCGCGGGGGAAGGGGGAAGTCCTCCTCAGCCCAGCCTGTACTCTCTCCAATCTGGGACCTCTCAGGGGTTGTCCAACTGCCAATTTAGGCCCGGCAATTGGACATCCCTCTCACAATCCTGGACCACTAGCTCCTAATCGCTCACCTGCCTGTCTGCCTGGTTGCCCGTAACTGCCCCACCTGCTGGCCTGATCGCCCCTCATTGCCTCTGCGTGCCAGCCTGATCGCCCCTAACTGCCCCCTGCTGCCAGCCAGGTCACCCCCAAATGCCCCCTCTCTGCCACCCTGGTCACTCCTAATTGCCCCATCCCTACAGGCCTGATCACCCCTTACTGCCCCCCCTGCCAGCCTGGTTGCCCCCAATTGCCCTTCCTGCCAGCCTAGTCACCCCCAACTGTACTCCCCCTGCTGGCCTGGTTGCCTCTAACTGCCCCCATCCCCTACCGCCAGCCTGGTTGCCTCTTACTGCCCCCCTGCCAGCCTGGTCTCCTCCAACTGTTCTGGTCTCACCTAATTGCCCCCCGACCCCCCGTGCCAGCCTGGTCACCCCCATGCAGCCTGCTTGTCCAGTCATTTGGTTGTCCCTTACTAATCCCCCTGCTGCAGGCCTGGTTGTAGTTAGTGACAGTCAATTTGCATATTACCTCTTTATTATATAGAATATTATAGCAATTTTAGTTGTACATTATAACTTACATGAGATGCTAATATTTTGACAAAAATGGTAGCACTGAATGTATTGTGCTTAACTCTTTAATATGGACTATGAGCATCATACAGTACTGTATATAATTATTTTATATATTGCTAACCTTTGAGAATGCCAATGTGACAAAGTACCTTTTGTTTTAATTATGATTAGATCTCACTGAAGTGGAAAATATCCAATAGGCAAGGCTTTAAAACACAACTGAATATTTATTTAGGATGGATAACCTCCAAAATTTTAGTTTAGGTAAATCCTTTGAACAAAAATATTTGTTCTGGGAAAAGTCTATTTTTTTCCTAGAGACAGAAATCTGTAGCTGCTTTCTAAAGTAGATGACATGTAAGCCCAAGGCAGTGCTTAACCCATAAATTACAAAAGGGTCACATTTTGGAAACTTTAGCTATTTTATATCCCAGTGGAATAGTCTTTGGCTTTCTTATGGAAAGGCTTATGTGTTGACTCATTTCCTTTACCAATATGACAATTTCCTGCACACATTTAATGTTTTGGGCAAGATTATAATATGTTAACTAAAATGTTTTTACTAATTTCTTTTATTAGGAAACTTAAATTTAAAACTATTTTTGTAGTCTCACTTGTTAACATCCAAAACTAATGTATTATTTGTGTTGTTGAATGCTTGGCTGTTCTTATCCATTATTGTGCAATAATAGTTTGCCTTAATCTGAAAATACCATCTTTTAACATTTTAGGTTGTATGTTTGCATCCTTAACTGTATTATGCTTCTTGCATGCACTAGGGTTCAGTGATACCTGGTGGTTTTTTCATACTAACCAGAACATGTGGTTTTTAATGTGAACAGTACTTTAGCTATTCATAGAGTATATTTGCTTGACTAACTTATGGCCTTTTCTGCTAATGCTTCATGGTTGTCCTACAACCATTTAGGACGCTGCATTGGGATACAGATCCATCAGTTCTTCAGCTTCACTCAGATTCCGATTTGGGGTATTGAATAGATTTATTACCTTTCCTTTTTTATAATTAATCTGATTCTTTGTGAAACTGTCCAAATTTTTATTTTGCTTAAATTTGTAATATTCAGTATATAGTTAGGAAAAGTGTTATATTTTATTGTGACACCTCATTTATCCTCTGTCATTTCATGAAAGAGATATTCTATGTATCTGATTTCCTAGATACCCTAAATCTGCCCATTTAAGTGTCCAGATTCCTTTTATTACTTTTGTATTTTCGATATAAGTTTTTAAAAGAAGTGTTACAAAGTTCCCAGACTTTTAATACATATTCTACATGTGATTGAACCTTTTCTGGGTTACTCACTATAAATATTGATTTATTTTCCTATGTTAAAATTCAGTGATGTTTTCAGAAGAACAGAGCTATTGGTCTCTATACTATGGCCCCAGACTGCTATTAGTTTATTCATTTATTTACTAGTTCATTTATTCACTCATTTATTCTAGTCTCCAATGCAAAATATAAATGTTAGTTGCTGTCACTGTGCCTGACTGAGAGAGCTATTTTCCCTTGATAATTTGCATCTTCTAAAGCACACAAATGACCAATACCTTTGGAATTCTATCTAAAGTAAGAATAAATAAACCTTGAATTGCAGATGAGAAAACTATATATATTAACTAGAAGGCCTCTCTGTTGGCTGCCCTGAGGCTCTCCCACCCCCATATGCTTCCTTATTTTCTAGAAAAGTGCTTTTTAGATAAGTGAGGTTTTACCTCCCTATCATTCTACCTTTAAATCTTAGAATATTTTGTTTGTTCTAATATTGTGATTTTTAACTACTAAGTTGTATATGTACTCAAGTTAGTACTTGTCCTAATAGTTGTTGGCTTGACCATTTTCCCCAGATGAGTGCTCATGAGTGCTTTATTTTTCTTATGGTTCACATCGTGAAAATCAGAATATAATATTTCTTATTTCAAATTTTATTCTTAGAATACTAGATTATCAAAATGTATTTAAAATTTCTCATTTAATTCTTCGATTATGCTCTTTTTCTTTCTTTAAGGCTAATATATTCCTTAAGTATAAAACACATTAAAAATTTCTTATGGCCCACATTTAGGAGCTTAGAGAAATTAATGATATATATAATTCAGATATACTGCTTGATATTCTGGAAGTTACAGCAATGTCTTTGTTAGATATCCTTTTAAAACAGCTTCATAATTGAGAACTTCTTGGCGAGTTTGGATGCATACTTTATTTGGTTTAAAGTGTAAACATCTAATATAATAACTAAGAAAAGATCCCCCAGAGATATTTCTCATTTGGTCCATTTTCCTCAGCCACAACTTTCTTCTGTTTGTCAAAAGAGAATGTTTTCCCTCTATTTAAAGTAGAAGTGACTTTAATAGTTTTATGGTATTCAAAAGATCTGTTGCTTTAATTTAGGTATAAAGTATCTGCACTGTAGTTTGTACGTATATGATTTAAGGACAGTATGTACCATGAAGATATTAGCAATTTAAGTTTAAATATTTCATTTTAAAATTTAAGTGGACTGTATGATTCTCCATTTCTACAAAGTAGAAAAAAAGGTTGTGAACTAAAAATTATTTTTCAGTCTTTAAAGTGAAGTCTTCTAATGGTGAAGGAAACTAAAAGTGGTCTGAGTGAGATTCATATATCTGATTTTTCAAAACAGTCCAGATTCATATCTTTGCAGAAAAAAAAAAAGTTCTTATCATCAATCATATGAAGCAGACCACTACAAAAACCCCATCTTCTTACTCTGTTATTACCCACACATTTAATCTAAGAAACTATAAATTATTTGCCTTTTTAAAGTAAAAAATAAATACCTTGAATGATTCAGAAATATCTTTTGTTTTTGTTACCTTCTAATTCTTTTGTTAAGATAAAACCAATTCATTGTTCATTTAGAATTTCTTGAGTAAATCAGGGATTTAAATCACTGTGTTGGATACACAATGTTTAATTCCTACTTTTCTAAAATAACATGGTTTGATATAGTTAAATGTATCATTTATTGTATTTTAAAATATTTGTGTTAACTTTATTTAGACGAGGACCTATCAAACTTGGAATGGCTAAAATTACACAAGTTGACTTTCCTCCTCGAGAAATCGTGACATATACAAAGGAAACGCAGACTCCAGTTATGGCTCAACCCAAAGAAGGTGAATATCTATCCTTAATATGATTGTCATTAATTCCCCCCCCCTTGCCTTATTTTTTAATAAGTGGATTCCCCCCCCCCCCCCCGTGGTTTTTTGTTTTAATTTTTTGGCATATTTTCTTAAGCGGAAACATCATAAAACTAATGCATTATATATTTATGTATTTGTTTTTTAGAGTTTGAAAACTTTCTTTTAAAACTCTATTAAAAGTTAATAAAGTATAAGCTACTGTGTTTCCCTGAAAATAAGACATACTCCGAAAATAAGACCTACTTACAGGTTTCCTTCTGAGTGAAATATAAGGCATCCCCCCAAAAATAAGGCCTCCCCCCCAGGCTAAACATGAGAGATTTGGTGCACTGATTCTGAAAGAAATGGAGTCACAAGAAATTCACCAGGAAATTTAGGAATTGGATTGTTATGATGATGTTCCAGAAGATGATGACATGATTGTCATTGAATAAATGAGTAAATTCTTGATACTGTAGGATTCACAGTTTGTCTGGTTTGTGTTGACAACTTCCGTACTACCGTACCGTATACAGATAATAAATTTCCTTTGTTTTCATTTAACAATAAATGTGTACCGCATTCTTCTTCATGGAAAAATAAGAAATCCCCTGAAAATAAGACCTAGCACATCTTTGGGAGCGAAAATTAATATAGGACACTGTCTTATTTTCGGGGAAACAGGGTACATATAATATATATATGGTTAATTAGCATGTCCCCACTGGGGATTGAGCTCCCAACCCCGGCATGTGCCCTTGACTAGAATCAAATCTGAGACCCTTCAGTCTACAGGCTGCTGCTCAGTCCACTGAGCCAAACTGGCTAGGGCTGATTATGGAAAGTTTCAACAGCAAAGAGTGCCCACTATATATCAGGTATAGTGTGAGGCACTTTATATTACCTTTAATTTTCTCACCAAAACCCTTAGAGTTAAGTAATGGTTCTGTTTGCTTATGAAGAAACTTAAGCTGAAAGAGGTAATTTATCAAGGTTCACATTGCCAGTAGCTCAGATTCTAAATCAAGTCTGACTGACTCCAAGATGTGTTTTCCCTCTTATGCTGCCACTGTAGCAGCATTTTCATGTTTTTATGATAGTTAATCTATGGTAAAAACTTCAATTAATATTATAATCCACTATACACAGAAATATACATGATTAACTGATACAAGTTTTATGAAATAGCACCTCCCTTTTCTATTTCATTTTATTTGTTTGTTTATTTATTTATTTATTTATTTATTTATTTTAATCTTCATCTGAGGATGTTTTTCCATTATTTTAGAGAGAGTGGAAGAGAGAGAGAAAGACAGAGAGAAATATCCATGTAAGAGACACACACTGATTGGTTGCCTCCTGCACCAGTCCCAACCAGAGCCTGAGCCAGGGAGGAGTTTGCAGCTGAGGTACCGTACGTGCCCCTGACAGGAATTGAACCCGGAACCCTTTGGTCCGTAGGCTGACGCTCTATCTACTGATCCAATCCAGCTAGGGCTCTATTTTATTTTTTAAAATGTTGAGCATTATGTACTAAATTTATTGGTTTAGACCTGTAGTTTAAAAAATACTTCATTAAAAAATAGCATGGTTTAGTTAACTTATTTATTGGTGTATGCATCGGAATAATATTATTTTATAGTGATTATCCCGTATAATAAAAGGCTAATATACAAATCAACTGAATGGCCGAACAGCCAGTCACCATGATGCACACTGACCACCAGGGAGCAGAGGCTTAACACAGTAGCTGCCCCCTGGTGGTCAGTGTGCTCCCACGGGGGGGAGCACCTCTCAGCCAGAAGCCCTGATCCAGGCTCACGCCTGGCAAGTGCAGTGGCAGTGGCAGGAGCTTCTTTTGCATCTGTGGCAGTCGGACATCCTCCAAAGGCTCCCAGGCTGCGAGAGGACACAGGCTGGACTGAAGAAGTCCCCCGAGTGCATGAATTTTCATGCACCGGTCTTCTAATCTAAGAATACTATATAATAAAGAAGTAACATGCAAATTGACCATCACTCCAACACACAAGTTGGCCGCCCCATGTGTACACAAGATGGCCAGCAGGAGAGAGCAGTTGTGGGGGATCATGCCAGCAGGGGAGGGCAGTTGGGGGTGACCAGGCCTGCAGGGGAGGACAGTTAGGGGTGACCAGGTCAGCAGGGGAGGGCAGTTAGGGGAGCAGTTAGCATCAATCAGGCTGGCAGGCGAGTGGTTAGGGAGTGATCAGGCTGGCAGGCAGAAGCGATTAGGGGCAGTCAGGCAGGCAGGCAGGTGATCAGTTGGGAGCCAGTAGTCCTGGATTGTGAGAGGGATGTCCCAGATTGGAGAGGGTGCAGGCTGGACTGAGGGACGGACACACACACACACACACACACACACACACACACACACACACATGAATTTCATGCAACGGGCCTCTATTAATAAATAAACAGCTTTGATCTTTCATTGAGTTAAATATAATATTTCTTCACTGAAAGAAGGTGTAAGTGACAAGATGGGTGAACTGAGCCCAGTTTTAAAATCACAACTGATGCAGACATACCTTTAAATTTTCACTGTGAAGACTAGACTTAGGTATAAATTTTTACAAAGTTCAATATTTATTCATTTGCAACCTAATAAATACTCATTGGTTCTGCAAATTTAAGAGTGTATGCTATAATTAAAGACACTAGATTATCCTTTCTTTGTTTATTGTTGTTGTGTTTAGTTTCAGGTTAAGGTAAGTAACTGAAGGAGAGTGAGAAATGTTTCCCAATACCATGGGCCATCCTTAGCCTTTGGTACTATTTATAAAAATGAGATAATTTTCTTTCTATATTGTTACAGTTATTTTCATGTCAAAGTTTATTACATTAAGTTTTTTTCTCAGTTTATGTAAGTTTCTAGAAAGAGGAGAAAGAAAAAAAGCCTGAAATTAAGGTTTTATAATGAAAATACTTTATGCTTAACTGCACTTGTGCTTATCCATTGCTTTAAACTAGGGGTGTCGAACTCAATCAGAGAAGGGGCCAAAATCTAAAATCCAGCCTAAATCGCGGGCCGAATGGTTTACTGAACAGTCATAAACTGACAATGTCATAAACTGACAGCGGAGTGCAGTGATGACAGCGCGGTGCGGGCCACATTGCAAGGCCTGGCGGGCTGGATTTGGCCCGCGGGCCTTGTGTTTGACACATGTGCTTTAAACAGTAGTTCTCAAACTTAGCCTGGCTGGTTCCCATTGAAGAATTATGTAACAAATTCCAAAACTCACCATGAGATAAAATTGCAGGAATCACAATTTGAGTGTAACGGACAGTAAATTAAACTTGGGTAGGCAGTGTAATCAGTGCAGAAGTAATTTGAATTACCAAATTGAAGATAAAAATTGGTCTTAGATTTAACTCTTACCTTTCTCCCATTTTTTTAAATGGCTGGATCTATTCTTTTAAAAAGCAGTAGTTTTTATTTTGCCTTGTTTTTCTTTTCTCCCTTGCTAGCCATCTTCTTGCTTTCAAGTTTATTCTGTAAGTTGGTGGCACAGTTTCTGAACTGATGTTCTTTGCTGCCTTACAGCACCTACTGTGAATGAAATTGACTAGGAACATGCGACCTTAGTCTATTTTATTCGCGGCAGGTAAAAAGCTTCTCATGGCAGGAGCATGGTGCCCACAGATACACTCCTGGAAAAGTTACTTTCTGCCTTTACCTTTTTGAAGTTTATAACTCTCTTTGAAAATGGCATTTTTTCTTATTCACCTCTCAATATGGATTTTGTTGTTGTTGTTGCTGTTTTTAGGAACAGATTTTTAAAGAGGAAGTTATCCTAAAGGTTATCTAATCTAATCATTAGATAGAGGCCTAGGGAAGTTAACTGAGGCCTAACTGGTTTCGCAGAACTTTTAATTTTTTATTGCATGATCTTAACATCTGGAATCCACATTTCCCAAGTAGACTAAATTTGTGGGCCTCTGGTTAATATTAATATTACCCTTGTCAAAAATAAATTTTTAAAAAATTCTGGAATAAATAGCACATTTAATAAATTAGTTTTAACCCTCAGAATCAGTAAGGAATTTTTTCTTAATATTGATTGAAAGACTTTAATCAACATATCTGAAATTATGGTGTCAGAAAAATGTAATATTTATGAGAGCCCAGCTCACAGAATCTATGTAAATGATGCCAATACTGTCTAAATAAAATCTGAATTTTATATTAAAAAGACCATGTAGCCGGAACTGGTTTGGCTCAGTGGATAGAGCATCGGCCTGCGGACTGAAAGGTTACGGGTTCGATACCTTGGTTGCGGGCACACCCCCGGTGGGGAGTGTGCAAGAGGCAGCTGATTGATGATTCTCTCTCATTGATGTTTCTAACTCTCTATCCCTCTCTCTTCCTCTCTGAAAAATCAATAAAATATATTAAAAAATAAAATAAAAAAGACCATGTAGAGTACTGGCTTGGTAGCTTAGTTGGTTGGAGCGTCATCTGTATACAAAAGGTTACAGGTTCAATTCCCAGGTTACGACATGTATGGAAGGCAACCAGTTGATGTTTCTCACATAGATGTCTGTCTGTCTGTCTGTCTCGTCCTCTCTTTTCCTCTCTCTCTAAATCAGTAAAAATATACCCTTGGGTGAGAATAAAAAAAGAAAAAGAAAAAGAAAAAATACCAGTGACTTTGCATCTTATTCTAGATGTTTAAAAAAATAAAAGGAATGGATTCTCTGATGCATTCATGAAGCTTTGTCACAGTATAAGTTCTCTTAATGATCTTAAAGAGTAAGTTATAAGACGATAAAATTATGGATAAATTGGTTGAAGTGAAGCAATTCAAAGCAATGTTGATCCAGAAAAGGATTATTTTGAAAATATTAAAGGAAAATTATTCATATCTGTATTTGTAAATTAATGATTGTAGAATTTTCTTCTATTCTTATTTTCTCAAAGATGTTCATAAAGTTATTTATAAGATGTTCATTAATGTATATTTTATATGCAGATAATTTCTTGATTTTTAAAACTCAGTGGCAACTTCCTTCATACCATGAATAATCAGCCTGCTTTTTAAATTCGATATTTGTCATTGGATATTAAACTGTCTTAAAATAGGGGACACCAGCATAATGAAAACAAACTTATTTCCTATACAGCATTAATATACTAATGATGGGATTTGCTTTTCACTTCCTATTACGGATTAATCCTTGTAAGTGATAGATAAAATGTTTAATGAGGACTTTTTAGGACCTTTGCATATTACCTATGTAAATGAGTTGTAATATTTTAAGTATACTTTTTGGCTTATTCTTATTTAGATGTCTCTTAAATGTAATATGACATACAGATGATAAAACTTGCTCTGAAGACACCCTTCAGTTTTAACAAAAGCCACCCATTTCACAGATGATTTAACTTTGATTAACCTATTCCATTGTAACAGATGATTCCGACAACTGGAATTTCATTCTTTGGTGTTATTTCTAGGTGCAGTTTAATTTATAGAACAGCTTTTCTTTCCATCTCACCAAAATACATCACAATTTTGATGTTAACTCAAAGTAAAAATTCAATGGTTCATTAAACCTAGTCTTAGCATTCATTGACAAGAGATTTGTCATTTTAAAAGTAACTGCTACTTTTATGCATTCTTTACTGCTCAGTTTATAACCTTAGATTCCCTGTCAGAGAAAGCATGGAGTTAACCACTTAGCATATTGCAATGAATATTCATCAATAAATTGATGTGACATGGCAGTCCCATTTTTCAGTCTTCCTGCTCTATTGCAGTCTTTCAGTTTTAAATATATATTAAAGCTTATCGTATAATAGAGACTAGCTTAGATCTTTGCAATTGTAATATTTTGCTCGTGCTAATAGTCTTTTAGTAGCTATTGTTATTAGTTTTTAATAGGAGAAATATCTTTGTTTTAGAGGAACATTCCCTAGTTGGATGTTTCTGATGTTAAGTGTTTTTGCCAAATATTTGGTTTATAGGTAATTATTAAAATCAGCTTTATAATGAAAATGTTATGTTTTTGCATTTTATAAGAATAGCAGATCATTTATTTTTATGTTCCTTCAAGTTCGTTTAGCTTAATCATTTTAATGAAATTTGGGTTTAAATATCTATCATAATTTTTAAATCAGTTTTTAATCCATGTGTAAAGGGAGCTATATATGTTCATTCTAAAATGAAATCCTAAAAAACATGTATTTAAATAGTTAATAGTTATTATTCAACTATAACTAAAATGACCTATATAGGCAAATAGGTATGGCAGGTGCCATATAGTAGGCAGATACAGATCACTGCCTAACATCGTCTACATTTTAAATTTTAAAAGGAAAAGAGTGTCTATAAACAAGATCTTTTCTTTTAAATATGTAGATTATGAGGTCACTTAGCACTAAAATACTGACCATATGCATTATGACAGGAATTTGACACATGTCATTGGAAATGGTATTTAGAAGCCGTATAATACAACAAAGTTGAGGGAGGAGAATATGATGTGGGCAGGAGGCTGTAATTTATAATTCACAGTACTCAAGAGTGACCTGTCCAGGGTGATTCAAAATCCCTATCTTTGATTTTAGGTTTACATTCAGTGAATGCTACTAATGAAATTGATTAGGATAATTGATAGTATTAGCAAAAAATGGGGGGGAAAAATATATATATATGTATGTATGTATGTATATTCCCAGATTTAATTTTTAATTGAAGTAAATATTCTATTATTCTGAAAGTTAACTTTTAAGTTAAATGTAATTAAGTAATTTTATTACATTATACTTGCAGGTGACTTTATAGTAAAATTTCATTCTAATGTTTGAGCAGTATAGAATTGTTACCAGTTATACTGTTTTCAGATTAATAATCCGTTGTATATGAGAACTCGTCTAAAAAGGAGTACTGTCTTTCTGTTCCTCCATGTGATTATATTGTTCCCCAAAAAGCTTTCATTTTTTAAGTAGCACAAAAGCTGTAATTGGCATGCTTTGTAAGGAAGTGTCAATGTGCAAGAGAGTGGCGATCACTAAGAATTCTTTTACGTGTTCTTTCCCCTTTGCACTACCGCCTCCTCAGCGGGGTCACTGAGATCACTAGCTTTTCTTGAAATGGCCATTTTCACTGGCAGGTGCATTATACCCTGTATTTTCAGATTGTTTTTCCATTCTGAATGTTTGGCAGGTTGATTGCTCTGGCTGCATTGACGGAGAAAGGGCTGACAAATGCGGTTGGGCTGGCTGAAAAGACAGTGATTACTGTTTTCCTTTGTGGCTGATTGAGGCCCTTGAAAGGAAAAATTTTAACCTTCACCATTTGGTTCAAAAGTATGAGCATATATTGAAATCATTCGTGCCATTTATCCTAGTTCTGTAAACTTGTCAGAACGTAAAAATCTCTCTATTTCAAGTAATGTAGGATTGGCATACGTCATTATCATTTTGATTAAGTTGGAGGTTGTATCATTTTGTGCATTATACAGTGTCATTTAAAGCTTTCTTCCCTACAGCTACAGTTATATTTTTATTGCTTATACTGTAGAGTTAGAAAGATTTTCATAGCTCTCCAAACCTAACACTATGTGTGTGGTTTAGCAGCTGGTGTGGCCTACAAGCTGCGTTTTGTTTGCAGGGCAAAGGCTTATCTGTAGGCCTCCTGGAGTGCGGGTAATTGCATGGGCTCGCCATTGGGAAGAGACAGGATTGGAAGCAGTCAAGCGGAAGAATGTTATGCCATCCCATTGCCACCTTGTAGCAGAAAGACACAATCCCAGCAATGCCATCTGGTTGTTGCTATCTAGTCAGCTGGCTTGGCTGTGGGACCATGACTTGGCAGCTGGTTCCCATCCTTGACCATTCTTTTGTGTCCGTTGTATATATGTGTGTTTTAGATAATTTCAAACATGGGTCAGGGGAAGGACTATAACTAACAAGGAAATTCCCTTATTGAATAGGCTCTCATTACTCGAGATGTACTGTGCTACTGTGCTGTAGATCCCTGCTGCTACTCCCTCATAGACAAATGACACATCTGTTTAGACAATAAAAAAAAGCGTTTCCTCCATAAAAATCCATCTCAGTATGTAGTGAAAGAGAAGTAGGCAAAGCTGTGTATTCTATAACATTTTAAAATAAGTGATTTTAAGTTATTTCCTGGTTTGGGAATATAAGAATAGATTTAGTAATAAAAAAAAATCTTCTAAGCATTGTATATTATCTCAATATATATATTTTTACTCAAGAAAACATTAAGTGCTTATTGCCACATTATATAACGGTGGTAATGAGACTTGCATTTAAAATGACAGAATAGAAAATGTGGTCTCATAGCTATTATCTTTAAAATCTGCCTCTCAAATAGCAACCTGAGAGTTAATGTAAGCCGTCTTTATGCCATATGAAGACCCATTAGACACTGATGGTTTCAGATCATAAGTAAGCAGCCAGCTCTGTAGGCTATTTCGACATTTGATTTTCTTCATTCTACAGCATTAATGTGTCAGCATGCTACATAAAACTACGTAGGAGTTGCATGTTGTTCTGTCTGGAATGATAAATGCTTGCAAGCTTTTAGAGATTTCCCTAAGGAATTCATCCTAGTTGCTTAAATATCTTATTTCAGTTTCTGTAGCTACAGAATTTGGAATGACTGTTGATAAGATGCCACATAGGTATGTATAAAAACCTAAAGGTTCTACATAATTCTTTCTTCAAAATTATGTTGACAAAATTCATATTATTTGTATTTATTCTGTCTTATCAGTGATTTGCTTTTGCTTTTATGTAAAGAGTTGTGATACCTTCTGCCTATGACCTAAAAAAATTATCTATTATTTTCATAAAAATAATTCTTGTTCTGTGTTGTTTTCCTCAGATGATGAAGAAGAAGATGATGCAGTGACTCCTAAACCACCTATTGAACCTGAAGAAGAGAAAATTTTAAAAAAAGATGAGGAAAATGATAGTAAAGGTATTTTAAAGAATTTAACTTTAAAAAACTTTGTTGATTCCTAATAAGATTCTCTTTATTGTTTATATATGAAAGTAGAATAAAATGCTCTAAATTAAAGAGGTGCATCTGGTTGTAAAAGAATGTGTGGCATTCATTGATTCAAACTATAATAGTGAGTTGACCTGATTTGACTCACACAAGTCAGACTTCAGAAAAACATTTGTTTTCCAGCTCCCCCTCATGAGCTGACTGAAGAAGAAAAGCAACAAATCTTGCACACTGAAGAGTTTTTAAGTTTCTTTGACCATTCCACGAGAATTGTAGAAAGAGCTCTTTCCGAGCAGATTAACATCTTCTTTGACTACAGTGGCAGAGATTTGGAAGACAAAGAAGGGTAATGTTTAATCACTAAAATTATGGCTTTAGCAATGATAAGTTACTTTAAGATTAAGAGGAAGAATTTATAACACCACCTTTTTCTGGATTTGGTCTTTTCTATAGAGAGATTCAAGCAGGTGCAAAGCTGTCATTAAATCGACAATTTTTTGACGAACGGTGGTCAAAGCATCGGGTTGTTAGTTGTTTGGATTGGTCATCTCAGGTAAATTATAAAACTGGTTGCTATTAATTCATTTTTGTTTTTTCTTCCTTTATTTTTTTTTTTTACATTTATTGAATTTATTGGGGTGACATTGCTTAATAAAATTGTATGGGTTTCAGGTGTACAGTTCTATAATACGTCAACTATATATTGCTTGTGTGTTGACCACCCAGAGTCAAGTCTCCTTCCATCACCCTTTCCTACCTCTCCCCATCCCCTTTCCTTCTGGTAATCACCATAGAGTTGTCTGTATCTGTGAGTTGTGGTTTTTGGCTTTTTGCTTTTAACCTTTTATTTTAACCATGGAAATTTTGTGTAATTAAATCAATATATATCATTTAAAATAATAATAGATGGGGGCAATGTTAAAATATGTACACAGATAATTTAATAAAAAATTTTTTTTAAATAAATAAAATAATAATAGATGATCCAATGTTTTTTTATTCATTTTGTCTTATGTAAACTGTAGAAGAAATTATTGGAACATTATTTATATTTAAAACTTAAGATTTTATTTATGCCAAAATCCAGTTTCAATTGCTCACCAAATCCTTTGGATAAAATTGTAATACATATATTAATTAAATTAATTAAAACATTTTAAATAACTAATTTAAGGTAATGTTACATTCCAGTAAGCATAACTCTAGAGATATCTCTTTTTTTACGAAGTGTTATGTATTTGTATTTCAGAATAATTTGATAAATACAATGAATAACTAAGAATGTAAAAACAGTTCTTAACATAGCATTTTTTTCTACTTGCTTTTTATGAGCAGTATCCAGAGTTACTCGTGGCTTCCTATAATAACAATGAAGATGCTCCTCATGAACCTGATGGTGTGGCCCTTGTATGGAATATGAAATACAAAAAAACTACCCCAGAATATGTATTTCACTGCCAGGTAAAGTCTTCCTCAAGTTTAAGAATTCATTAATGAATTTAGACAAGTTCCTTTTTTCTTTTCTTGTCAACATGATGATTTTATTGGGTTGGCATTTACTAAACCACCTCATATTTGCAAACAGATGTTAACAGAAAACTAAAGACTTCTCAATTCAACATGATCTGCCTTTTTGTAGCATTTCTGACATCTCTTATAATGTTTAATCACACCTAAAGTTCTTTGCAGTTGTGATTTTCTGTTATTGTGATTGATTGTATAAAAGAAATCTTTTCTAAAATGTCTTTTCTACAGGGTCTTTCTTAGGAAGTTATTTGCTGAATATACAATTAGACTGTTGGCCCACTGAATTACTTATACATGGCCTGAGGAGTTGGAACTAGATAGTTTTAAGTAGAAACATATGTGTGAAGTAGGAAACAGATGCAGAGTTTTAAAGAGGATTTAGTAAGTTAGAATTTGCAAACCTTTTTTTGGTTATATAAGTTATAATCTTTTAATATTTTAATTCCGGAAAAAAAAACACTTAACTGAGTCAAAACTAGCAAGTATTCTGTTGTCAGATTATTGTTAGAGGTTAATGCAAAGCCAGTTATCTTTTGACTTAATACTGTAATTGAATAAAATAATATTTTGCTTTCTTTATAAGTTACTTAAACATATTTATGTAAGTAATCATTACATTAGACTTTTAAGCAAAAAATATTCAAAAATAAATTTTTATATTCTGGAACAAAGTAAAAATTTTAAATGAATTTATTTACTTGTTTTTATAACCTCTAATACCTTATAATGAAGGGGAAAATGCATTTTTATAACTTGTCAAGCTTCTAATATTTGAACCTTAAATTTAAAAATCTTACTTATTTGCAGTCAGCTGTGATGTCTGCTACATTTGCAAAATTTCATCCAAATCTGGTTGTTGGCGGTACATATTCAGGCCAAATTGTGCTCTGGGATAACCGTAGCAATAAAAGAACACCAGTGCAAAGAACTCCACTGTCAGCTGCTGCACACACAGTAAGTAGAGAGGTTATTTCCATTAGACTTCTGTGCTCCTTCACCATTAAATACTTAGTAGTGCCCATCAGAGTAGCCTCAGAATGGGTTTCCTTTGATGTGTGAATTCCTTATCATTTAGCAGCAAAGAACAAAGGCCTTTTTTCTATATTTCTGGAAATTTGTTTTATTAGAAACCTAATTCTCTTCTGAGACATCCTTTCATTAACAGAATAGCATCAAACTTCACATTAAAAATGCCCTGAAGATAAGAGACGGTTTTGATATGAAAGAGAATATCTATGATTGTGCAATAAAAACTTTTTCACTTTTTGGTGAAATAATTCCAGAAATTCTTAATATCTCTTTCTTCAGCATCCTGTATATTGTGTAAATGTCGTTGGAACACAAAATGCTCATAATCTGATTAGCATCTCTACTGATGGAAAAATCTGTTCATGGAGTCTGGACATGCTTTCCCATCCACAGGTAGGTTTATTTTGGAATACTCTAAAATTTTGAGGCAAATGTTATTTTTTAAGTCTATGAAAACCCCAGCTTATGTGTTTCATAAATGTTTTATAATGGTAATATGGTAATAGTTTATAAATCTAAACGTGTTAAATATAGCTTGTTGAATATATATTATATTTTCAAACCTGCTTCAGTTAAAGACAATTTATATAAGAAGTATAATAAAAGAATTGCTTACAAACCAATTAAAAATATAAATTTTCTTTTAAAAATAATTGAAAGTTTACAAAATAATTTCCTTAATTTTTCTTTCCAGGATAGCATGGAATTGGTTCATAAACAGTCGAAGGCAGTAGCTGTGACATCAATGTCCTTCCCTGTTGGAGATGTCAACAACTTTGTTGTTGGGAGTGAAGAAGGCTCTGTGTACACAGCATGCCGCCATGGCAGGTACATCTAAACTGAAATTTGCAATTATTTAAAATTTTCCCCTGAATAATCTCATTAAAACAGATTGCCCCTTGTTTAAGTAGAAATCTATCCTAGAGCCATTCATTATTTGTGACACATTATTTGAGGTCAGGTGTATAAAATTAAAACAATTTTTGAAAAATCAAAAGTTATTTTGGATCATGATGAATTCTGGATGTTGAAGGTTGTGGTGTAGTTTTGTATGTGTGCACATGCTTGCAGAAGTTAGTGGTGGAAGATAACATTCAGCGATTGCAAATACAGTATACACATGCCACATGTTGACCTTTCAAGTTGTATATAAGACTTTCAGCCATTTTCTCATTTTATGTAGACTTTGAGCTTTTAGTTCAGTCCTTCCTCCTGATAATTGTATTATCATGTACACATTTTAAATTGACCAGTATTTCTCCTGCTGTTCAATTTGTTTTGAAATTGTCTACCTGTACCTTATAATGGCTTCCTTAAAAAAAAAAAAAATTGAATATCCAGTTTTCATCTCAAGTACAGATCACCTTCACTTCAAACCTTTTGATTTTAGAGTAGTCCAGATTTTCTCTCTTACATGTAGTATCCCTTTATCCCTATTCCACCACTTCAGACATTGAACTTCTGAGTTCTGTTTTCAACACCATGTTTATGGTTCAAATATGTACTTACTAGGGGCCCAGGGCACGAATTCGTGCAGCTTGAAAGGAACTGTAGGCCACGAGGCTGCAGTGGGCACAGGGGCGGGTCTCAGCCCATCCTCTACGCCACATGTGTCAAACACAAGGCCCGCGGGCCAAATCCAGCCCGCCAGGCCTTGCAATGTGGCCCGCACCACGCTGTCATCACTGCACTCCGCTGTCAGTTTATGACATTGTCAGTTTATGACTGTTCAGTAAACCATTCGGCCCGCAATTTAGGCTGGATTTTAGATTTTGGCCCCTTCTCTGATTGAGTTTGACACCCCTACTCTACGCCCTCATCCGGCCCCTCCTACCATGGCCTCCGGTCCGTCTGCCAGCAGCCCTGCTCCCACTGCCACTCCCATGTGCTGACGGTGTGGAGCAATTGGGGCCAGCACCAGCAGCTGGTGTGAGTGGTGGCTGCTACCCCTGATGGCCCCTCAGGAGCAGGGGGAGGTGGAGAAGCCCTCAGGGGAAATTTGGGCTGGCAGCCACCTCTTGCACCTGCAGACAGTGCTGAGCAACTAGGACCTGCTCCGGCACCAGCTGTGGGTGCAAGTGCCGGGTAGGACTGCTGCATTCAAGAGCAAAGAATTTTCAGTAACCTGATGGCAGCGACTGCCCCGGCTTGGTCTACATCCCCCACTCACCTGCTCCACCATCCCACCATAGCCGACGCCTGCCATGTTCTGCACACACCTCCTGATGGTCAGCGCATGTTATAGCAACCGGTTGTTCGGTTGTTCAGTTGCTCCACCGTATGGTCTATTTGCATATTAGCCTTTTATTATTTATTATATAGGATTGCTTTAGTAGTGTTATCAAATAGATAGAGTAACACTCAATTTCAGTTATTCTGATATGTTATGAGCACAGGGTAAGTGTTGAAATTATTTCAAAGTTTGATAAATAAGCTGTAAAATAATGTTTTTGTAAGTGGTATTCTTACAGAGCTTTCCCTAACATTTTCACTTTGATGAAACAGCAAAGCTGGAATCAGTGAGATGTTTGAGGGACATCAAGGACCAATCACGGGCATCCATTGTCATGCAGCTGTTGGAGCAGTAGACTTCTCACATCTTTTTGTCACTTCATCATTTGACTGGACAGTAAAGCTTTGGACAACTAAGGTATCTAAAAACAGATGTCTGACCATTTGCTTGGGTTTCTAACACAAGGTGGTGCTCTAGTACTACATGGGAAAGATGGAAAGCTTTCTAATAGCTTAGCATGATTAACTGAAGATCAAACCTGATAAGAAGTTAGGATATAAGTGAGCTTCTAGAGGTTGTAGTTTTCATAAAAGTGTGCTGACAAATATGGTAATCCTACACACAAACACCAGTCTTCCAACTACTTCAGGCTTTTCGAGCACAGAACTGTCTGCCCTGAACTGAGCTAGAGAAAAAGCCTGAGTACCTCGCATAGCACCTCACATAGCTATCAGACAGCCCAGCACTAAAGTCATACATTTTTGTGTGAGTTTTTAGAGGTTTGTTCAGATTGCAGTGACTTATAGAACTGATGGGAAAATGGAAAAAAGATAAAAAATAATATAGAATAAGTCCTATTTTAAAAATAAAGCTACACATAATAAATTTGAATCATTAAGAAAGTTAGAGACTGTCCCATTGCACCAAGGTTCAAAATCCAGTTACGACATATACATGAAGCAACCAATGAATGCGTAAATAAGTGGAACAAGAAATCAATGTTTCTCTGTCTCTCATCCTTCCTCTCTCTAAAATCAATACATTCTAAGAGAAATTTTTTAAAAGAGGTATTGTATAAAGTTATGGATGAATATGTTATATTGTTGGTTGATTGGTGATTAATATCTTTTTGTGCTTGTATTTTGTTGTATTTCAACATAGAACTGTCTCTGAATAAGAATGACAGGCAGGCATATCTCTTTCTGGGCTAGGTATCGCTTTCTTCCCTGAGCTGCTTCGTATAGAACACTCATTTACTCATTGAACTGTGATATATGCCTCCTCCCTCTTCCCCACACATACATACCTCTCAAATGTTAGTGGCCAAAGAATGGGCCACTGTAGAATGGTGTTTTTATACATGCCTAAGGGCCTTCAAAAACTTTATCAGAATTACTTTTTATTCGAACTGTTCTGGACACAAACAGTTCTGTATGAAGGATGGAACAACAACAACAACAGTGTGCTGGTAAATATTTTTTATTTGCCAATATCATGACTCCCAGTGTCATTGCTCTGATCTTAGATTTATACTTCAAGGTTAATTGTGTTGCTGATATTTATTTCTATCCTGTCAAACCACTTGATAGAGCCTCTGTGCTCTTTAACATAATGGTAATGAATAACAGGCAGGTAAGTATTTTTAAATACTCTTTTTAAAAACATTGTTTCAATTCCATTTTAAGCTCTTTAAACCAGTATCTTTACATACATGAATTTAACCTAATTTTAAAGTGTTTTTCTTCTCTATCTCTACGGTCTGTAAACTGGAAGAATGCGCCATTAGGTATCACTGTATCTTTGTGTCCTTTTTAAGATCTGCCTGTGCCCCAGTAGCAAAACGAGTCCTTTTTTTCCGCTTTCTGTAAATCCTCTAAAAAATTCCTAGAAATCTCAATTTGGCACTGCCTCATCTTTAAAGTAATCTACTTCTGTAGTCAGCTTCTAAATTTATTAGGATATGGTTACCCTTTCAAAATACCAAATTTGAAATAGCACAACAAAAAGCACTTTTCCAGGCTTGAAAAATGGTAGGAAGAATATGTGAGAAGTAAAAGCTTCTTAAAAGTAACCTGAATATTTGTTCCATTAAATTTAACCATACTTGTTACAGGTGACTCTTAAAATGTAAAAATTATTTATTTCGGGGACAAAGTGTTTTAATGTATACATGGTATTTTCTAGTCTCAGAGCAATATCTATCAAACCATATTTACTATGAAGTGACAAAATTAAGATTGTTAATGTGATAATTTCTTAGAATTGTTAGTTTTCAGACTTTTGTAATCCTTACACACCTTAAAATTTGTTTACAGTCTCTGATGTCTTAAATCCCCTCCTTATTTTAACAACTTTCCTATTTAACACTTAGAGAATACAGCATTAAAATAGGATCAAAGATATTTTACTAACTCTTGAAATAGCAACTGTGCACATATTAGACAAGTTAAATGGAAAAATATTTTGAGATTGAGGTGTTTCGTGGGGAAGCCTACTGACCATTGGGACTTATTGGCAGCATTTACTATAGTGATTTGCTGCTGACCAGTGTCCAGCCTGTCTTTCACATATTTAGAAACTCAGTTTTGCCCATCTTCTAGAGTTGATTAGCTAGGGAGTGCTGACTGGAACTAAGACACTGATACATTAGAGAAGGTCAATTTATTAATTTGCAATGAGAAATAACTGTCAAAAGGCCCCGATACTCATGCTGGCCTGACCAGCTCATTGTTTCCCTGTAGACAACCCACATGGGAAGCCAAATTATAATCAGAAGATTGCTTAGTGAGCAAGCAGTTGGAACAAAGGAAGTTTTCTAATTTGAATGTTTAATGGCATCAAGCAATGATAACATGATTCATTCATCTTCCCACAGAATAGTCTTGCCCTGGGTGGTAATTCTCACAGTCCATTGACTGAGACTCTCTTCTAGACAGACAGTGCTTATATTGGAAACTGTCTGTATTTTGTTGTATAGTTTTTAATAGACACAAGTCTTCTCAAAAAGATCAAGTTAAGGAAGGTATTTCTGACCTGGGTATCATTTCTTTTTTGTTTGTTTTGTTTTGTTAATCCTCACCTGAGGATATTTTCCCATTGATTTTTAGAGTGGAAGAGAGAGGGAAAGGCAGAGAGAGACATTGATGTCGGAGAAACACATTGGTTGCCTCTTGCACGTGCCCTGACCAGGGCCTAGGTCAGGGAGAAGCCTGCTACCAAGGTCAAGGTACATGCCCTTGACCGGAATCAAACCCTGGACCCTTTGGTCCATAGGCCGACACTCTATCCACTGAGTTAAACCGTCTAAGGTGGTATCATTTCTTTTTAAAGAGATCTGTTTATTTCTGTTCTGATCCAAGTGAAAATGTATTTCCCAGTTCTTTTGAGAGCACCTCACTGTTATGTTCATGTATTTACTATAGGGACTCTTTTTAGTTATTAATCTAGATTTACCCAGTTACCCCAGAAAAATACAGAATTATTCTATTATTCCCTAGGAATGCTGGAACAAATAAACACAAACTAGGTGGCTTTAAAAGAACAGAAATTTATTCTCTCACAGTTCTATAGGCTTAAAGTCCAAAATCCAGGAGTTGACAAGGTTGGTTACTTTGGGAGGCAACTGAGGGAGAATCTGTTCCTAACTTGTGGTTGCCAGCAAGCTGTTTTCATTTCTCTTAGGTATGAACCTAGGAAAAGAATTGTTGGGTCATGTGTCACTCTAATTAGCATTTCCAGGAACTGCTAAACTGTTTTTCAAAGCAGCTACACCAATTTACATTCCCACCAGCAATTCTAAGAGTTCTAATTTCTCACATCCTCACCACTAGTACTTGTTATTGTCTATCCTAAATAGCCATCCTAGTGGTATGAAATGATATCTCATTGTGATTTAATTTGCATTCCCCTGATGGATAATGATGTTTCAAGTGCTTGGTTGCTATTTGTAGATCTTCTTTGGAGAAATCTAGTCAAATCCTTTGCCCAATTTTTAATTGAGTCATTTGCCTTCTGTTAATGAGTTGTAATGGTTCTAATAACTTATCAGATATATGATTTTCAAATATTTTCTCCCATTGTATAAATTATCTTTTCATTTTCACTTTCTTGAGGGTATTGTTTGAAGCACAAGCGTATTTAGTTTTGATGTAGCCCACTTTATCCACTTTTTCTTTTGTCACTTATGCTTTTCGCTTTTTATCTAAGAAACTATTGCAGAATCCAAGGTCACAATGATTTACTCCTATGCTTTTTCTTAAGAGATTTATAGTTTTACCTCTTATATTTAGATTTATGGTACATTTTAAGTTAATTTCCACGTGAGGAAGGAGGCAGTCCAACTTCATTGTTTTGCATGTGTATATTCAGTTGTCCCAGTATCATCTGTTGAAAAAACTGTTCTTTTCCCATTTAATTGTTATGACACTCTTATTGAAGATCTGTCATTATAACTTTGTATGGGATTTGACTAAGATACCTTTTTGTTGCTTATTGTCTACTAGTGAAATGAGTTTTCTCTTTTAAGAGGGAGGGAATGGGAAAAGATAGCTTTTCTAGTTGTATTGTCTGGGTGAAAGTTCTCCTGTGTTTCTTGCAAAGCAGCTATATGTCTTTATCTGCCTATCTCTCTGAGATATGCCTTTTTATATTTCTTTAGCTATCTCCCTCTTGATCTGAGATATGCCTTCTATATATTTCTTTACCTATCTTTTTTTAAAAAATATATTTTATTGATTTTTTACAGAGAGGAAGGGAGAGCGATAGAGAGCTAGAAACATCGATGAGAGAGAAACATCGACCAGGTGCCTCTTGCACACCCCCTACCGGGGATGTGCCCGCAACCAATGTACATGCCCCTGACCGGAATCGAACCTGGGACCTTTCAGTCCACAGACCGACGCTCTACCACTGAGCCAAACCGGTTTCGGCTATATATTTCTTTACCTATCTATGTAAGATATGCCTTTTCTGTTCCTTTTCACCTCTATCTGAACCTTCTCTTTCCTTTGCCCCTACTGTGCTGTATTCCACAGATTGGATACTGCCCCCAGAAGTTTCTCTTTGGTGAGACTCGGTCTTTAAAGAACTCGTTGGTTTGTTAGTTTGAAAGTTTATAGGGCTCAGTCTGCACCATTAGACCCTACTTATATCACGTGGAATCTGCGTGCATTTATTTATAAATGAAATTGTGTCAGAATCCCTCACAGTTTCTGCTATTCTCAGACTGACCCCCATGCTGGCCACTGAGCATCTGCTATTGACTGTGAGGCTCTGTTCTCTGGCTAGCAGAAGCCCGCGTGCCTTCCCACATGCCCTGCCTCACAGATGCTCATACTGTGCAGGTCTTGTACTTGTCAGAGGTTTGTTTTTACCTGCTTACATTCGGAGCTTTGTCTCCTGATCTTGTTGTAGATGTCTGTGAATCTTTGATTTTGCTATACTTTATCTGGGTTTATGGGGAGATTTAGAGGAGATTAAAAAATAATGTGTCATTGCTATCCTCTTCTTAGAATCCTCTCATTGATAGATGTTTTTAAAGTACCTTCTATTCCTTTTTTTAAACAGTATGGTTAACTATAAGTTAAAAAAAGAAAAAGAAAATGCAGTCCAATAATTGACTCTTAGTTCCATTAACTCCAGCTAATTCTATAGTGACACAATTATGGGAACTTTTTCTAGGCTGAGTTAAATATCATAAAATGTTATACCTGTTGAATATATGTCATATTTTGACTATGCTAAGAATCAACTTTTCCCTTTCAGAATAACAAGCCCTTATACTCATTCGAAGATAATTCAGACTATGTTTATGATGTTATGTGGTCACCCACCCACCCAGCCCTGTTTGCATGTGTGGATGGCATGGGGAGGCTGGATTTGTGGAATCTCAATAATGACACAGAGGTAAGTGGGAAAATAACAAAAAATACACAGAAAAATAGAAAATTGGAGAGTTATTAAATAATTTGTGAAATTCTTTCTATCCCAAGGAATGTAAAAGGCTCTGTGAGTGTAGCATCATCACAAATAAGCTTTGTATCCTAATGATAAACTGCATTAAACTTGTATCTGTAATCCCTTGAAGTAAAATTCTTGGGTTATACAGGGCAAGGAAGGTGATATATTGGGCATATAAAAAATTTAACGCTACTAACTGCTAGTTTAGTACATCTTAATTATAGTTTTTCTTTGTAACAGCATGCTAGGGGTTAAATTTATAATTTGGGGTTGACTGGTAGCAATTAGAAGGATTATTTTTAGTCATATTTCAAATTTTTTAAAAATTGTATTGTGCTCTGGTCTGAGTCAAGCATTGAATGTTTGCTTTCCATGTGGCAAGAAAATCTCTTTCTTCAGTCTATGAGAGAGGTAGTCAGATTGCAAGGGGCTGGTGCCATTGTGTTGGTGCATCATTCTCCCTGCTTCATGGAACCAGGGGCTTTAAAAAAAAACTCATACTGTACCTTCAGTAGGAACTCTTTCCAAGAACTGTGGGTCAAATCACAAGTTTCAGCTGACAGAGCTGCAAGCTACAAATTTAATTCCTGTCCTCTAAAATTAAACCATAATCTGTTTATGAGGGCTTTTGAAATGTTTCTTTAAAATGGGGTTTTGGCCATCTGTTGTCAAACAGCTTGACTTCTTAAGGAAGTTAAAACAACAAAGAATGCTTTATTAAAGAGAAGATCTTTCAGCATGATGTATCCAGTCATGTGAGAATTTCTTATATAAAGACTTAAGTTATTTTCCCAAACCATTTTCAAGGATTGACTATAATGTCATTCATAATGTACGTATCACTGAATGGCAAGAACGTTGGGAAAATTCTTTATCTATTTTCATCTTTGTCTTTAAAAATGTAGCCAGATTGGAAGAAAGAAGAATTACTATTTTACATGTTTATAGAAATCTTGATGAAACTTTTAACACTGCACTATATTTTAAATGACTTTAGGTGCCAACTGCCAGTATTTCTGTGGAGGGTAATCCTGCTCTTAATCGTGTAAGATGGACCCATTCTGGAAGAGAGATTGCCGTGGGTGATTCGGAAGGACAGATTGTTATATATGATGTGGGAGAGGTATGGGACTCACTGACTATAATTTTGACACATCTATTTAGCTTTCACAATATAGTATAACTCTATCTTCATGGTTAAAACTAATCTTTGTGGTTCATGAATTGTATAAACTATATGGTTGTAAAGATAGCACTTACTTTCTACCATAGGAAGGACTCTTGAGATTAACTTTCTTTCTAAACTGGATGTCCTGTGTCCCCATGCAATAGATTTTGAGGGTAATATCATATGTTGGAAGTACCTTGCTTCTTGAAGCAGGCATTGCTGGAAGCTAGAAATTCTTTAGGCATAATAAGAAATTTGGAGTTATAGTTGGACTTTCAAGCTTCACAGAATTGATATTGAGATAAGATTTTATTTTTCTGTATTCATATATTTGTTTGGACAAGGTAGTAAAAATCAGAGTAATATATTTTTTACAGTTTTCTGATGCCGTTGTGAAAAATGAATCTTGGCTCTCAAGCCTTTTGCAGAATCATTATTATTAAATCCAACAGGATGAGTTGCAGTTCTCTCCTTGGTGCTAGGTTGGCTGTACAAAATGCTGAGAAGTGATTTCCTTTTTTTTCAGTCCTGACTAGTGCCTTAGTCACTCCTTCTTTACTATGCCTTATGGGTCCCATCCTCTTGGACACCCCAAGGCTTCTAGCAGTTGGATCTGAAGAGTAGATTGAATTATTTAGAACAGCCAATTGAACTATTTGCATAAAAAGAATTATTCTGTATCAGCACTGTCCAATATGGTAGCCACTAGCCATATATGGCTGTTGAACACTAAAATGTGATTAGGACGATTGAAGAATTAAAATTTAGATTTTATTTAATTATAAGTACATTAAATGTAAGTAGTCAGATGTAGCCAGTAGGTACCATATTGGATTGGATATCACTGTCTAACCTAATCTAATTTTATAAACAGGCACATCCATTTGCTATGACGAATGGTTTGTGTCTAATATGGCAGTGTCACATTCCTCTAATATTATAATAACAGTTATCAAAAAATTTTGGTCATTGAACTGCTTCAGTGAGAAAAAAACATCACAAGCCTCTTTTCCCATTTTGCTTCTGGTGCATCACTAAGTGGAAGAAGTAGTGTACCTTCTGACGCAGGGATTAAGATATCAAGAAAGGTTATCTTGGGCTCCAAACAAACAAACAAAAAATACTTATGACACCAGTTCTTTTAAACCGTGCTTCAAAAACTAGTTCATACTAAGGAAAGTATAAAGTAAAGAAGTAAAACTTTTTAAGATTTCCCTCCCCATCAGTAAAAGTCATGAGCTAGTGTATTAGGAGTTATAGTTACAGAGCATCATTGTTATTTTCTCTCGCACTGATGGTGATAATAGCAAAATCATTTCTGAGGCTGCTAGGACACATTTCACAAACACTGTCTTTTGTTTCAGAATGTGTAAATCATTGTTATAGTCCCTGTAATTATGGAAAGGCCGTTCAGGTCAACTATTATTTTTAATGGAAAAGTTATTTGAAAACATTGAATAATAGCGAGTAAACTGATCTTTTATTTCAATATGTATAAAACATTTTCTTTCTTTTAACAGCAAATCGCTGTCCCCCGAAATGATGAATGGGCACGGTTTGGCCGAACGCTGGCAGAAATTAATGCGAACCGGGCCGATGCGGAAGAGGAAGCCGCTGCCCGGATACCTGCTTAGCCCTCAGACGAGGATGGGCAGCCTCAGGGGGTTGGGAGAAGACTCTTAAGTATTGTAGATCCTAAGACTATTTGCATGCTTCTGTCTAAATGATAATTAAAAGGAGATTTTTTGGATTCAACCATGGATTTAATGCAGCTAGCAAATCTTACAATGTCCCTTTTTATATAATATGCATCTTGTTTTGGATATGTGTCATTTTTAATATAGCTGACTAACTTTACTGAATGCAGCCTTTTTAAATTCTTATACACCAGGTGTATATTTGGTATTAGTTATTCTTTTGAGTTCTTTTCAACTTATAACACTATATACATTTATTTCTAAAGTACAGATTAAATAAGTTCATATTTTTAAATAATCATAATGCCCTGTTACACTGATAATGTTCTCACTAACCATAATATATAGAAACATCTTACCATAGCATGCATTCATCTATCGAGTTACCTTCTGATATTCTTTTTCTTTATAATTTTTGTGATAGTTATATATAAATAAAAACAAATATGGTTTAACTTTTCAAATTTTCATTTTGATTTACTCCCGCAATTTTAATTTTTCCTTTTCTTTTATAAAGTGTGGTGTTTTGTTTTGTTTTTTTATATCTTTAAGTTCCTGTTGTAAGCAGCCACTTCAAATGTAAGACTTTTGCCTTAACTATATCATACAGTGTACTGTAGATCTCCCAATTCATTATGAACTGATCTATATATATAAAAGGCTAATATACTGTATCTGACTGGTCGCTATGATGTGCACTGACCACCAGGGGGCAGACACTCAACGCAGGAACTGCCGGACGCTCACAGAGAAATGGCACCAAGGAATTGGTGCCCACAAAGCAACACTCAGCTTCCCTCAAGTAGGACATAGGCCCCGCCACCATCCCAGAGTGTCAGCCCACCAAATTGCAGCCGATGCTATTGAGACCCTAGAGCGCAAAATGTGGCCCACAGCCCAGCCCAGAGGGCACGTAGCAATCCCTGTATTTCAACGTTGTCATGAAATTTTCTAAACAAAAAAAATCCATACAATTAGGTGTATATTAGAGAGAATTGAGCTTCAGTTGCAGCTTCAGCTGCTCAATGACTGTGTGAGAACAGACTTGTTTAAAACATGACGTAGCATCCAAGGTGATGGTGTCATGCCTGATTCTTGGGCAGAAGCCTAGGATAAAAAGCCTCGTTTGATGATTTAGTGATGGGATTCCCATTGAGACTTTTTCCCCAACCTACATAGTTGCTATGTAGGCAGGAACGGAATTTGCTATCATCTTGCTAATTGCTAGGCAACTAGGGACCTTACCAGTTTGGGGGAAATACCTAGAAATACATTTTAACTCATTAAAAAAACGCTGAAAAATTAATTACTCATGGATCTGGTTTATAGATTATGGGGGCTTCTAGTGCTACTGGAGACAGTTGCCCATAGGCAAGAAAGACAGAACATCCATGTTCAGTATCCCTTTTGCAGTAGAGGATTATAAATAAGAACATTTCTTCGATCTTACTGCCCCGAAAGGTAATAATTTGCGTGTGCCTAGTTTGTTGTATTTTTATTTGCTCATACTCAGTGTATTATATTTTTTAAGTCATTTTCATATATAAGAACTACATTTTAGAAAAAAGATCCTGCAATCCTATCCAGCCCAACAGGAAAACTTTGGATATTTATCCTATAATTGTAATACTTTCCTAACTAGGCTGATGCTCTCAGACCTTTTGTTAGACTTTAGATTTACTGATTTTCTTTCCACTGGCCACAATTTCCTGTTCACAATTCCCCAACTTCTTAAAGTTTGAATGGGTTTAAGTTTTCAGTATGTAGCTTCTAGACACTGATAGTTTCAACATAGCCAATCAGCAGTCTTTTACAAACTTTTCGAAAATTACAGCATTTTGTGTTGTTAGTTTCATAGCAGGAATCTCCGTTTTGGCTTCTTAATAGTCCATTACCAGCTCCAGCCAGAGGATGGAATAGCTTGCACTCAGGTAAGCTTTCCGAAAGGCCTGCTTCACTTTGTGAGGTCATTTATGCAGACCTCCGGTAATGTATTACCCTGCTTCTCTTGTACTGATTTGGTCAGAGAGCTGTGGGGCATGATTGTGTGGGGTGTAGAACACACTACATGTTGCTGAACATGCAGAGCCCTGACTCTGTGACTCCCGAAATTAGGTATGCCGTCGGTAAGGCTCTGATGGCAAGTAATTTTATCTTTTGTGAATTTTTGTACTAAATTTTCTCTAAAACTTCTTTTCTGAACAAAGTAATGGAAATGTTTTGGAACATACCCATTATACTAAGGGCAACCAAAATTTTTAATTCTAAGAAATCACATCACAATTTGAGCCCTCAAATATTTTGGGGTAGCAGTAAACTGACAAGACATTTTTGTTGATAAACCTCACCGGGGATATTTTTTCCATTGATTTTTAGACAGAGTAGAAGGGAGGGGGAGAGCAGAGAGAAGTATCAGTGTGAGAGAGACACATCAGTTGGTTGCCTCCTGCACGCACCTCAAAGGAACAATTATGGGATCTTGAGCCTACATGCGTAAGTTTTGTGCCTCTGCCAATAACCACATCTTGGCCACCTTTAGATTTAGGAGTGTATTTTGGGGGAAATGGACCTGGTTGAAGGAGGCTTTGAAGGCCCTGGAAGCTACAACCAAGATTACCCAGTAAAGCTATCATTTAGAATTCAAGGTCAGATAAAGAGCTTCACAGACAAGAAAAAGCTAAAGGAGTTCAGCACCACCAAACCAGGATTATATGAAATGCTGAAGGGTATTCTTTAAGAAGTGGAGGAAGAAAAAGGTAAAGATAAAAATTATGAACAACAAAATGACAACAAATACATACCTATCAACAAGTGAATCTAAAAATCAAGTGAATAAAAAATCTGATGAACAGAATAAACTGATGAATATAATATAATCAGAGGCATAGAAAGGGAGTGGACTGACAATTCTCAGGGGAAAAGGGTGTGAGGGGCATGGAAAGAGATTGGATAAAAATCTTACACTTACGGATGAAGACAGTGGCGGGGGTAAGGGCTTGGGGTCGGGTGGGGAATCAGGTGGAGGGGAGCTATGGGGGGGGGGGAGAGGAACATATGTAATAATCTGAATAAAGATTTATTAAAAACAAAACAAACAAACAAAAAAACCTGTGAGGCATACATAGCCTTTTAAAGCCTAAAAAGAAAGAAATGAAAAAGGGAGTATCGCTACATATCCCTAGGACATATGTGACCAACATTACAGCCTCATATTTGATAACCTAAATGAAATGGACTAATTTCTTGAAAGACATACCAGGTGTACAAGTTAATACAGATTCTTTTTAATAGAAAAGTGGTTTTATTTTGAGAATTCCAAACACAAAAAATCATGGTTGATCCAGGTCAATCACCAACATCAACTACAAGGCCAAATCACTTCGAAAAGAAGACAATGCTCTGCGTTTGGTGGGATCAGGAAGGTGTGGTGTATTATGAGCTTCTAAAACCAGATGAAACCATTAATACTGATGGCTACCGACAACAAATAATCCATTTGAACCACACTTTGACCATAAAACAACCAGAATGGGCCAGAAGATGCGGCAAAGTAATTTTGCTTCATGATAACGCCCTATCAAACACTTCAAAACCATTTAAAGAGCAGTTAAAAGATCTTGCCTGGGAAGTATTGACCCACCTGCCACCTTGCTCTTTCAGATTACCACTGGTTCCGATCGATGGCACATGCACTTTCTGAGCAGCACTTCAAAATGCATGAAGAAGTGGAAAACTGGGTCTCTGAATAGTTTGTCTCAAAACAAGAAAGTTCTATTGGGACAGTATCCACAAATTACCTGAAAGATGGGGTATATGTGTAGCTAGCAATCGACATTACTTTGAATAAAGCAGTTTTAATGTTTCTCTTGAAATTATCATGTTTTCTTTAATTACAAAATTGGCATTATTAATTGGTACACCCAGTATTTGCCAAAATTCATAAAAGAATAAATATATAATCTGAATAGGTATATATCAAAGAAGTTGAATTAATCAATAACCCTGTAAAACAAAGCACCAGGCCCAGAAGGATTTACTGGTAAATCCTACAATCTCTTTTAAGGAAAGAATAAGAATATATATATATATATATATATATATATATATATATATATATATATAACTGTAAACCTACTTTTGCTCCTCCCTGTATATATCTTGCATGCATTTATCCCAGGCATGCAAGACTGGTTCACAATTTGAAAATCAGTGCAATCCACCATATCAACATGCTAAAGAAAAACCACATTATCATATCAATAGATACAGAAAAAGGCATTTGAAAATCAAACATTCATAATAAAAACTCAGTAAAACTAGGAATAAAGGAGAACTTCCTTAACTTGATAAATAATATCTACAAAAAAATACACCTATTGCTAACATCATAATGGTGGGAGCATGAAGTTTTGCCACCAAGAGGAAGAAGGCAAGGATGTCTCCTCTCACCAGCCCTTTTCAACATTGTAGAAGAAGCACTAGCTAATATAAGAAAAGGACATAAAGGTTTACAGATGACATGATTGTCTATGTAGAAAATCTGAAAGAAGTAACAAAAAAATAAAAAACCTTGGACCTAATAAAAAAAGCTAAGTGGATATTCCATGTTGGTTGGAAGACAATACTGTTAAGCTCTCAGTTGTTTCCATCTTGATCTAATGATTAAATGTAATCCCAAATAAAATACCAGTATGTTATTCTGTAGATATTATCAAATTGCTCCTAAAATTTTTATGGAGAGGCAAAGGCCAAACAGCTAACACTACTGAAGGACAATAAAGAGAACTGACATAACTAAAACTGGATTGTGGTAATGTTTACAGTTCTGTAAAGAATACCTCAGTAAAGCTGTTAAAAAGAAAATATAGCTGTACCACTACACTAACTCCCACTTTATAGTATTGAAGCAAATTAGACAATACCACAAGGAAACATATAAATAATGTGGAGCATTCTGTAAGATAAATGACTTACAATGTTAAGGACAAACAAATAAGAAAGCAGGAGACTATTCCAGAAATAAAGACCAAAGATGCACAGCCAAACATGATGCATCAATTCCGATTACATTCTGCAGACACAAAAAAAACAGACATTTCGGGAATAGTAGGGAAGTTTGAAGATAGACTGAATATCAGGTGATAATATGAATACTGTTATGTGTGGTAATGGTTTTACTTGCTTACAGAATGTCCTCATTCTTAGATGTTTTCTGAAATATTTAGGATTGAAGTAACCATGGAATTTGTAACACACTTTCTAATAGTTCAGAAGAAAAGATGTATTTAAAAGTTCATTTTGCCTCTTTAAATTTTTCTGTAGGTTTGAAATTTTTGAAAAAGTGGGAGGGAAACTCAATTATATTCCTGTATACCAGGAATGACATTTTTTAAAAAATATGATTAATAGCATCTAAATATATGACATACCTAGGAATGAATACATATATACACAATGTTCAAGACTCTTTTGATGATTATAAAATTTGATTAAGAGCTGAAGTCGGTTTGGCTCAGTGGTAGAGCATCGGTCTGCGGACTGAAGGGTCCCAGGTTCGATTCTGGTCAAGGGCATGTACATTGGTTGCAGGCACATCCCTGGTAGGGGGTGTGCAAGAGGCAACTGGTCAATGTTTCTCTCTCTTCGACGTTTCTAGCTCTCTCCCTTCCTCTCTGTAAAAAAATCAATAAAATATATTAAAACATAAATAAAATAAAATTTGATTAAGACATTAAAAAGACTTAAATAAGAGATATATCATGTTCTTGGATTAGAAGGTCCAATATAATTATGTAAATTCTCTCCAATGGCTTACAGAGTCATTGCCACCCCAATCAAAATCTCAATCTGTTTGGTTTGTTTAGGTTTTGAGAGGAAATTGATAAGCTGTTTCTAAAATTGATATGGAAGAGCAAAGAACCAAGAACAGCCACAAGCTCTTCTTGAAGAACAAGACGGTGAAAGGATTTGCTATTCTATGTATCAAAACTTTTTAAAAAGATAGAGTAATGGAAAAGAGTGTGTAGTGGCACAGGAAGAGACCAATTACAAAAACAAAACCAAAAACAAATCACACACACACATACACACACACACATACACACACACACAGACACACACACACACACACACACAAAAAAAAAAAACAACACCCACATCTTTGCACTGATCACACCCTTAATATATAACAGAGAAGGCACTGTAACGCTGTTGGGAAAGTAAGTTCTTTTCAATAAACAGTGCTGGGACAACAGACCAACCATATAAAGGGGCAAAAATATTACTTCATATGACATTTCTGTATAGGATGAAACTTCAGTGTGAGAGGTAAAATTATAAAGCATTTAAGAAGAGAATATCAACCATATTCATACCTAGAGAGTAAAAATATTTTTAAATGAAATATAAGACATGCTAACCATAAGAAAAAAATTGATATATTTGAACATACTAAAATGTTAATATATCAAGAACAATGTGAAAAGACAAGCCACACATTGGGAAAAGATTTTGCAGCACAACTCATGAAGGAGTAGTATCCAGAATATATAAAGAACCCTCTGCAATTTACTGAGAAAAATGGATAAAACTTTAACATATACTTCACTCACCAAAGATAAACTCTAAGTAGCCAAATAAACACACTGGGTTTTCATATGCTGGCAGTATGAAAGTTGGTCAAGTCTTGTGAAGAACAATGCATATTTTAACATATAAGAGATGTTCAAGCTCATTTGATGGAAAATGCCTTAAATCCATGAGATAACACTATACAGACAATAGATTGGTAAAAATTAAGAAGAAAAGTACACCCTTGGGGGAACGTAATCAGTATAAGAGTTTCTAGGAAATAGTTTGACATGATCTTGCAAAGTAGAATCTAACAAACCCAGTGCCTCTGTGGTTCTGCCTTAGGTATAGATCCTTTTAAAAATGAAAACTCCAAAATACACATACAAGATATCCAGAGCAACACTATTATATTCCCAAATTGGAAACAACCCAGATGTCGAGAGTTAAATGGAAAAATAAATTGTAATATATTCATACAACGAAATAAGCAAACTCTAGCTACATAGTTATTTGAACGAATCTCATAATGTTTAGCAAAAGAAACAAGTCTCAAAAGTATACAATATAATTTAATTCATATAAATTTCAAAACCAGGAACTAAATATTATATTTAGGGATATAAATATGGGTGGTAAAATTATAATGAAAAGCAAAGAAATGAAGGGTGGAGATGCTATTAAAGAGGAGAGAAGGGATTATGAGAGGATTATATGGGGGAATTTAGATGTTACCAATATTCTATTGACATGGGTGGTTATATGGGTTTTTACTTTACAACTATTTGTTTAAAATACATGTGAGCATATGTGTGTGTTTGTGTATACACACTGTATACATTCCAAAATACGAAAATATTTTAAATGACCAGTAACTATGAAAAGATGTTCAACCTCACTAGTAATTAAATGAAAAGTGAAATAATTATCACTTATCATGATTTGACTAAAATGTAAAACACTTAATACCCATTTTTGCCAACGTGGTAAAAAAAAAAAATGGTCATCCTCATATGTTGTCAGTAGAAAAGTAAATTAGTAAAGCCTTTTTTAAAGAACAATGTGGCTCTTGGCTGGCACTGCTCAGTGACTGGGCATCGCCCAGGAGGTCATGGTTTGATTCTTGATCAGGGCACATGCCTGAGTTGCAGGCTCGATCCCCAGTATGGGATACACAGGAGGCAGCCGATCAGTGATTCTCTCTCATCATTGGTATTTCAATCTCTCTCTCCCTCTCTCTTCCTCTCTGAAATCAATAAAAACATATTTTTAAAAAAGAACAATGTTGCAATATATATATAAAATGTAAATCCATACATCTTGTAAATTACCAATTCCAATTTTAAATATCTATCCTAATGAAATACTAGCACATGTACTCAAAATATGTGTACAAAGATGTTCACCATTCATGACAGCATTGCTTGCAATTGTGAAAAAAATGTGAACAAGGGATAATTTATGAAAAATATCATAACCTATACAATACTATGCAACTACCAAAAGTTAAGATAAACTTTGTGACCCAACATGAAAAGTCATGAAGTAAACTAAAGCCATTGAACAATGCATATATTTAAAACATAATCCTGTTTGAAAGTATAAATGTGTGTGTGTGTGTGTGTGTATGAAAAACAGCTACAAATTTACCCTCTAACCTGTTAGCAGTGATAACATCTGGGGCAGGGAGTGGTAATGGGAGAAGCTGGGTCCAGAGGGCACTTTCACATCTTACTCTAAATAATCGTACATATATTTTATCATAGGAATCTTCTATAAGAACATATCCATGGGCTCCTTGCACATTTTTAACAGGTAGCAATAGAAGAACAACTGGATTGTTATTCCTTCTATTCCGATAAGAATTGAAAACTTTGCTTTCAAAGCTGGTTCCTTTGTTCCTGCAGGGCCTGGGGAGCCTATGGCTGCGTCACAAGGCTGTCAGCCATCCTGAGGAGTGCTGGGAGGACACTAAGTGACTTGGTCCATCGCAGGCTCGCCCCTTGAAAATATTTGCATACATTCTCACATCCCGGCTCACTGGCAATAGCAATAATGTTTTCCCAGAGCACTTCGCTAAAGTAAGTAAATTCTGACACTACTCATCAAGTCACAACCACACTGAAGTGTAGATGTGGCTGTCAAGATGCATGTTGAGATCTAAATTAGTAATCACACCCTCGGTGAGTGACTTCTGGAATAAGCAGTTTGTATTTGCATTCATAGGAAGAACCTGGTCCCAGTGAATCATAAGACAGAGCTTTTATTTTTCGTCTTCTCTCCTCTCATTCCACCACAGTCCTTTCTGAAAGGAACTATTTCCTATAAAAATGGAAGAGAGGGAAACCTGATCATGAGTTATTTGGAATTAGTAGCAAATCAAAATAAAAGGCACTATCAGTATATTTATGAAGGAAAATCCGACTACATGCACACACATTTTGGTATTTTATTTTTGATTGGAATCATATCCATGAGGAAAATTACCAAAGCATCCTTTACTGTTTTGACAGCTAGGCCCTTGCTGTGTCAGAGGAAGAAGGCAAAACTAAGCCAGCAGAGCGGGAGATGCCCTGTCTCCAGGAACTCAATGGCAGAGGAGCCGTCTAGGAAACGCCTCTGGAGCGATGGACAGAGGAGGATGTATGCACACATTTAACACAATGGAATCGCATCAGCACCGCGAGTCTCGGCCTGTCCTCTGGCATCCACTGACGGCGTCTTTTCCAAAGGATCTCTTATCCAATGGTGTTGGCACTTGGACTTGTGATTCCTCTTTATCAGCAAATACCTTTTTCTTCCAGAATGGAAAACAAACTAGAAATTAAATACATCCAATATTGATGCTTCAGTTCCATCAGTCACCCATGAGAGAATGAATTTAGTTGTTAATACATTTATTTCCGTGTGATTCTTAATAAAACACTTTCAAAACATTCTGTACATTTCAAGCCACTAGGAAATGCGTACATTCTATAAATGTGATTTGTTGGGATGAGGTGCCAAGGTGTCTCTGTACAAAGATGTACAATATGTACAGTCACTCACTATAAGTGCAAGCTGTGCAAAGCAGTCTAAGAACACTAACTCATGCCAAAGCTTAAAAACATTTCAACACATGACTAAAGCTTGAAACTGCATTGTATTTTTTTTCCTGGGCAAATGACTATAAACAAATACATATATATGTCATATAGACTCGGCTCAGTCAGCACCGTGTGGCTGACTGGGCACAGCGCAGGGCTGCTCGCTAGGCCTCTCTCTCACTCAGCGGTCGTCTCATCACTGAGCTGCTGCCACTGGCTTTGACTGAGCCACAGGGCCGCTAGGAGATTTAAATTTGGGGAGATAAAGGCCAAACTTGTTTTCAATGCCAGCGAAAGTGGCCGTGGCGAGTCTGTATCCACCGATGTGATCCGGATTGGCAGGAGGAAGGTCCGCGATGCGTGACTTAGGTGTGGGTTCGGAGCCGGAGGGTTTGCTGTTGGGAGGACAAAGCTAAACGGTTAGCGTGCTCAGGACTGAGGATGGCACACAGCTCAACATCTCAGTCTGACTCACATGCCGCGAAGAAGAGTATTATTTGTCCAACTATTTCCTTGTCATCTGTGCTGCAGTAACCACAATTTATAGAGGCTTTGAAAACAACACATTCACATATTTGATTTAGGAGTCAATGGTGTCAATTTCAATGCTTATAAACTTATATAAATAGATCCTTAGAAAATAGATCAGAAGAAAATACACTCAAATATTAAAACTTTCTGAGGAGTGGGACTATGAGTGATTTTCTTTTTTACTTTACTATTTTCCAAATTTTCTGCACAATGCATAAACTTATCATAAGAAGTTACATTTTCCCTTTGAGAATTTAAAACACTAACTTTTTTTTTTTATATATTTTGTTGATTTTTTTTTTGCCCCCCTCCCTCCCTCCCACACATCCCCTCCCTCCCCAGAGTTTTGTGTCCATTGGTTGTACTTATATGCATGTATAAAAGTCCTTCGGTTGATTATCTCCCCCAGATCTTCCTCCCCTCCCCACTGTAATTTGACAGTCTACTTGTTGATATACTGTCTCTATATCTATCTTTTGGTTCATCAGTTTATAATGTTCTTTATTATCCACAAATGAGTAAAACACTAACTTTTAAAATAGTAAACTCATGAAGGTTATTGCTAAAAGTGTTTGAAGAGACATAAATGTAATTCTTAGTTTTACAGAATGTGAAAGCATAGAAAAGTGTAAGATTGATCTTCCTTGTACAGTCCCTCTATTTGGTTTATGAGGCGAAGACTCAGATTCAGGGTTTATCTTACACTGAAAAGCTGATAATTGCTTGCTTTGGGTATAATCTCTCCCACACAGCAAATTCAACAAGTTGCTGTTCTTGTGCTCTCCAGCACAAGCTTCAGGTATGAAGCCTCGAGAGGCCCAATTCCTGGCCTGGATCTCACCAGTGAGTAAGTCCATAGGCATCACCTCTCTCTGAGCCTCTTCGTTTAGTTTGCAATAGATTAGCTCTAAGAACATCCAAACCTATTCCAATAATAAGTTAAAGTGAACAATGAAATCTCAGAGGTGTGAGGGCTTAACTAAATCTTTGAAAGAACGGTCACAAAAGTGTTACTAATACAAACTTTCATTACTTCTGGTGAAATCTAAATAATAAGAACCTAAATCCATGAAGCTCATATTGCTTACACACATTTTATGTTGCTCCTCCCTAAACTTTCCCCAAGTAGCTGCTGAATACTGTGTGTGATGTCGCCGTGTCGCGATCTCCACTCCCTAACGTGAGGCTTTTGGATGTAAGCCCACTGTTTGACTGACATGCACTGGTCCTCTAGGCTTCTCTGTCCTTTCAGTTCCAAATCTGTCTCTGTAGGCAAAGCCCTATTGGTTTGGGTGCTTTCATTATAAAGGTGTTCAACAGCTGCACTTACAGGCCTCCAAAGTCAACGTAAAACCACCGCTGGAGAAGTTCATAGGTGACCAAGGTAACACCAAACTGGGGAGAGGACCGAAACACTCGGGCTGAAAGAGAGATGGGAGCGGACGCTTAACACCAGACTGACGCAAAAACGACTTGTGGTAATGGGGGAGGCCCCTAACACCAGCCAGCTTCTCCACACAGCCCAGCCTCTCCTCACAGCCCAGCCTCTCCACACGGCCCAGCCACTCCACATGGCCCAGCCTCTCCACATGGCCCTGCCCCTACCTGCTGTTCCTTTCCAAAAAGCTGAGGGCCCTTCTTCCCGGAGTATCTTCCTGAAACAGTCGATGACACCACTGTATGTTGTCTGGCCAGCACGGGCAGCCACTTGCAGTCTTGTCTTGATGACATCAGCCGGGGTCACCAGAGAAGCGGCAGGCACACCTTTCAGGAGAAAGACACATTTGATTAATCCAAAGCACCTTACAAGGGACAGAAATACTACTGCTAGCATCGAACAATTAGAAACTTCAACTGTTCGAATTCATAGCCTCCTAAATAGATGCCTGGGCAATAATGTAAAAGGGATACAAACACCCAGTAGCTGTCAGTGTGGTCAGGGTGAATTCTCTTTTCTTTCTAAATTAGGAAAATACTCTGTATTATATGCTCTCAAAGAACTGAGCTGGGGGGAAGAGGGAGAAGGGAGGGGAAGGCAGCAATATTACTGGGATAATTCCCAAATGTTCCCCTTTAGGTTTTAATTACTTTACCTCCTTTTTTCTAAAATAAGACCAAGTGTTTTCATTTATAATAAGAAATGAGGATGATGTCAATTTAATGAGCTCCTAAATGTATCTGACATCAAACTAGGGTGGTGGTGGTGTGTTGTTTTTTTTTAAAATATATTTTGATTTTTTACAGAGAGGAAGGGAGAGGGATAGAAAGTTAGAAACATCGATGAAAATCATTGATCAGCTGCCTCCTGCACACCCCCCACTGGGAATGTGCCCGCAACCAAGGTACATGCCCTTGACCGGAATCAAACCTGGGACCTTTTAGTCCACAGGCCAACGCTCTGTCCACTGAGCCAAACCGGTTCCGACATGTGGTGGTGGTGTTTTTTGCCAGTTCTTGTCACCTTATCATGTGAGGTGAATAGCAATACTCGGACCCCTCCCGTTGGAGGGCTAATTTGAAAGCTGCCTGTGACTGCTTATGACAGAAGTCATCACAACCGGAGCAGAGGAGGCCCAGCAACTGGTTAAGGGACATTAGGGGGCCTGATTGTGCAAGGCCACATCATCCATCCCCTGCCGAGTTCCCATGACGAGATCGACCAGCAGCAGGGACATACAAGATGGCCTTCAGAACCACACCTTTTCCTTATAAAGCAAAACAGGAAACACAGGAGCCAGGAGATCTTCCTCAGGGGGAGAGGCTCACAGCTTCACCACAGGGCTCTGCTCCTTACGCAGCTGAAACTGGGTAACTGCCTGTCTTTCAAATGTTCTGAATTCTGAATATTCTCAGTGCCTGCCAGCAAAGCTTCATGGGTAAAAATTAGACAAATTCATTTCTCATTCTGAAAACTGACATCAATTGTCTGTGGGCGAGAAGTTGGTCCTGACAGTTCGGTGGAGTGTTTACTTGGCTCCCTCAGGCACTGGCCAGAGGCCTGTCTGCGATTACACTGCTCATGGCTGGTTATGCTGCTGGTTATGAGAGAAGACAAAGGGAAACCTGCTGGCCCCAATTAAAACTGGGAGACTTTGGTGAGCACCATGGGGCTGGGTGAGCACTGTGCCGAGGCTGAGCTGGTAGCTTTACTGCCTCTCAAATGTGCATGCAATTGACTGAAGTTCCAAATGCCAGAAGACAGGGGACTTTCGGAACCCCAAATAAGGGCTCAGAGTTTCTTTTGTTATTAATCCTTACCTGAGGGGTTTTTTCCATTTATTTTGAGAGAGAGTGGAAGGGAGGGAGAGAGACACATCGATTGGTTGCCTTCTACACATGCCCCAACCAGGGCCAGGGATGGAGCCTGCAATGGAGGTATGTGCCCTTGACCAGAATTGAACTCACAAACTCACAACCCTTCAGTCCGTGGGGTGATGCTCTATCCACGGAACCAAGCCAGCTAGGGCCATGGGAGCGTTTCCTAATCATCACGTCATTCCCTGTCATCCAGGGTGAAAAGCACATGCACAAGTCAACGTTTATGTTTACATTGCCAATGTGTGTCATATGTACCGACCAGTTGGACGGTCGGTCAGTCAGATGGACAGACAGTCAATTGGTCACTTAGCCTTTTATATATATAGATTACTATGCTGGCCACATAGGGAAGGCAAGGATGAACAGAACGAAACCTCTCCCCTTAAGGAGCTCCAAGTCTAGTACAGAAGGCAAAACTATACAAACCCCCATTAATAAAAGGCAGAAAGCATTAAGAGGCAGAGGAGAGATGCCAATCAAAGACAAGGTGGTTTGCTGGGGAAGCATTGCTTACTCTGATCTAAGGACGACGGCAGAAGACACAGGAACATCTTTATGATAAAAGCTCAATTTTGAGGCAAATCTTATAGATTCCAATATGCTAGAAAGTGAGGGCATACCAGACCTGTGCGTCAGCATGAGATACAACAAAGCAATGGTTTGATAAATAACTTTTCCACCTTAACACTTAGCTTGGCTGCACCCAACGTTTGAGGGGCACAGAGGCTAAGGAACACGTTGATGATGAAAGCCCAATTTAGATGGGCAGATCTAATTTGGCTCCAAGTTGCTAAGCGGCATTAAGCTGTTTATCCACATTATGCAAATGTAATTAACTCTCATCAGAACTACAGCACATCCCACAAAGGAGTAAAAGCGATCACATTTAAACTAAGTCAGATACGAACAATAACCCTTCCAGAAATAAAGAGGGGAAGTACACAGAGATTCTCTGCTTCTTAAGGAGAATTGGGGAGGGTTCTTTTGGCTTAAAAAACAACTGTGTTACCTGCCATGGCTCCAGCTGCCAGCAGATTTGCACCTCCCACGCGTCCGTTTTCATCAGCCAGAAGTAGTTTGCAGTGAGCGTACACAGGGAAATAGATGGCAGAGAAGGGAATGTCTCGGAGGAAACACGCTTTGGCACCCTGTCACACAGTGAGGAAACAGAGCAAAACGGTTGTATAAACAGGGCGTGAGTGTCCACACGGCGACAAGCCTGAGGTGCCCCTCACACAGCACTGGGATTGATGTGAAAGGGAAGTGGGGAGAACTGAACTGGTGGGACACAGAGAAGCATACATGACTCAAAGCTTGAGAAAGGCTGGTGAAGTCCGGAGTCCTATAGTTAGTTAACTGGACAATAACATCATTTTGACAACTAAGAATTTTCTGGCATTTCCATTATAGAAAAATTCAATTCTCAAACCTCCAGGCTTATTCTGTTTGGCTTTGATGGGGTTGGAGGTAGAGACCCAATATTAATAGCTTGATGCCAAAGCAACCAGCAAAGGCAGTGCCAAAACTAATAAATTACCAATTCAATCCACACCAGCTAGAGCCCGTGAGAGTCAGGTAAGAAGCTATGGGCAGTGGCAGTGGGAAAGGAAGGGGTAAAAAACCACCAATGTTCCTTTTTCCCATGTCCTACATAGCACAGGACTGGGGGGACCCAGATGGAATATTTCATCAAGAGGTTTCCATGGGGGTAGAAAGCCACCAGGGACAGTCTGTCTCAGTGACTAAGGTCACACATGTTCTACTGCCCAGGGCTTTACAGAGCCAGGCGAATAGTCCAGCTTTGGTACTTAGTTCCCTAATGGCTATTTTTTAAAATATAATTTTATTGATTTCAGAGAGGAAAGGAGAGGAGGAGAGAGAGAGAAACATCAATGATGAACCATTGATTGGCTGCCTCCTGCACATACTCTCCTGGGGGTTGAGCCCGCAACCCAGGCATGTTCCCTAACCAGAAAATTGAACCAAAACCTCCTGGTTCACTGGTAGACGCTCAACCATTGAGCCACAGGCCAGACCTTAATAGCTATTTTTAAAAGACACCTGAATTGGCCCTGGCCAGTGTTGCTTAATGGTTACAGAGTGTCCACCCACCCACTGAAGGGTGGTAGGTTTGATTCCTGGTCAAAGGCACATACTTAGGTAGCAGGTTCGACCCCAGGGCATGTGCAGAGGCAATGAAAATTAACAGCAACAACAGAAAAAGACATCACCTAAAATGTTTTTAACTTTTTTTTTTAATTCATAAATTCAGTCTCAAAGGGAATTCCAAAAAGGATGGGAATTGTGGGTGGAAGGGACAGAATGTGTACAAAACTCAAGATAGGCGTCACTGCTCTACTGGTCTCCTGAGAGCCCTGTCGCTCTCTGAGTCTAATCCACAGAATTTCTCATTCTAATTTGCTGCTCCAGAAGCCAACTGACACATTTCCGCAGTGAGGGATCTATAAATAAATCAGATGCTGTGGAAACTCATTGTCTATAGCAGCCAGGTTTACGTATCCCCCCTTATACCAGGCAAAAGAATGAAAAGAAATACTCTTCCTTGTTTAAGAGAAATAACAGCTTCTGCTCCATTACATCTGATCTGTAATAATGGGAATAAGTATACCTGCAGGGAAGGAATCTGTTGACTGGCATTTTGCTAAAGTACAATACACTCTATTTTTTTAATGGAATTCATTATTGACAAATCCCACCACTTAACTTCTTAAAGGCCCCAATCCTACCAAAGTCGACTACTGTTTCACTGTGGTCAAATTATTAGGACAAAGAGAAGCTCCTACTGGGAAGATAACAATAGAGATAACTCAGACTCAAAATAAACATAAGGCCATCTTGAAGTCCTAAACCAGCCAAAGACACCACCAAAGAAACTTTTCCCAAACCCGTCATCCAATAAAGGCCGTGAGCCTCAGCCAGCAGGTCTGCAGCCCGGTCCTGCCAGCAGCTTCACCGGAGCCTGCGGGTGACACCAGGAACTGTGCTCCTATAGCTTCTGCCTCTGATGCACCTGTCCTGATTTTTCCTTTTGTTTGATTTTCTGCTCTAGGAACTACCCTGCTGGACAAGACAGCTTTTCCATTTTGGTTTTTTTTTAGTGGGGGAGACTGGTTTCCACTTTCTTTCACATTTCTGTGGAGTCCATCACAACCTTTCTGTTGAGATAACCGGAGGGAAACTACCCACCTTATACAAACCAAAAAGTCCCAGGTCTCGGAGCACGTTGAGGGCACTGACCCTGGGCCCTGTGGTGATCTCCCCAGCCACCTGCAGCCGAATCTTTACAATCTCCAGTGGGTTGGTAAAGATGACCTGAGAGCCGCCAGCCTGCAGACCAGGGAGGAGAGAAGCAGATTTCCAAATCAGAGCCTGACTGGCAGTGTAACAAGAAAAAATCCAAAGAAGCCTCTAAGTTGTACCCACTCTACGTCTCCTTCCTCACCAGGAAACAGGAGCACAGCGCTTTGGCCAGTTCACAGGGAGGGTCCCAAACTGCTCAGGCCAATCTATGGCTTGTTTGGACTTAAAATGTCAAGTGTTTCTCAGACCAGTCTTTCCAGGGTCAGCCCAGCTCTATACAAAATGGCAAGACTAAGAAACTCATTTGAACCCCAAAGTGAAGCCAAATGTGGCAGTGGGGAGCTCCGATGAGAGGGAAAGAGATGCTTGGTGTCTCTTAGGAACTGGAATAAAAATTTGAATCTACAATAGTTTCTTCCCTCGTCTCAGCAATCATTCGCTTTCTTTAGCTCAGCCACCTGCTTCCACTTCCTTGGGTTGTAGAACAAGTAAAACAATGTTGCCCCACAGAGGTGCCTTAAGTGAGATGGGAAGTCTCTTCTGGTTCAAATTTAAAATGTATTATCCTGAGCAAATCTCTACACAGCAATGCCCACACAAAAGGAGAGAATTCAGTAAGACAATGTCAGTATTATTTCAACACAAAACCAGAAAAATTCTTCAAGGCAGAGCTGGGAAATGGATACCTAATTCCCATGAGTACAACACAGACAAGTCAAAGCCATGTCCATATCTCTAGTGCCTGGTAGAGATCTGAACTTGGATAATGCGGGTATTTGCATCTGAAATCCGTTAACTAGTAGAGGGGGGAAAAAGAATGTTTAACAAAACTGTTATCAACTCCTTTTCTGGTTTCTATAAGAAAGAATGTATATATACATGGATATATAAAAATGAATACACTTATAAAAACTTAAATAAATATCTCTATTCATGAAGTGAAAAAAGTCTCATTTGCACAGATTCATTTCACCTGTAGCTATTTACATTATATACTCATAACCATATTGACATAATTATCTATAATAACTAAAGGCCCGATGCACGAAATTTATTCAAGGGGCTTGGCCCTCACAGCTGTGGTGGCTCGCCTTGGCCCTTGCAGGGCTAGCTGCAGCAGTTTGCCTCAGCTCTCGCAACCCCAGCTTCGTCCAGAAAGTCATCCAGAAGGATGTCTGAAAGGTCGTTGGGCTGTCCGGTCTAATGAGCATATTATGCTTTTATTATTATAAAGGCACAATATGCAAATCAACCGAATGACCGAACAGCAGAACACTGTCCGGACGACCTTACAAACAACCACACTAGGATATAAACTAGCGCGAGGCTAGTCAAGGCGGGTGTGATGCAATTGATCGTGGGGCCAGTTGCCAGCAGCCAAGGGAAGGAAAACCCCAATAGGCACTGATCGCCAGCCAGGCCTAGGGACCCTACTAGGGGACCCCTTACAAGAATGAGCTGAGGGGACACCCCCCCTCCCCCATACACAAATTTCATGCACCGGGCCTCTAGTATTATATAATCATAACTTCACTGTAATAGTATATCACATGTGAAACAGGAAATGTATGCCTCTTTGGGACACTGTAACAACTTCATTCTATCTTCACTCACATTCATGTTCACTTTTCTAAATATCACAACCCTCCCAGACCTTCTTCCAAGGGACACAAGTAAGTCCCAGCCCATTCTCCTAACTGGCCTGGAGCTATAAGCCCCCAACGACTCCAGTTCCAATCCTGACCCTTTACTCCCATTAACATCCACAACTGCCAACACTGACACTAGATTCCTTCCCCTTTCCTGGGAAGCTATTGTCCTGGATTCCCCAGGGCCCGAATCCCTTTTGTCCACCAAGCGGAAAGGTGCAGCAATTTGCTGTCTCTCTCTGGGTTTCGTACAACTCCCAGCTCACACAATCCAGACCACTGGCACACAGGTCCCCGGGTGACTGACTGACCCAGTTTTACATGTTGATTTGCCTGTGTTTCTTTTAATCTGTTGCACTACAAGCAGGAGGAAACATTTCAATGTTTCAATCTAAGCAAACAATACTTTCAAAAAGATTGATGGGTGAAAAATTATGTTAACATGATAATCCAAATAATTGCTCCTGTAGCTAGTATTAAAGACCAAACCAATTGATAAAGTTTGCTACTTCCTTGAAATCTCTTATTGAAAGAATGGTTGCAAAGACTATCTTTGGGAAAATGTACTTTATGTTCTAAACTAAAGCAGATTAAAAAATAATAATAGAAACACAAATTTTTATTATAATCCCCAAACTTTGCCAGCCACCAGACAATGTCGACTCCTGTTGCCACTTGTTAAATGTGGATATTATGTGTAAGTAAATATAAAGCCCTTTTGTGGTTTTAATCATAGTAAGTTATCCCACAGAGCAGTAGTTCCAACCAGCATTCCCCACCCCAGTTTCCCCCTCCTCTTCTCTCACAGACCCTTTTGGAAATAATTGCCAGTTTACTGAGATTTGCACTCCTTTAACAACTCTTCAGATTTCTTTCTGAGTGAAACAGGCTTCTTATAAGAATTGTACAATTAAGAGAAGGAAATGACTACATTTTAAAACAAACACATTAACTGTCGTATGCTTTGAGGACTTGTTACCCAGAACACATACTAAGAGCCAATAGTGCATTGGACAGAACCCCAAGACTAAACTACAAGTGAGCAGGTAGCAAGGCACACATCCACAAGTGTTTCAGACCTATGTGCTCTACTGCACTGAAGGAGAAAAACTGCTAACAATGCATAGTATGTATATGTTTTTAAAGTTAATAAACATTTTTTTAAAATATATTTTATTGATTTTGTACAGAGAGAAAGGGAGAGATAGAGAGTTAGAAACATCGATGAGAGAGAGTCATCGATCAGGTGCCTCTTGCACACCCCCTACTGGGGATGTGCCTGCAACCAAGGTACATGCCCTTGACAGGAATCGAACCTGGGTCCCTTCAGTCCCCAAGCCGACGCTCTATCCATTGAGCCAAACCGGTTTCGGCTAAAGTTAATAAACATTTTTTTTAAAAAAAAAAACATTCTATAGTAGGCCTAGGAATATGTAGGCAAATAATACCCAGAATATCCAGAAATACTAAATAATTTTAGAAAAAAATAAAGATTGCAATTTGTCTTAAACTCTGAATATAACACTTAAAAGGAAACCTATATGGCAAATATGCAATCTCCTTTTTTAAACTCTGAGATTGATCACTATCTCATATATATTAAATTCAAGAGGGGAGATGGGGGAATAAAATCTTCAATTAATTCAACCACTCTGCTAAGAAATCTAGTAACAGAACTAGGATTATAATAATGTTATCACTTCCTTAACTTAGTGCTTCCTCTCTGAGAAACAAATACAAGAAAATATCATTTCTCCTCTACTTCAGACTGTATTAATTATAAATGATCATTCATTTAACAACAGCTTTTCATAGGAAGGAAAAAAAAAAACACCAAAAAATGACATTGCTTACAGCAAACATCAACAATGAATATACAAAATTTCAGAAGTGTAAAATTGTGAAATAAAAATATGGTAGCTTTTCATATTTTTATATACTTTTATATAAAGATGCTAATGTATGCTATTTTGACAGCAACAAAATTAAACAGAAAAAAATTTAAATTCCCAATAAGAAGAGAGTTAAGTAGAAACAATTAAATGCTCTTATTCAAATAAAAAGATTTGGTAATATAATTGTGCCAATGACATAAACAGAACATAAAATATTAGGTACATATTGATCACAAATATGTCAAAATTTACTGAAATTTTTAAAAATCAGAATGGTTTAGAGATGAAAACATTGGTTGCCTCCTGAAAAGAGAAATAACTGGGAGAAAGAATTTTCAAAGCACCACTGTACCTTTTAAATTCTGAATTAAATGAATGTATTAACTACCCCAAAACCAAACCAAACCAAACTAAAAAACCTCCCAGAAAATAACAGAACTGGCTTTAGAATCAGTGGCTTCTTTTAGAGATTAGGTCTTTTTTCACACATTCTTCCCTGTGGTAAATTAATTTATGCACATTAAACACTTTTTAAAAACCAGTAAATGCTAGTTTTCTGTGGATCCAAAGCTTTAACAAAGCTTATCTACATCTTGGCAACCGTGAATAATGTTGCAATGAACAGAGGGGTGCATATATCTTTGCAAATAAATGTTTTTAAATTTTTCAGGTATACAGCCAGAAGAGGGATTGCTGGGTCATATGGTAGCTCTATTCCTAATTTTTTTTTTTTAATATATTTTATTGATTTTTGTACAGAGAGGAAGGGAGAGAGATAGAGAGCTAGAAACATCGATGAGAGAGAGTCATCGATCAGCTGCCTCTTGCACACCCCCTACTGGGGATATGCCCGCAACCAAGGCACATGCCCTTGACCGGAATCGAACCCGGGACCCTTCAGTCCCCAAGCCGACGCTCTATCCATTGAGCCAAACCGGTCCCGGCTCTATTCCTAATTTTTTGAGGAAACTCCATACTGTTTTCCATAGTGGCTGCACCAATTTACATGTCCACCAGCAGAACGAGGGTCCCAATAATTTTTTTTAGAAAGCTTATCTACCTCTGTATATATGAACAGCAACAAAATCTAGTCAAATATAGCTAGAGATTTGAAATAGATATATAAAAGTTCATATTAAAGCATCATGCTTTACAGCTACATGCCTTAAACGAACACTGTCTAATTTGACATCTTGCCACTTCTGGTACTGATGCTTATATAGATAACAAACCAGGCTACACAATACCTTTGTTGAGTTTTTTTCACTCACCAAATCACCAAATTAGCTTTTAATTCTCTGCAAAATTTGCCTCTTTGAATTGTTGCTTATAATTTTGAGGAGAGGCAAGCCTTAATATTAAAACTGACTTAGATGTCTTTATTTTTCAGTATTGTTGTTTGTTTAGAACTGAAATACAAATGACACAATAAAGGGAACAAATTCATTTTGAATGAGAGTTACCCGTATACAATAGAAATGGAAAAATGGAAAAACTTCCATTTAATCTTGTGTCATTTTTTTTTTTAATGAGAAAATAAACCAACTAAAGCTGACAGCAAAAGTAAGGAGGGAAAGAATGCAATATTGAGATGTCACCACACCTCTGATGTGCCTGAGGCCACGGGCTGCACACAGGATTAGGCCTGTTCACCCTCCTGCCCTCACAATCCCACCCCAGGGCAGAGTCCACAAAGAGGCTGGCGACCTGGTCCTGCCTGTGCCAAGCCCCGTTGACTTCCTTCTTTGATCGGTTGTCTCCTATAATCTGCAACTATTTCCTTCCAACCACAAAATGTCTGAACAATTCATTACAAAGCTTCCCTTACAGACACTGATGAAAATCTTAACTTCAATTTACTAGTAAAGCCACGCAAGCTCCTTAAACAGATGTACAAAATATGTGCACTTAAAATAACCAGATTCAACAATAAAGATAAACTAAAAAGTAAAATTAAAACAACCAGAAAACAAATGTCATGGAATCAGTTGTCACTAGGATTGCCAAAGAGGAATAGGAAGTGACTGTATCACACACCATCAACCATAAACATTCTCAGACTTTTATAAAACAGTGCGTAATGCTATGGTTCTTTCTAATATAGTTTAGGACAGTGATAGTTTAAAGGGAATAAATTGCAATTTGGTCACTGCTGAGTGATGATATATGCCAGGGTATTAGGATATGAATAGATAAAACTACACCTACTCCTAACTAGAGAAAAGGAAGCATCAAAATTCCTATATACCTATCACAAGACACTTTGGCATAAATGGACTTTCAACTTGTGTGCATAGGTATGTGTGTTCAGATAAGTATTCAAACATACAGCTGGGACATGGAATCCTGGGATGGGAGCTGGAACTATTTCCAAAAAACTCTTCAGAGATGTGAGAGGTCGGCTTGCTGAGGAGCATGCAGCATAGGAGGCTGGCCAGCTGTAAACCTTGGCTCCCAGGATTGGTAAAAGCTCCAAGTGCACTTCTTGCTGCACCCAACATGGGGTTGTGTGTGTGCATGGCATGTGGGATGAAAGGAAGAAGCAGTAGAGAGTGGAAAGAGTCCAAGTTTGTCAGCCTGTTGAACTACATTGCCATTAATTTGGTAACCTTAGATAGGTCATAACCTTTCCGCTTCTTGGTGTCCTAATATGACAACAGAGATCCCAACAACTGCCCTATCTCCCTAACAGAGCTCTCGTGCGCCAACTAATTTGAGAGCACTGTGCAAATTGAAAGCAAGATACCAGGGGAAAGGGTGAGTTCTTCAAGAGGCTAAGTTTACACAAGGCTAAGAAAACACCTGCAATGTGATGGATTTATACTAGCCCTTTGCTGAGCAATAAATACCTTTGGAGTTTTATGACTTCTATCCATTCAGAAGTATACATTTTCTAAAGAGGTAATGGGACCAGTCGTGTAAGTGCTCTACTTAGAATTAACAATATTAAAACAGATACCAGAGAAATGTTTAGAAAAAAATATATAGGTCAGTCCATTTAGACTTTCAAACTTCCTGCTCTGTTGACTTGAAAAGTTATTACATTTTTTCCACTTAAGTTCACAGATATATCTAACCACTATACACACCATTGAGATAATTAAGAGACAATCGTAGACTAGAAAGAATATTGACAGCACATATATTTGCAAAGTACTGTCTCTATGATGTATTAAAGAACTATAAATCAACAATAAAAATATGAATAACAATGAAAAATAGGCAGAAGACCTGAACAGATACTTCACACACAAAAAAAAGGTATATAAGGATGCTTAATATCTTTAGGCTTTAGGGAAATGCAAATTAAAACCACAATAAGATATCATTTTCCACCAATTAGAATGACTAAAATTAAAAAAAAACAACCACCTAAGAACATGAAATATTGGTGACTTTGATGAGGATGTGCAGTAATTGAATACTCTACACTACTGATCTCTATTTATAAAGGCCTAAGTGACCATTATGACTGAATGATCGGTTGACCAGTCGCTATGATGCACACTGACCACTAGGGGGCACTGACCACTAGGGGGCAGACGCTTAATGCAGGAGTTGCCCCCTAGTGGTCAGTGTGCTCTCATAGCCAATCTCACATGGCCAGCCAACCTCCCTGGTCCCTCTCCCTGGCCGGCAAACCTCCCATGGTCCCTCTCCTTATCCAGCAGGCCCCATCAGACAGCCAGCCCAGCCTAGCCCTGATCAGGACTGGGCAAGATGGCCCCCAATAGGCCCTGATCACTGGCCAGGCCTAGGGACCTGTGCACAAATTTCATGCACTGGGCCTCTAGTAAGATCATAAAATGGTCCACCCACTTAAAAAAACCAACTGGCAGTTTCTTTCAAATTGAAAATACATCTACTTTATTACACTCTTAGATATTCATTCATAAAAAATGAAAGCATATGACTTAAAAATACAGTTAAGCAAAATTCTGTCAACAATAAAATGAATATGATATCTGAGAAGAAACAAAACTGGTGGCAGAAACCAGAACAGTGGTACCTGGGGGAGGGGAGAAGTGATTAACTGGAAAAAGGCATTAATGAATCTTCTGATGTAAAATGTTCTTTATCTTGTCTTGGGTGGTGACTTCATTGGTGTATACAATTGTTAAAACTCATTGAAAAGACTGACATTTAAGATCTGTTCATTTTGGTACATTAATTATACCTAAATTAATATATATATATGTACATTTAGGTATGTTAAAATTTTTATATACAAGTCCTTTGGTTGATCTCTCCTCCTTTCCTTCACCCTCTCCTACTTTCCCTCTGTGTTTGATGGTCTCTTGGGAAGGTTTTGATATAGACATAAAACAAGAGTTTAATGTTCACAATGAAGATTCAAAATTTGAAAATGTGCACTCTGTTTATAGTCCTGTTCCCAAAGGTTATATTGTATTTCTAGAGTGAGAAATTTCATTGTGACTCTCTGCTGACCTCAGAAACAGAGAGAAGCTTTCATTTGCAATCAGAAAGTCAGAGTGAACAAAACTTCCATCTGGCTTAAAAAGGAATATGTGTGTGTGTGTGTGTGTGTGTGTGTGTGTGTGCATGAGTGCGCGTGTATATAAAAATATTATAATGAAATATACCAAAACGTTGACAATAAAGAACTGTCATTTGGTGATATCTCTGGTCAAGACAAAATACCCTAAAAAATTAAGGTTGAAAAACTATGTACACTTAGAGATCTGTTCCTATAGTGTGATGTAACGTGATTTTCGACATAAGTCGAAATCCACCTAGATAAGCTAGATAAGCACCTATGTCACTCACATGGAGCACATACACAATAGTAATGAAGTGAAACAGTAAAAAACATTTTTAAAAAAGATAACAATTCCTGAACTTTACTTGTGGAAAATAAATAATAAAAAACATAAAGCACATATGTACATACATTGAAATGAAGGAACTTTTTTTAAAATAAATAAATGGGAGATAGTGACATAACCACGAAACGATGTACATCAAGACCAACATAAACCAAGGACTGTCTGTAAAAACCTAAACAACTGTCACTACCAAAGGACCAGAACTACAGGTCGACCAATTGCTATGACATGCAATGGCCACCAGGGGGCAGACACTCAACACTGCCCCTGGTTGTCAGTGCACTCCCACAGCCAACCTTCCATGGCTGGCCAGCGGCGTTGGCATCCTTTCCTTCCACGCCCAGTCCAGCCACTGTTGCCTTCTCTCCTGACTCCACTGGGGCCTTAGGGAACTGGGGGTGGGTGGCTGTGAATGCGACCCCTTTCCTAGGGGGGCCGAGGGCCGGCTCCCTCCTTGGGGTTGGTGGCCAACCTGCCGCACCCTGTTCCTCCCCACTTGCCAGCAGGCCCTGATCAGCCCAGAATCTTCCTCCCCATCTCCCTCTCCCCCTGCAGGCAGGGCCCGATTGGCCCAGCCCTGGTGCACAAATTCATGCACAGGGACCCTACCTGTGCATGAATTTGTGCACCAGGTCTCTAGTGGTATATAGGCTCAAAGGCCTAAATAAGCTAAAACTATAACTCTTAGAAGAAAACAGAGGTATAAATCATCATGACCTTAGACTAGGCAATGATTTCTTAAATATATAACATCAAAAGCTCAAATAACAAAAGAAAATATAAATTGTACTTCCTTAAAATCGAAGTCCAATTCTTCAAAGGACACAGTCAAGAAAGTACAAATATATTTGGGGGAAAAATCTGTTCTGAGACTCTAGATATAAAAAGAAATCTAATAACTCAATAATAAAAGACAACCCAATTAAAAATGGACAAAGAGCCCCATATGGTTTGGCTAAGTGGTCAGAGCATTGGCCCAAGAACTGAAGGGTCTTGGGTTTAATTCCAATCAAGGGCATGCGTTTCAGTTGCAGGCTCGATCCCTGGTCTAGATTGGGGCAGATGTGAGAGGCAAGCAATCGATATGTCTCTCTCACATAAATGTTTCTCTCTGTCTCTCTCCTTCCCTTCCATTCTCTCTAAAAATCAATGGAGAAAAAAAAAAAATCTCAGATGAGGATTAACAACAAAAAAAAAAAATTGGAAAAAAATTCTACATACATTTTTCCAAAGAAAATAGACAAAAGCAGATGGATAAATGCCATGTGCATGAAAAGATGTTAAACATGGGCATGCATGCAGGTGCACACACACTAAGCCACCTCTTCCACAAGAACTTTGGTTGCAGATAGGTGAGGACCCACGTATGTGCCAGGCTGATAAAACTCATCAAGGAGAATCCAGAGCAGCCTCTCTCTGACCCTCAGGGCATGTTCTCTGAATTAAAAACTACAAAGGTCAGTGACCTCATCACCTCAGGTTCCACAGGCAGCTGAGGAGGGTTTAGCCAAGATTTTCAGCTAATTCAACTGAAAGTTATTAAGGGTTTTGAAGACAAAATGGACTAAGTGTGTCTTAAACAAATCACATAATGTATTACCAAATGTGAAATGAACACCACAAAATTAGTTTAGCTGCATTCTTAGATTTGAGAATTGGTCTAAATCCAATGTCACACTCCCACTTTAGAAACCTTTGTGCACTCTCTAAGACTAAGTAAATATAATCTGAACCTCTGCGTTCAGAACTCTTCACAAGCTCAACATAGTTATGGTTGTTTGCTGTATCCTCTGGACCCTAAAGAAGAACAATTATAAGTATTCCATAGTGGCTTATTCAGTCCTATGCCTAAAATATAATGGCCAAATTAATCCATCATCTCATACTTACAGTAACAGTCAATATAAATGTATGGTAACTCTCTCCACTACTATTATTTACTGTGATATTTAAGAAGGATCAGAATTAGAACTTCAAAAAATGTGAAAGGTAATGTTTCAGGAGCTTTTAAGAGACTGAGCTGACAAAACTCTACCTGTTTTGTGCACTTAAAACCAGTTAGACTATGCAATGAAATTTAAAAGTCATCCCATATGATCATTGAGAAAATCTCCTTAGAATCCCTTGAGTTCAGAGGGAATATCAGATATTATATCTAATGTGCAAGAAAGTTAAAGGAACATATTTGCCATGAAAAATGTCTAGTATTAATACATACACAACCTCCGGCAAGGATTTCTGCAAAAAGTGGAATGGAACCATCTCTTTTGGTGAATTTGTCCCGAACAAAATCATTAACCTAATCAGAAAGAGAACATCAGTTAACCAGAATTAACATCAGTTAACCAGAATTTCCTCTACTAATATGTTATTGGTTTTACAAATCAGCAAAATATTTGTCTCATAAGATGAAAAATTATCAAATGTCTACATATAAATTTAAAATTTTACAAATGCCTTGATAGTGTGTCAGTCTCAGCAGTATCAGTTTTCATTTTGGCTTAATGATAATCTAAACAAACAACAATAAATTTAATGAAAAAAAACTTACGGTCAGTTTAATAGCCTTTTCTGGAGCAACCCCTATAAGTTGTGGTATCAGGCCTGGGTAAATGGAAAGAATTGTTAGCAATATAGATGTACTAGACATGAATAAACAAGCCCCAAGAGAAATGGTTTTCTCCATGTTACTTACCCATAGAACACTTCAGAGTTTTTAATAAAATGGGGAAAATGGATTATCCTAAAAACTCTGCATATGTATATAATAATTATTTATGTCAAATGTAATGTTATGCTTTCTTGAAGCTGTAAATCCTTCTCTTAAGCATGCTTCCTTTAAAGCCTAGTTATCTAACACCTCCCAAAAAGCGCATGAGGAAGGAATGGAGCCCTCTGGATCTTCTCTATACTGGAACACTGCCAACAACAATGTAACAAAATCCCCTCCCTTTACAACCAATGGCATACAAACACAGACATTTTAGAGAAGCCAATGTTGTATGCTTGGAAAAGCTCTGCAAAGCTGTTAAGTAAACCCAGATTTTGCCACAAATGATGCTACCTATGGAACAGCGTACAGTGGCTTGGTCATTATAGAATACCAACTCCCATATTTTCTCTTTAGAGAAACCTAGAACTCAGTACTCATTTATTTAAAGGGAAGCCAAAACTGCACAGAAAAACAGTTTTATGTATCATTTAATCAGTATCATCTACAAACAAAAACACATGCCTACTGTATTCTTATTTACTAATATATGTCAAACTAAAGACATTTTGAAAAAATCCTCTTAAAACAAAGGAAATTATTATTCTTAGAAAGTTAAATTTCCCAGGCTGGCTGCAAACTGGAAAAGAAAAATATACATAAACAGTTCAACATCTGTAGATATTCATAGGGCTCAGCTTTCTAAAGCACACAGATTACCCAAATTGTTAGCATACATTTTTTGCATAGATTTTTAAAGATGCTAACAATAAACATTTTATATCCTTTAAATCACCCAGCCAAGGGGTAGTTATGTATGTGTTTGCATGCTCACTGCTGATCTTAAGCCTACTTTGAGGACACTGCTGAGTGATTTTCTATGAGTTGAGAGCCAGCAAGTAATCATACATATGGCTACTGTCAGTCAAACTGAATTATCAATGACAAACACAAATCTGCACACACCTTTAATGGATTGCAGACTGATTTAAAAGAATAAATCAGCAGATGGCAGTCTTAACTTTCTAACCCTCATGATTACCAGGCCCTATTACTTTTAGTCTGACTCCCATACAACTATGTCAGCATGTGTATTTGTTTTACAACTAGCCTCAATAAGGCTCATGGAATTTTAATAAAGTACTGATTTATGTCATTTTATCATTGTTGCATGCAATGAAATGTAGGCTTATCTGTCAACAATTTTGTCAATCATCTGACAGAATAATGGACCAGTTCTAAGCAATATATGACAATCTCAATAATCATAGTGTTCACATTCAGGATTCCTACAATCTTCTCCCTAATACAAGAGTCTCTCATTTAAAGGACTGATTTTATCAGCTCGTATTCTGAATAAAACTAACAACCCCACTACTTCCTCCCCCATACAACTTGCTATATTTGACTCATTTAATTAACATGACATCTCTCACAAATGAAATCTTCAGTAAGCATCCATTGAGAAGGCAAAACTGTTAGTATATATCTAGGTTCCTTTTAATACAGGACATTCTCTTTATAAGTATCCCAAGGAGGAAGGTCATTATTCAACAAAAAAGGATTGAAAATGTCAAAGAAATAAGTACCATTCAATCCTCAGATTCCCTGTTAAATAGTATGTAGGTGTGCAGGGTTTAATACAGTTTAAAACAAGCATTCGCATGCACAGATCTGGATTCTAGACAATGCACAAGTCTTCCACAGGATACTTGCTATATACATCGAGAATTTAGAGAGGCTAGAGGTTTGAGTATTTGAGCAAAATTAATTACACTCATTCTCAGAGCAGGGTATTTGAGCCTAGTTTTCAGAACACTCTCTTATTCAGAAAACTTTCTTATAATGCCAAAAATGAACATCTTCCTGACCCTCTCTTTCACACATAAATATATCAGAGCAAAATTTTTCACTCAAAGTCTGTACATGATGCTAACCAGAGGTGTTTTTCTCCTGTCCATGAACATAAATCTTTGTTTGGCCTGGCCTTTCTTTCCAAGGAAGAGGTTCTAAGCCAAACAGTTCAACAGAGCTCAGAATGAGCTAGGGATTAATGAGACTGTGTGTGCAAACAAACAAGTACAGTAAATTACATAAATGCCCTGGACTTAGGCATATAGAGTGTATTTTCAAAGAATTGCAAGTGGCGCCCAAAGGGATTAAAAAATTAATCTCCTTCCCAAAGGAAACCCTAAATTCTAATGTGAAAACATGCACATGAAAGTCATTCCCTCTCCAAAGAGAACAAGTTCTTACAAAGCCGATGGGGTGAAGAGAATCCCGCATGGGGCTGCTGCCTCTAGGCCAGCAGCACCGTGCTCAGCCTAGAGGTGGTGGTAACGTTTCCTGCAAAAGAAAACCTCTCTGCTTTCACTCAGTACCTCTGAACTATGGGGAGGAAAGGAACAAAAATGAGACTTGGAGCCAAAAGGATTTCTTTTCTTTGTTAAACTTCAGATGACTCTGTGAAAAAGACCTAAGAATGGTCTCCGTGGAGGAGACAAAAACATTGGATATTTCTTTCAGTTGAAACAAGTGGATAGATGGTAAACTTACCTCCAGGTGGCAGCCTGGCTTCTACTTCAGAGAAGAGGCGTATTTCTCCTCTCTCGCTCTTTGAGAAAAAAAGCTCTCTATTTCTTAGCCATCACCACTGTATTCCACCTGCAGACATGTGCCTTAGTTTGTAAAGCACAGTGACCACAGACCCATAATAGGACAAACATGCTTTGGATTCCGAGAAATAGAAATAGCGGGAAGAAGAAATGAAGACCTTGTGTGAAGACTACTATTACTGGTTATCAACAAAAATGTAAAAAGATAAATGAACAATGGGAATACAAAAGGAGAAAAACAACTCTAGTCTGGGCAGGCTACACTTTGGTTTTCATAACAAGTGAGTTAAAACCTGCTTCTGGTAAGATAAAAATCACTAACTTCTGCAGCTGAGATTTGCTTACTCACCCCGGTAGAGTCCAAAGAAGCCTTCATAACGCAAGACTTTCTTAAAACAGTCAAAGCTGTTTTTGTACATCAGCTCTCCCACCACAGAGCCAGTGCCACGCTGGTTTTGCATGCGGGTCTTCACCAGATCTATAGGATATACTGCAGTGGCTCCCACAGCTACAAATAAAAAAGAATTTTGAGACATAAAAGAGAGCACAATTAAATGGAGACTCTACGAGGACAACAAATCTCATCACAAAGGACTAGAAAATAAAACAATGTCTTTTCTCACAAGAGACTTTGTTATTTTTCCTCCCGTACACAGCTGAACCACACAGGCTAGCAACCACTGGAACCATAAATACAGCTGCTTCAGGGAACAACTGCAGTGGGTTTTCAAGTCACCACCAACATTAAACAATCAACACTCAATTTTCTATAACATTAAATTATTATACGTAAGAATTTTTTAAAACAACATATTGCTTGATATTTCCCATTAAATGCTTAAATATACCAGTTACTCCTTAAAATGACAATAAATATACACATAAGTGACTATAATTTAAAATTTTAGTTTACTAAAGTATTTTGGAATATTTAAGCTTAGTTACAACCATAATACTGAAACCAAATCTCAATATAATCCTACCCATACATACAGATTTTTTTTTTTTTTAAACAGTGCCTTGTGTCCATTGGTTGTGCTTATATGCATGCATTCAAGTGCTTTGGGGTGGGATGAGGGCATGTGACAAGGGGTAGGGAAGGCTGGGGGAAGGTCAATGGGGGGGAAAAAGAAGATATATGTACTACTATATATAATACTTTAAACAATAAAATAAAATTAATAAAAAATTAATTTTAAAAAAGGCCAGGCTTTAGATTTCTCAGGGTCTAAAAAATGTGTAACAGGAACTAGAACATTATATTTTTCAATTGTTGAAAACCAAAACATGCTTTGCAACTTCTAAAGCTGAGACTGAAAAGAAAAAATAATAGTTTCATCAGTTCAGGCTTGTTTTGAAAAAATCATAAGTTTTTTAATCACACGTGATATGTTTTTATCATCAAAGCAATTTTAGATTCTACACTATTTCTATGCAGAGATTTAAGCAGAAAGAAAAAAAAGGAAAAAAAACACCAAAAAAAAGTATTAAATTTTGCCCAGGAGCAGGGAGGGGAGGTTCATTTTAGCAAATAAGCTACAAGTCCAGATAGTCTTCAACTAGTAAAAGGGAAGAGGAAAAGAAATAAGTAGAGAAACAAAAGTGAATCACTTTGAGAGGTTGTTTTACTTCCTAAGGTTCTGGGATCTGTACCCCAAATCTTGATTTCCTACCTTCCCTCACTCCCAACACCAGAAACACAGTCTTATTCTTTAACCAGTATAATTAAGGTGAGTGCAGCACTGCATCCAAGACTTTCACATTATGACAGGTTTTGTCCTAAAGACCGACTGGAGCCAGAGGGGCTATGGCCATGCTATGACAAGTCCTCTGATCAGAGGTAAAAAAAAATAAAAAATGCTTCAGAAGGCTCTGCAGTCATGACCCACGGGAACAATGAAGTGCACTTTTGCTGATCTGTCCCAGTCTAGTGAGATAATATTACATGATCACAAGCTTGAAACAGCACACAGACACATCACTCACCTCCAGCAACTGAGCCCAGAGTGAATCTGTAAGCAGACTCGGCAACCTGGAGCCAGACAGACCTGCCTAAACCATGAGATTGCTGTGGGGTAAAAGAAAACATGTAAAAAAAAAAAAAAAAAAAATGGAAAAGCATACAGCAAACCAAAAAAGCCACAACAGCTATTTTAAGATTTGAAAATGTATATCTGTATTATTGGCATTGAAAAACCATATCCAGCCAAAGAGACACCATTACTTTTTTTACATTTTTTTTTTTACAAACCTATTAATACCTCATTTATCTGCTGCTATAGGGAAATACACTATCATTTTACTGAAGTGAATAAATATTTCAAGTATGACATCTTTCTCCCCTTCTTTACATTAACCAAGTTAAAACTTTAAACCTTTCTAAAACGTACAAACACTATTTTGATTCATAGATCAGAGACTATTGATCATAATCTACCATCTCTAATGACTGGAGGTCATCATGTTCCTATGTCCGTCACTTACTGCATTAAGATCTGACACAGCTGTCTGTGCTATCTGCCCATGCCTGACAGCTATTACCTCTTCTACCAACAGCCTCCTAGCTTGATTTTGCCACCTCTCATCTATTAGGGCTGGAGAAATCACATAATTAGGATTGTTAGGATTTTATGCAAAGCAATGTCAAGGACTTCTCTTTTGGGATAAAGTGAAAACCTTTAATAACTACTATTTCTAGAATCAGAGCCTTATTTCTGGCTTTGCAGCTCAACCACTGAGGCTACTGCTAGATAAGCGTAGTGTTTTTACCTCAGCTATCGAGCATTTGCTCTCCTAGACAAGTGTTTTTCAACCTTTTTTGGGCAAAGGCACACTTGTTTCATGAAAAAAATCACGAGGCACACCACCATTAGAAAATGTTAAAAAATTTAACTCTGTGCCTATATTGACTATATATAAAGTAATTCTCTTGAATAGGAATCAAATAAACACAAAGAAAGTATTTTATAATTACTTTATTATGAAATATTAAGTAAACAAAATGGTGAAAAATTATAAAATTCTTGTCTTGTCTGCACCTACGGCACACCAGGCAACATCTTACACTAGTGTGCCGCGGAACAGCGGTTGAAAAACGCTGTCCTAGACCTATGTATTCCTAAACTGCATAAAGAAAATACCTAAGGAGATTTTAAAAAAATAAATCCCTGGGGTCCGGGGTTTATATATTTTTAAAAGGTTTCAAATTATTCTGCTATGTAGTCATGTTGAGAACCACTGTCCTAGCCACATTTATGGTTCTAACATAAAATCTATGATGATAATAAAGCAAAGGGGGAACCCTGTTGTGATTCAGAATGCTATTTCATTGATGTCCTCCAGCATAAAGAATTTGAAATAATTTGCCTATATTATTGTATCTGTCTTGTTCTTTAATGTTTTCATTATGAAAGAGCAGATATTGAACAGTCTGAAATGAAGCTATAAAACACTTGCTTTATTACAAAGAAAATGAAAAATATTAACTTGAAATGAGGTTTTTAAAACAGCATAATAAAAAAAAGTTTAGACACTTATTAGAATAATTTAATGGAGAGGGAATCCATGCCTAAAATCTAGAAGGAAAAAAGCAAACTAGTCTACTCTGATTTGCTTTCATCTGTACAATCTCTGAATACGCTTCAGTTGATTTTTTTATATGTTGACTAAACACAGTAAGGTTAACCTATTATCTCTTGATGTTTTTAAAAATATATATTTTTATTGATTTCAGAAAGAAGGGAAAGGGAGAGATAAAAGCATCAATGATGAGAGAGAATCATTGATAAGCTGCCTCCTGCGCACCCGCTCCCTGCTGGGGATCGAGCTCACAAACTAAGGCATGTGCACTGACTGGGAATGGAACTGTGACCTCCTGGTTCAAAGGTAAACACTCAACCACTGAACCATATGGGCCAGGCTAACCAGTTATTTCTAATACTCTGTTTCAAAGACAAAATATAGTTGAAAACAAATGCAGTCTGTATCTTCAAGGTAAAGATGACGTTTAATATCATATTGCTTGAAGAAATTTAATAATATTTTAATATAAATTTTATAATATTTTAAAATCAATGTGGTTGTTATGCTACTTATTAAAAATATAACATGTTTTTAACTTCTAAAAAATGCACATAAAACTATTCCCCAAAATTTGAATTTCTCAATAACAAAACTGGGTGAAAATAAACCTCATTCTTACGTATTATGAATCATTTTCAATCATGTCTCCTCTCAACAGAATATGGTGAATTAAAACTCATAGAACAAAAGGGCTATAATCACAAATAAGAGACAAGTAACCACTAATTCCCTTTTTCATATAAAAGGTTTTACCTGTATTCAACTATAGAAGTTTTCTTTATACTCTTGTCCTTTAAAAAATGTTTATAAGCCCTACAAAATCCTATGAAAACTGAAGGATTATGCTATGCTTTAATTCTTGGCTGAAAACAACTCTAACTATAAATGCCCAAATGCCTTTTGAAAGAAATGTTGCCTCCGCCCTTATTAAGTAGCACTTAAAAAATAAAAAAATAAAGCAAGCACTATCTGGTTACTAAGGGTTCTTTTTTGGGCTCAGCTATCACTATAACTTATGGTTCACTTTTATTCAGGTATGTAAATTAATGTAATTAATGCTATGGATTTCACATCATGAATATTCATAAGTAGAATGCTACTGTAGCTGTCATCCCTATTAATGGCTGTGTACAGAATTTTTAGCATTTAGGCTGAAAGAAAATACTTAGCACTAAGAAGATTGCCTACCGTGAGCAAATGGGCCAAAGGAAAAGGTGCTCTTTCCCTTAAGGTTATGATTATGATCTTGAAGGTGATGTCTAACAAGATTGTTTTTTTCAAAGCAAAATAAAAGTGGGATGCCCTAACCAGTTTGGCTTGGTGGATAGAGCGTCAGCCTGCGACTCAAGGGTCCCAGGTTGGATTCCAGTCAAGGGCATGTACCATGGATGGAGGCAGCTGATCGATGTTTCTCTCTCATCGATTTTTCTAATTATCCCTCCCTGAAGAGAAAGACAAAAATATCAATGAAGAGAGAGAATCATTGATCGGCTGCCTCCTGCATGCTCCCTTCTGGGGACCGAGCCTGCAGCTCCGGCGGGAATTTGACTGTGACCCACTGGTTCGTATGTTGATGCTCAACCACTGAACCACACTGGACAGGCCCATTCCTCCTATTTTATATCTAAGTTTCAAGTAGATATCTATAGGGCAACAGTCTATGTATGAAATGTAAATAATTAATGTATTCAAAGGATACTGTCATTTAGAATTAAGAAAATAAAATTAAAATCGATAGATTCACACTATTTTTGCAGAATGCAGAAATCGATGCAATTTTGAAAATATTTGAAAGAGAAACTGAGGTCCACAGAAACATGTAGCCGATCCCAAGAATAATAAAGGCCAAATTTCACAATGTATGTAAGTAGGGACATTAATTTTAATCCCTTTTAAACCTTCATAAATGTGTCTATAAAACTCTAAAAATTACTTATTACTTCTATTGAGTTTTATTTTTAAGAGGTGTTTTAACAATAATTTATAGGGAAAATAGACTTGAAATTTTCATTTTTTATTTCTCTATTTCTAAACCTCAGCAATAAGACTACTCAACCTACCTGATATGGGAGAGGGAAAACACTCTGGGGCTCTTCCTTTGGGGACAATGTAAGAATAGCCCGGAGCTCTGCCTATTCTCAGGAGATTCCAGACCCCTGTGCCATCCTACTGGTTAGAGAAAAGGCAGAGCAGACACTCTAGCACCACTCTGGATGTCAATCAGAAACCAGAAAAGAGGAAAAGGTAGCGATTTTTATCACTACTCATTTGCCAGCATCTAACAAGACCTTTGAGGCCTTCATGCCAGCATAAAAGCATCAGTGCTGCCCACTGAAGGCAGGCAAATCACCTTCCAGTCTGTCTATAAGAAAAATTACAACAATAGCAAAATTGTATCACCTTCCTAAAGACTAAGAAATATGAAGAAGTTAAGATTAGGGTGCCAGAGATTACAAAAACAGCTTTCATATATGACTTGTAGGAAAATTGCTAGAGGCAAGAGAGTCAGGCAAAATGAAAAGTAAGAGCAGCCAAAACCGGTTTGGCTCAGTGGTAGAGCGTCGGTCTGCGGACTGAAAGATCCCGGGTTCGATTCCGGTCAAGCGCATGTACGTTGGTTGCGGGCACATCCCTGGTAGGGGGTGTGCAAGAGGCAGCTGGTCGATGTTTCTCTCTCATCGACGTTTCTAGCTCTCTATCTCTCTCCCTTCCTCTCTGTAAAAAATCAATAAAAATATATTTTAAAAAAAAGAAAAGAAAAGAAAAGTAAGACCAGCAGAAAGGCTGAGAAAGGAGGAATAAGTTGGGATTTTTAAACTCATTACACTGTCTTTAATAAGCTAAATGAAATATTCCATAATTATAAATATAAGAACACCCTCAGGGAAAGCTATATTAATAGATATGTAACACTGAAAAATAGCTCCTTTTGCAATGCAATTTTTCAAACTTCAAGGAAAATTTTTATAAATGTACACTATAAAATTAAATTCAATAAGAGCTCTTTAATTTAAATATTTCAATATCTCAATTTTTAATAATTTTGTTAAATTTCATTATAAATCAATGAATTAAAATAAATTCATCTATTTTTTTTTTAAGAATCTGAGAACTTATAATAGAAATAAACTTCAACAGCAGCAGATAAGGGGTTTTTGTTACTAAAAAAGCTAAATTGCAATGGGTTACAGATATATTTCAATCTGCAGGAAGCTCTATTACACACCAAGCAAACAAAGTATTAACATAAAGTATAGATATAGTCGGACTGGTTTGGCTCAATGGATAGAGCGTCGGCTTGGGGACTGAAGGGCCCCGGGTTCGATTCCGGTCAAGGGCATGTGCCTTGGTTGCGGGCATATCCCCAGTGGAGGGTGTGCAAGAGGCAGCTGACTGATGACTCTCTCTCATTGATGTTTCTAACTCTCTCTCCCTCTCTGTACAAAAATCAATAAAATATATTTAAAAAATAATAATAAAAAATAAAGTATAGATATAAAAGTACTACTTTCCATTTTCAATTTACTCAGCAGAATATAAAAGTTCTTGTTTATTATACAAAGTAGATCTGGAAATTCTAATTCATTTCAGAGGCAGAATCATCATTTCATGGAGCTCAAGTAGAAGTAAGATCTCCTACCAAAACTCCCCAGCGTACCACACTCATAAGCCTTGATCTTCCACTTAGCACGCGGGCTAGTTCACCAGAGGGGCAGCACTAAAAGCAGGTGGACTCGGGCTCTTTTTGTGGCATGCCCTTTCAGCTTCTTTATTCCCTCCTTCCTTGCCTTCTGTCTTCTTTGCCCCTCTCCCCATGTCGTCCCTATGTTGCCTAACCTCATAGGGCATCACAATCTCGGACAGAATCAGGGACACAGGTCTCATGTCTGTGAGAGCAGGGAAATACCAGGAGGACAAGCAATAGCCCTGTTAACCTCACTCCCCACACAAAGCCATGTGACCGTCACTACAACTGAGGCTTCCTCCAACTGCGACAGAAATGGGAGTTTCAATTTAAAACAGTACTTATTTAAAAAATGTTCTATTTCATTCTTCAAGGTAATATCATGAGGTTTATTTTCCTACTAAGATAGTATTTTTGAAATCAGAAATGGGGCTATCTTAACTTTATAGGACTCAGAGCTATTAATTTAATCATCCTTAATATTTTAAATAACTAATATTTTATCAAAAATTTAACAATCAAGGTTTTCTGTCTAATTCATTAGTTAGTTTTCCTGTGCTACATTGTAATCTGTAAGGTATAATATCAGTGAAAGATTTATTAAAGGAATTTTTGTATTTTGAAAACCTTATAAATATCAATTTAATGATACAAAATAAACACTAATCTTTAAATGTCACTAGACAAATTCAGACTGCTAATTCTATGGAGAAGAAAGGCAAGCCCATATATGTTTGCACTCTTATTTTCCTTATGTTAATAAGCTCAAAGTCAAGTCACAAACATAAATCAGTTACTCCATATAAATAGGAGAGGGTCACAGTTCTGTAAAGGTAATCTTTGAACTAAGTAAAATCTCTTTCTGGTAAATTGTTTTTAAATTTCACCATTCAGAAGCTCTGGGCTGTCGTGTACATACAACTCCAGCACTTTTTAAGGTGATTCTATTTATGAAACACCTACCTGTCTCTGAAGTTCTGCCAGGTTGTAAGGTAAGGCCCCCTCAGCCAACGGAGCTATTCTCTCAATATCTGCCAAAGTCAAGCGCCTTCAGGCAAAAATGTGAAAAAGAAAGAACTGTTAGACACCAACAAACTCCTCAAACTAAGATAATCTTCCTAAAAAAAAAAAGGGGGGGGGGGAGGCGAGAACTATGACTTAAAAACAGTATTTCTTGCCCAGCCAGTATAGCTCAGTGGTTGAGTGTTGACCTATGAACCAGGAGATCACAGTTTGATTCCTGGTCGGGGCATATGCCCAGGCCCAATCCCAATGTGAGGCATTCAAGAGGTGTCCAATCAATGATTCTCTCTCATTACTGATGTGTCTATCACTCACTCACCCTTCCTCTCTGAAATCAATTAAAAAAAATAAAAAATTTTTAATAGATCATAGTGAGAAAAAAAGAACTTACTTGGCACAACATAAAGCAAAACATTGAAGATAAATACTGTGGAATATACAAATTTAATAAGACTCAGTATAGATATTAAAAGTAAAGAAATCATTTCTGGCAGAAGCAAAGTATAGGTGTGGTATGGCAGTTCATACATACTACATGTATTCTCTCGGTATATATACTTAATACATAGGTATCTTGAGAAAGACAAACACAAAACTAATGGTTGCCTTAAGGAAAGGCAAAGGGCATAAGGGAGTCTTTTTTGGGGATGCTCTTTTAAACTCTTTAAATTTTGAACCATGTGAATGCACTACTGATTCCTAAAAAAAAATTATTTAAAAATAAGTACACTAGAAAGTCACTTCACATACAGTTTTGAGAAGCACTTTTTAAAAGCATTTTTTATTATGTAGGAGACTCAAAACCTTTGCTAATAATGCGAATTCTAAATGAATGAGACATGGTCTGATAATTTATGTCAATCCCAAAGACTGGTTAATATATTTAGCATCATCTCTAGCTCAGCAATTCATTATGTAGCATGAAAGCAATGAGTGAGCCATGTACACTCAACTTATATTACTCCTCAGTTGTAGGATTAAAGGCCATTTTTCAGATGTTCCTACACTTAACTACAAGAGGCAACTAAGAAAAGATCTGATCACTTAATAGATAATAAGAGCCCTTTTCCCAGGTCCTGCTGGGTACCCATAGATAAGAGTTTTTCCTTTGGATTTGCATAAGACTGCAAATTAAATATTCTCTATATACTTTGGGGATTTTTAGTCTATAAAAAAAAGACAAAGCATCTGAGCTTATCTGTGATGGTAAATATGATAACAAAGTCACAGGCATATTTAAGAAAACAATACTCTCCAATACAAAATGGTATACACTGTTTATCAAAATGGCCATTCATAATGAATCCAAATATTATAAGATTCCTAAACTGTATCTCAGTTTATTAATTCAGGAAAATTTACACAAGTCTCTTAAAATTCCTAACACCTCTAGAGAGTCAAGGTTAAACTAATTTTTTCCATTCCTCTCTTACTTCTCACTTCCATCCCCTTCTCTCTTTTTTCTTCCTTCCCCTATTTCTCTTTGTCATGCCCATCAACAACCCCTTACTCCCTTCTCTTACCTCACTTTTTCCATCTCTGTTCTCCCCTTTTTTTCCTCTCTTCTCTCTTCTCTTCCTCTCTTGTTCTCTCTCCCTTTCCCTCCTTCCATCTGCCCTTACCTTTAACTTGTCTTCCTCTGTCTCTCCCTCATTCCATTTCTAATATCTGACTGTCTCTCTTTCTTGGAATTTATATACTGAATAAACTATTGCTTAAATAAACAGAAAGCACAACACTGCTTCACATGTTAAAAGAACTGTCATGTTAATAAATATCATGAAGAATTATAGGAATAGTTACCCTGTAGCATTATATAAGTCTGCAAGTTGGTATAGGATATCAATTTCTAGTGGGGTGACTTGTCCATAGCGTATTGCATTCTGGGAAAACTCCTCTAGAAGAAAAAAAATATTTTCAAACCTTAAAAGATTCTTAAATACAACAAACTTCTACCTTAACCATTTATAATCTGTAACTAAAGGCATTTTAGTATTATTTTAAAAATTCCCAAATTCAACTAGTATCTATACAAATAAAGCCTAGGTGGCGTCTCACCCTCACATCATCACAAGATGGCCACCCCCATGTTGTCACAAGATGGCCGCCTCAAGGGGAGGGCAGTAGGGGGCAACCAGGTCTGCAAGGGAGGGCAGTTGAGAGTGATCAGCCCGGTAGGGGAGCAGTTAGGGGTTGATCAGGCTAGCAGGCAGAAGCAGTTAGGGGCAATCAGGCAGTGGTTAGGAGCCAGCAGCCCCAGATTGTGAGATGAATGTCTGACTGCCTGTTTAGGCCCAATCCCGAGGGGGTCCCAGATTGGAGAGGGTGTAGGCTGGGCTGAAGGACACTCTCCCTCCTCCCCGCTCCCCCCAGTGCACAAAGTTCATTCACTAGGCCTCTAGTCCTATATAATAAAAGGCTAATATGCAAATTTACCAAACAGTGGAACAACCAAGCCGGGAGCGCAGCGGTGGTGGCAGGAGCCTCTCCTGCCTCTAGCAGCACTAAGGATGTACATCCCCTGAGGGCTCCTGGACTACGAGAGGCTGCAGGCTAGGCTAAGAAACCCCCACCTCCACCTCCACCCCCACCCGCAAGTGCACGAATCTTGTGCGCCAGGCCTTTAGTATAAGAATGACTACAAAATTCTGAAAGCTAGCAAAAGAAAATTAGATAATTATGAAACAGCAAAAGCAAACAAAGATAAGTTAACTTCAAAGATAAAACAATCTATTTAAAATCTTTTTATCTTGTTTATTCACCTTGGTCTTTAGAGTTACAAAATAAAAGAACTGGCTGTTCTCCAGTCACCTAAAACACCCTACTACCACTCAGCAAAAGGCGTAGGCTTGCCCTTCTCTCTGTGGCAACTCCTTCCTAGAACAAACAAGCTGCTGCCACAGTGCCACTGACCTGTTTGACAACTGGGCCAAGGTTCTTTTCAAAACTGTCAAAGCCACTTTTCCATTCCTGACCTCAGCATCCCATTAAATCCACCTGGATTTTTGGAGACCATTATGGCCCAACTGAAGCATACACCCATGGCACTTTCTAGATCTGACTTCAGAATGGTAACTTAGATCAACCTAATGCCCTAAATAAAAAAAGTGAAAATGCTGAGATTCAAATCAATATGTACATTTGAAGTCTTACCCTTTGTGACTTCCACATCTTTCCTGGTGCCAGCTAGAATGCTATATATCTTACGAACAAGCTCCATGTTATTCAGCAAGGAGTTAAATGCATTGAAGTAGGAGAAGCTAACTTGATGTGAGATACTTCCTCCAGCTGCCTAGAAAAATCACAACACAAAAAGTTAAAAAACAAAAACAAAACAACATGTTTATGGACACCGTACTTTTCTCTAAAGAATATCCAAAGGAGTCTTCCTTATTAAAATGATTATCAACCAGTCCATAAATACAAGAAAAGTATCGTACTAAAACACTCAGTGCCTTTCATGCCCTCAGGGAGGTCTATGTAATTTAGGTTTTAAGGAAGAAAGCAACATCTGGAAGTTGGACTTCATGGTTCATCTACCTATAAGGTCAGAAACAACAAATATAATTATCGCAGATCAAAAACAATAGTTATTTAAACAGGATTTTCAAGACCCTCAACTATGAAACTCCTGCTAGTTCTGGGTAATCCAAACATCAATACTACACTATAAAGGAGCATTTTTAAAACTTGATTTTTTTCCCCCCCACACACATACAGAAAAAACAGTAACTTAAAATTTTAAAACTGTATCAACTTTCCTAGTCTCTTTTTTAAGCCCACTGTTATAGTTAAGGTACTTCACAGTGTGTGCTGGGCTCTAAATCTATATCATGAAAGATACAAGTACCCAAAACTCCAAAAAACGTAGAGAAGATCTAGACAATATTTATTTGCCATAAATTATATCTTTAATGGAAGAGCTTTAAAAAGGCTCTCGTGCTGGGGAGGGATGGAGGCAATGTGGCCTTCATCACCTCTGCAGGGTGAGGAGGCAATTTCTCCTTCTGCCCTTCTATTTGGCCATAAACTAAAAAATGAATATTTTTATAGTTTGCAAAGCCTAATTTCCAAGCCAGGAATCACAGGAACCCATATGATTGAAAACATTGTCTATTAAAAATTCAAATAAATACTTATGGAAATACCGGAGTGGCAACCTTACCATCCCTCATACTCATACATGCCTTAACCCAAATATAGGTATTTGTATTCAACTGAATTTGGATATCAGTGATACAAAAGCAAATTATTTAACACATTAACCTAAATGGACAAGATTAAGTGGGTTCCTTCACTGTGGTTCTCTATAGGATTTTCTCTCCTTCTCCCCTTCTTTCCTCCCTCTCACTTTTTTTCCTTCCTTCCTTTCATTTTTTGACCGGGGTTTGAGGTGAGGTTAAGGGAGTGGGAGATGGGTGTCAAGGAGGTGAAATGTGTAGGAGAAAGTGACATGCTCCATGTTCAAATTCACTGAAGAAAAAGAACAGAAGTTGATCTTTCTACCCCAGTCTAAATCAGGGATAATGATCTTCAGCTGAAACAACAAAAGCATTCATTGGCTCCCCTCCATTAAAAACAAGCAGCAATCAAAAACCTATACATAAGTACAACGCATGAACAAGACAACTGGGAAGTGAGTAAAGTTTCACCATTCCCTGTGAGGAAGTGGGTGACATCAGTGTGCTATTGGCCCCGATGATTACTTTATGGAGATTAGCAGCTTTTATGGAACAAAAAACTGTCTGGTCCATGCAGACTGACGCACAGGTGAAGGGGCAGAGAGGAGTGAGCCACAGAGGCTGACACCCACATATTTCTCCCATACCTTCCGCCATGGCCATGGTTGTTAAAACAGAGCAGAGGCCAATTGATGATCCCTCTAGCAAACAGCACCCCTCAGGCAACAAAGGAAGGAGCCATCCTTACAGCAAGGCTTTGAGAGTCTGGGGGATGGAAAAAGGAGAGGTACTGCCCACTGGAAAAAGTAATTGCACATCCCTGTCTACGAGCTTCCTTGTATTCTGTAGTTGGACTAATTAAATGGAAATAAACAATTTGGAATATCTGAGAACAAGATGGTGGCTCTGCTATGATCTGGGAAAGACTATTCATCATCACCCCTACCTGTTTACCTCCTACCAACCAAATAAAATTAGAATAGTTGAGTCAGGTGGGTCCAGGGAGGCAATCCAGGACCCAGTGATTCAAAAGGTTGAAGGAATTAGAAAGTTGAAGTGTTTGCTTTTACTTACTGAAACTAAGTTCTCCTCCACAAAGGGAGTAAGCATGTGAGACCGAATGGTGACCATGATGTCACTGAAATCCAGGCCAGAAATCGTGCCGCTTTTGCTTTTGTCTTTCAGTGCGAAGGCTTGTCTTGCATGTTCCAACTGTAGCTCCTGGAGCGAAAAGTTAAAAATAGGGCATTAGAGTGGTTTCAAGTACAACCCGAGTGTAAGTTTTGGAACGGAAGCGCAGACATCCTTTTGCTACATGCGCTTACTACAGAAATGAACAATGTCCAGCTCTGAGTTTATAGCACTTTTACTTTCTTTTGAAAAGCCAATTTTCCTGAAAATGTACTACATATTACTACTCAGGAAAAAGGGATCACAGCATGGCAATACAGAAAAAGGAAGAGGGGGGGAGGAAATTTTCATTTATTTAAAAGGTTTTCATCACTAAAAACAAGTTGAGTGTATTTCCATTTAAGTCTTTAAAATAAGTAATAATCTAATCTCTCCTGCTTGGAGGCATTCCTGTCATCCAACAGTACTTTCTGAATTATAAGTTTAGATTCATTTTAAGTTTTTCAATTTCTAAATGTTGCAATCAAAGTCAGCCCACCCCTCCCCACCCCCAATCTCAATAAATTAGAGACCATTTTTCGAACAATTTAAAAAAGCATTCTTTCACACGTGAATATCCATTCTTCCCAACATCTCTTATTGAAGAATCTATCCTTTCCTCCCTGTATAGTCTTAGCTCCTTTGTCAGAATTTTTTTAAAATATATTTTATTGATATTTTACAGAGAGGAAGAGAGAGGGATAGAGAGTTAGAAACATCAATGAGAGAGAATCATCGATCAGCTGCCTCTCGCACACCCCCCACTGGGGATGTGCCCGCAACCAATGTACATGCCCTTTGACCAGAATCGAACCCGGGACCTTTCAGTCCCCAGGCCGACGCTCTATCTACTAAGCCAAACCAGTTTCAGCTCCTTTGTCAGAAATTGACCATACAGAGACTTATTTCTGGGCTCTCTATTCTGTTATATTGATTTATGTGTCCATTTTTATGACAATACCAAGTGTTTTGAATACTATCACATTGTAATATAGTTTGAATTCAGGAAGTGTAATGCCACTAGTTTTGATCTTTCTCAAGATTGTTTGGCTATATGGGGACTTCTGTAGCTCCATAAATGTTCTATTTTTGTGAAAAATGCCACTGGAATTTTGATAGGGATTGTGGTGAAATCTAGAGATTGCTTTGGGTGGTATGAACATTTTAATAATATTGTTTCAATCCATAAACACAGTATATATTTCCATTTATCTGTCTTCTTCAATTTCTTCCATCAATGCCTTACAGTTTTCAATGTATAGATCTTTCACTTGCATGGTAAAGTTTATTCCTAAATATCTTATCCTTTGTCTCTTTATAAAAGAAATTTTCTTAAATTTTCTTTCCAATGCTTTGTTGTTAGTGTATAGAAATACAACTTTTATATATTAATTTTGTATCCTGCAACTTTCCTAAAGTCATGGATTAGTTTTAACAGGTGTGTGTTGCAAAGTCTTTAGGATTTTCTATGTATAATATTATGTCACCGGCAAAAAAAAAAAAAAATAGTAATAATCTTACTTCTTCCTTTCCAATTTGGATGCCTCATTTCTTTTTCTTGCCTAATTACTCTGGCTAGGATTTACAGTACTTTTTTAAATAAAAGTGGCAAGAGTAGTCATCTTTGTCTTGTTTCTGATCTTAGAGTAAAACCTTTCAGCTTTTCATGTATGTCAGATGTGGGGCTGTTATATATGGTTTTTATTATGTTACAGTATGCTTCCTCTATCCCCCAGTTTGTTGAGTTTTTACCATAAATGGATGTTGGATGTTGTCAAATGCTTTTCTGCATCTATATCTATTGAGATGATTATATGATTTTTACCCTTCAATTTGTTAATGTGGTTTATCACATTTAATGATCTGCATATGTTGAACCATCTTTGTATCCCAGGAATAAATCCCACTTAATCATGGTGTATGATCCTTTTAATACTATTAAATCCAGATTGCTACTATTTTGTTGAAGATATCTGCATCTTTCTTCATCGGGAATATTAGGCTATAATATTCTTTTCTTGTAGTGTCCTTCTCTGACTTTGGTATCACGGTAATACTGGTCTTGCAAAATGAATGTGGAAGAAGTGTACCCTCCTCTTCTATTTTTGAGAAAAGTTGGAGAATAATTTGTACTAATTCTTCTTTAAATGGTAGTATTTGCCAGTGAAGCTACCTGGTCCTAAAGTTAAAATAAAAAAAAAAACATTTTATCTTCATCCAAGGATATACTTTCTACTGATTTAAGAGAGAGAGAAAGGAGGAGGGAAAGAGAAACATCGATAGGTTCTGCCTGACCGGGAATTGTCCTGACCAGGAGTCGAACCCGTGAGCCTTCAGTGCACAGGATGACACTCCAACCAACTGAGCCCCATCAGATAAGGCTGATCTTTTTGAAAAGCCAGCTTATACCTTTACTGATCTTTTCTGCTATCTTTCTGTCTCTATTAGCATTTCACTTATTTCTGCTTTAATCTTTGTTACTGCCTTCCTTCTCTGACTTTGGGCTCAGTTTGTTATCTTTTTCTAGTTCCTTGAAGTGTAAAGGTAGGTTGCTTTCATTTTTCTTAATGTGGGTGCTTATAGCAATAAACTTCCCTCTTAGAATTGCTTTTACTGCATCCTATATGTTTTGGCATGTTCTTCTTTTTCCATATTCATCTGTCTCAAAATATTTTTTCTTTTCCTTTTGATTTCCTCTACCATTCATTTATTATCAGAAGTATGTTGTTTAATCGCCACATATTTGTGAATTTTCACTCCTTCTCACTCCATCTTCTTATCACCTTAGCTCCAACCACACATCACCTTTCAAATGAAGTAGGAATTTTCCGTCTCTATTTCATCCTTAAAATATGCTTGAAAGAAAGTGTTCCCCATGGAAAGGATATTCCTGAGCAGCATCAGAAGCAAACATAGGTCCCACTCTCTATCTTATATATGTTTTCCCTTCCTGTTCATTCTTTTTTGTCTCCTTCTTTATATTCGTTTTTATGTTTCTGTTTTCTCCATGCATGTGTCTTATGCTCTCAGAAATATCCAGTGCCAACCTTGGACATGATTAAGGCTTATTAATGATACTCACTACTAAAGAAAATGTGAACCTTTATAGTAAAAATAAAGCAGAATCTTCATTGTAATAGATTTTCCATTTTTTATTAGATTAACAGTTGAATTTCATATATCTTTTAAAGATATATTTCTGAAGATCACAGATAAAATTATGGAGTGTATGGGACGGGCTTCCAAATGATCCAGTAGTGGGGCAGAGTGGGGAGTACAGGTTAAACAAGATTGGCCAACAGTTGATAATTGTTGAACTTGGTTGATGGATAAATGGGGTTGATTATCCTACTCTATTTTGAAATATATTTGAAGTCTTTCAAAATAAAGTTTTAAAAATTGAAATTAAGAACTTCAAAATGGGAAGCAACACAAAGTAGGAAGAAGCCCCATATACAGCTCTCAGTTTATGTAGTATAACTAAAACATCAGGGTAAAATAGATATTATAAAATATCTTCAGTAAATGCAAAGGAACCAATGAGAAAAATATATAATATTTTCAACTTTTTAAGTTTAAACACTTTATAAGGTCAGTCAGGTAGGGATTAACATTGAAAGTATTAGAACAAGCACTGGGTTGTACAAATACCCACACCTAAAAGGTAACAGTTTTCAAATAATACCCTGAATTTATAAAAGATAAAATAAGGATACTCTAAAAAAAAACAAAACAAAAAAAAAAGCCACTTTACCTAAAAATGTAAGTATTCCATTAAATAAATGATAAGATAAAAATAAATTTGCTTCTGTATTGAAAGGTTGAATAGGGGAACTGAGGAAAATGATAAAGAAAGGGAATTTTGCTAAAGCTAAAGGTCTTGTGCACTTGGAAATGCATTTCACATAGCTATGAAATTAAAGTAGCAGAACTTCAGGAATATATAGACCATATACATGGTCTTCCAAAACTCCACAATTCACAAAAATCACAGTAAAAGAACAAAAAGCAAACAAACAAAAATTCAAGAATAAAGAGAATGGAAAAGAAGAAAACAGCAACTATGTTTTTAAGATTAGAGAGAAGAAGGGCAAGTGACAATGACTTGACAGGACCAAGAAAACTAGAAACAGAAAAAGCCAAAAAGCAATCCAAAGTACAGGACAGACCCCCCAGAGACTCATAAATTGGCTGACTAGTACTCTTGGATGTGACAGTGAAGGTGAAGAAGAAAACAGGAGGCTTAGATGGAAGTCTGTTTAAAAAGCAGTTAATTGTCTGCCTTACTGCATCAGAACTATACCTCTGTCCTTTCCCAACCTTGGCAAAAAGACTAGTGGTCCATTGCCTGGGAAGTTTAACAGAGGATCCAGAATAGGGAAGACCAGGTTGAAAAGGCGTAAGTAAATGAAAGTCCATCTTCATACCAAATGTTGTCTTCGCAGCCAGAATGTTAAAATCCAGATCTAATAATCTAGATGGGAGGCCAGATGATTATTCTGTGATTACCCAATTCAAAGGAAAAGACCTAAACATGCAGACATTAGAGGTTCCCCAATACAACAGCCCAGCCAGAGTAAGGCCCAGAGTTAACTAAGTCCTACCATGAACCAAAAGCTTCGTGTAAGATTCAATTTTAAATATGAGATAAGGATCAAGGAACATCAGACATATGAGAAAAGCCACTAACATAAAAAAAAAAAAAAAAAAAACAGGCCAGACAAAGAGAAATTTAGAGGAAACACACCCGCAGGGAAAAGAAAAACTTAAAAACACAAACAAAAAACCCTATCTTTAATATCTTTGAAGAAATAAAACAATAGTACATCTATAAAAGAAGCATAGTATGCTGTTTTTAAAAGAAATATTCAAAAACCAAAAAGAGTTCCTGAATGTCAGAAATATAATAAAAATTGAAAACTGAATAGAAGGTTCAGAAGGAAAATATGAAAGAAAACTAAAGGATTGTACATTTAATATATTTACTAGTTTTAGAAAGGAAGAAAATAGGAGGGAATAAATAGGAAAATAAGAATATTTTCTATAACTGAAGGACATAAATTTTCAAATTTAAAAAGCCCACTGAATGCTCAGCACATGAGTAAAAATAGACTCACATCAAGGAAAATCACTGTGAAATTTCAAATCACTTTAGGAAGGGGGAAAAAATTTAAAACTTCCCAGAGTGGGGGAAAAAATATTTCAAAACAGAATCAAGAATAAGAATGGCACTGGACTTTTGAGTGGCAACACTGGAAGCCAGAAAACAAATGAGGAATGTTTTTAAAATTCAGAGGAAAATAAATTCCTATTTGAGCTCTACACCCAACCAATCTAAGTTCAATAATTGAGCAGAGGTTTTCATATGAAAAGTCTCATGAAAAATTACTTACTTTCCTCAGGAAGCCCTTGCAGGAAGTGCTCCACCAAAAAGGAGAAATAAACCATAATAAAAGGAGAGATGAAATCCAGCACATGGAGATTCAATATAACAGAAAGGCAAATGGATTCCCCAGTATGAAGCTGAAGGGAGATCACAGGCTGACAGCTATGCATGAAGAACAAAGTCCAGCTTCCAACCATGAAGCAAAAAGTTAAACATAAAATTACCATATGACCCAGCAATTGCACTCTTGGGGATATACGCAAAAGATTTGAAAATAGGTATTTAAACAAAAATTTGTACACCAATATTCATAGCAGCACTATTCACAATAGACAGAAGGTGAAAACAACAGAGGGCTCATAGCTAATGAATGGATTAAAAAAATATGGTATATCCATACAATGGAATAATATTCAGACATAAAAAGAAAAGTATTAATACATGCTCTTCAACATGGAAAGTCCTTAGAAACATTTGTTAAATAGAAAAAAAGCCATACACAAAAAGTCATGTTTAAAAAAAAAAGTAATGTTATGCAATTAATTCTATTTACAGTTGACCCTTGAATAACATAGGGTTAAGGGTACCAACTCCCCCCAGTCAAAAATTCCCAAAATTTAACTACAAATAGATTACAGTTGATGAGAGGCCTTACCAATAACATAACCAGTCAATTAACACATATTTTGTATGTCATGTGTTATATACTGTATTCTTATAATAAAGTAAGCTAGAGAAAAAGAATATGTCATTAAGAAAATCATAAGGAAGAGAATATGCATTTATTGTAGTACATATTTACTGAAAAAAAGATTTGTGTATAAGTGGACCTATGCAGTTCAAACCCATGTTGTCCAAGGGTCAACTGTATATGAAATATTCAGAGTTGGTAAATCCATAGAGACAGAAAGTAGATTGATGGTTGCTAGGGGCTGGGGAGAGACAAGAATGGGGAGTGACAGCTTAATGGGTACAGGGTGTTCTTCTGGGGTGATGAAAAGGTTTTAGAACTAGAGGTGGTGGTTCTACAACACTGTGAATGCACTAAATGCCACTAAATTGTGCACTTTTACATGGTTAATTTTATGTTAAGTGAATTTTACCTCAATTTTTAAAAAAAGAAAGAAAGCTCCTGGAGTGCTCTAAGATGAAATTGATAGAATACCTAATGTGTTTTAAACATATTAAAATGAGATTTTAATAACTGAGGCAAAGTTTGAGAATAAATTACATTAATACATAGAAAATGAAACAAATAAGAGAAACTAGAAATTCTAAGTAATCATTTTAGTGATGCATACTGTTTACAAAATTATAGTAATTCAAATATGATATTGATCTAAGTAGACTCATAAGATGGGGGAGAGGGAAACACAGAAAATTTTAAATCTGTATTAGAGAGGGAGAGATGAAAGAAGTAACTACTAATCTCCCATAGTTTAAATTCAATAAAAAATACCTATAAGTGAAAATTTTAAAAGTAGAAATGTCAGCACAAGTTTATTATTTAAAGCTATGGGAGTAAGTACTGAAAGAAACAATTATAAAAGTCTTTAAGAGTTTCTTCTGGGAGTAGGAAATGAAAAATGGAGATACAATACCCCAGGGGATTGCAAGTTTTTATAGAAAACTTAGTAAAACTTAAAGGAAACGAGGTGGAAGAAGAATGATATATATTTACACCAGTTATGAAAACTCAGCTCACCTGGAGAAACTGTGTGAATTCTGTGTAGTTAAGATGCTTCTTCCGATTATGCCCAAAATGCAGTCGGATAAATTCACAGTCCCAGTTAAAAGGGATATGATGATGAATAATAGTCTGTCCAAAAATTTCTTTGACATTTTCTTAAAAGGGAAAACAAAAATAAATAAATTATAACCAGAATAAGTAGTTTAGTCCACTGCAATGTTCCTACAGAAAGAAATTAAGAGAAGTTTTAAAAGTCAATATTATCTGATTCTATTAAGATTAGCTGAAAAGATTTTTGTGCCCAGAAACCCATGAGGAACAGAATTGATACAAAATATAATTTTACACTTAAAATTGTGTACCATTACATATAAGGCCATGAGATTCTTAATTTCTCTTGATATAATTTTAATTAGGAAGTGATTTATATCTTGCACTATAAATGGCTGCTACTTTGCATTCCAGTATAAAATCAACTGTGTTTTCCCGGTTCCTCAAGGAGTCGAATTAAGCCCTTTATCAGAAGCATGAATACCTAAATTACAGTATAATGCAATATTTGTCATACTAAGTATGGTTTGATTGAGGCTTGATTATTACATTCACACTACCCTGAATATGTCTATTGAAGATAGGTATAAGAAATACTACCAAAAGCATATCATTAGCTCAGCAGCAAGCACCTTATTAAAAGCTTCTGATATTGTCAAAAATATGGTCTTGACACAAAGCTTCAAAATCCTCATAAAAACCATGATTATTAGTCTCAACTATTAAAATATTTTAAGATAAGTGAAATTAGTGATTCATTTTTACATAAAGAAGGACTAAACACAGTATACTAACTTTTAGATAAGAACCAGTCACACTGTGTAATATACAACCAAAACCGTCTAATAGCTTGTCTTCATGCACTAACCATGTCATTCACTTTCTTACACAGTTCCACCCTTACAATAAAAGTCAGTTCACAAATGACTGGTACTTTAATAAGCATAGACTGGAGAGACTAATTTAAAAGCTCATGCAAAAAAATCATTAAAAAGTTAAGAAAGCAGGAAGCCTTACAGACATCTAAAGAACAAAATTGTTTTCAAATTTAAGCCAATTATATTAGTGAAAGGGTTTTGCCATCAAGAGCTATCAATTAATTATACTAAAGAATTAGTAAATTCAAGTTTAATATTTTATAATCTCCAACTATGCTATTTTCTCTAATTTCTTCAAATTCTTTAAATAAGATACAGATCTCAATGTTGTAAATGGTTTAATGGATTCCCTTTAGTTTTTATACCTCTTTTCCTTGATAAAAGTATTGCTGTGGTAGGGATGGGGAAGTATGCAGTGTAAGCATCCTGAACTAGAAATCCTGCCAGTCTGGACTCAACATAGATAATAGCTCTGAATAGGTCACACCAATCAGTAACTTGGAAGAAGGCATTGGATGTCACTGGGGAGATGGGATTCTCATCTTTGCTTCAAATGAATGTAGCATTTATTTCTTGCTTAAGTAGCAACAGTATTAAAGAATTTTCAAATCATTTTTACTTTCCATAAACACAAATTAAATTTATGGGGCTTTGTTTCTAAAAACAAAAAATTAACTCAATAGCAATTCATGGGATTCTGACTTCTAACCAACACAAATGATTACCCTTAAATTTACATAAAACTTCACATTATAAAATATGTTAAAGTTTAAAAGATAATTAAAATAACAAGGGTTGCAATAAAATATTTAGAGCTAAAAATATTATGATAGATCAGAAAAAAAATTTAGAATTCTCCAATTTATTTGGCAGTTTCTATTCCCAAATTAATTATCCTTATTTTTAAGTCTAATAAGGTATGAAACTAAGGAAACATGAATAAATGGAAAGCAACCCTAACTGGTTTGGCTCAGCAGATGGAGTGTCCACCTGTGAACCAAAGGGTCCCGGAATCAAACGCCCAAATTGCGAGTTCCATCCCACCAAGGAGCGTGCAAGAGGCAGCCAATCAGTGATTCTCTCTCATCATTGATGTTTCTATCTCTCTCTCCCCCTCTCCCTTCCTCTCTGAAATAAATAAATATATATATATATATATATATATATATATATATATATATATATAAATAAATTATAAGAAATGAAAAGCAGAACAGAATAAGTTAAATAACTACTTATATTTGAGTAATATTATTTATTAAAGGTAATAAGTTATTTTATGATAATCTTTATTTTTAAGTTCACAAGTCCCAAAACTCAACTATTTGATAAGAAATGTACATATTACTATCTAGATTTTATATAATGGTGGAATAAAACTGACTTCCCTTTATGTGATCAGAAGATAGCAGAATCTCAAGTGTGAAATGATATCAATGTAAAAAATTCAGAAGCTTTCAAACTACAAAAAAATAATTAACTATGAAAATTATTTTCTATCACAAAAAATTACAATGTATAAGCCAAAATTATAATGTATAATCTACATTTAGAAAAATAGCTCTATAATAAAAACTTCCTATTTTATAAACTTCCTAGCAACCTCTAATTAAGATATTAGAACATCTTCAAAATAATTAAAATGATGGTCTAAATTACTCTTAGTAATCTCCCAAATATTGAACTGTCGTTTTCCATAAGTATTTGTTTGAACTTTTCCTATTTCTCCTAAAGTGGACACTTGCCAGCTTTTATATGGTTTCCTTATAACCATTATAATGTGCTGTAGTTTATTAGCTACCCTTAGATGTTTTAATTATTTAGGCCATGTCACAGTCTACAACTATAGTTACTAGGATGAACAAAATTTCAAACCTACTTTGGCACCTCTTGAGGTATCCCACTTTCCTTCTGTTATTATTTACACCCCCAACTGTCTAAGGCTAAGTCAGGCCTTCTGAATACAGAAATAATTAGTACCACTATTATTTTGCAGCCCTATACTTAATTACCACTTTACTTTTACCAGGATGTGCTTATCAAAAAAGTTAGACAAATCTCCAGAACTGGAGAATGTATACTAGTATAACTGATGTTCTTATCTTACCAGCTTTTGTCAGGTCCTGCATGACATGAAAAGGAACACCAATAATCTCAAATGTACCCAGTACATCTAACTGATACTGCATAACAAGTTGTCCCCCCAGAGAATCCCGTCTTTCCAGTGGCAAACAAAGGTCTTGAGCTCTAAATAGCACTTCTTGGAGTGCTAATTCAGTAGCCACAGTTCTGGCCTGGATGAAAGGGATACGACAGTCACATCTTATGGCAGCAAAATCATGATCTAGTGTTTTTTTTATACTACGTTGGTATTGCTAAGAGAAATAGGAATCCATTCATTTTCTGACATAGAGGAAACAATAGACCACCTTTTCACTTCCTGCAGAGCATGGGCTTATGGAAAGAAATGGTTTCTAATTCCTTTGAAAAGGGAATTGGGGCCAGATACAAAAGTAGCCTGTCATTGTGTTCCCTTTGCTCAAAGGAGACTAGCACAATGATTTGTCAGGAGGCAGGTAATGACAATAACTGTGATTAAGTAAAAGTGTTCACAGACGTATAACATTAGTCAGTTTAGCTGAATCAGTCACTTATGATGATTGAACTAGGTGAAATATACATTGAAGCATATATATTATGTAAATATATCTTAACAGAGGTCTTAATTTTCCCCACTGTGTCTCCCCATCTCATCCACCCTCATCCCTCCCCTGGTCCTTATGGGAGCTTCCTACTGGTCTTGTTCACCTTTCTGCAGTACAAAATTACCTCTGACCGGGGCTGGCACTCTTCTCCAAGACTGCCGCCATGCCTGTTCCATGAATGAGCCTGGAAGGAGCTGCTGTACCAACGGTGTGGCCAGAGAACTCCTCCTGTAGGTATACAAGCCATCAGCCCTGTGACACAGCCCACCTACCATCAGCCCAACGACATCCTGATTCCAAGGATTTCAGCCCAGCAGGAACCACTGCTTCCAACTTACAGGCTTTAGACCAAACATTTTTATTGTCAGGGGGGGAAAGTCCTCAACAGCTGAGTTTCACCTGCACAGTTCTTACAGTGAAGTCAGAGAGGCCTTTGGGACTTCCACCATGAACAATGAATATCCTTGTGTGTCACTGAACAAAAACAATGGCAAGACTTGAGGAGGTAAAGAGTTTTTCAGTGAAGGAAAACTTGGGGGAAAGAAGAGAAACAACTAAGAGACCAAAAAGAAAACAAACAACAACAAAATAAAGATCAACAACAGGAACTCGTAGAGGAAGTCCCAATCAATATAGCATGTAGACTCAGACCCAACCTTCTAGGTTCTACTCCCAGTAGTTGGATCATTAGTTTTTGGGTGACCTCCTCTTTTTCTGAGGAGAAGTGTTTCTGTTAACACTTTACCTACCTCCAGGAGGGACTACTGTACAGTCAGTCAACAAAGTACTCATGCTGTCAAATATATGGAAAGGTCCATTTCTCAGAAAAGATTAACTTAAAAGGCATCTATTTCTATTTCTATAGAAACTAGATGCTTTTCATAGTCTATCACTAAATGGTATAAAAACTAATAACAGCATGTCTTTTTTTTTTTTAAACCTCAAACTCTATAGCCATTCTAAAAACCTTGAGTATTAATATGACCTTCTCTGCAATAACTGAAACAAGCCTCAAAAATTCTTCCTGATTTAATTTGAACACCAGGTGAAATTCTAATTCTTAAGAATTAAGCTGGGTATTGATTAGCATTAGTATTTCATATTATTCCATGTCTACAGTTTGTTTCCTCTGAGAAGGTACAACATTTTTCATATGTAGCCCTCCATCTCCTGAGCCTTTCTATTGTATAATAGCAGTGGTTATGCCTAATTTATTCTTCCCTTTAGGGGGAAAGAGTCTATTTTAGAGACACAAAAAGAACACATTTTTATTTGCTATACATATTGATGGTCAAAGACAATATAAAATCAAAAGGAATCTCTGCTTTTTGAGGATCCTACAGTCAGGGGGTAAAGATGTGCCCTTGGAAAAGTTCACGTCGGAGAGTTCCTATTCCTAGGCAAACACTTTGGAATGCAATGTTGAGATTTTAATAGAAAACTTAAAATGTATAACATGTTTTATATTCATTTATTAGTTAATAGATGAAGAGTTTGGGTGGTCATTTTATTTTAATGATTATATCTTTGTTAAAGCAAAAGGCTTTTATTTTCTTAATTTGTGACAAAAATATATCAGCTATTGACAATACAATGTAGTGTAACTGGTTATTTAGGTTACCTCAAGCTAATTCTGTCAAGCAGAATATCCAGTACACTAGTGGATAACAGTAAGACCAAGGCAAATTTGTTCTGTATCTAGCACACACCAGTCATGCAATGGCCTCTACAAGGCTCATGCCACCAGGCAGTAACAGATATACAAGCCATTAAGTAATTATCCACAGCATGCACTAAAAGTTGTATTAAAGGAACATCAAAAAGGAAACAATTATCTAATGATTTTATTTCCTCTTGTAAAAAACTCCAGAATCCTCTCCTGAGCTTGCATATTCTGAAATGAATTATCAAGGTCTCAATGTAAGTCCTCTCTTCCAGAGTAAAGGCATCTCTAACAATGGAGGGGAAAAACTTGCCCAAACTCAAGAAAATGTTATTCAATATTGCTACTTATATAAATACTTGAAAGATGCACACAATATATAATTTGATGTGAAAAAAAAACCAAAAGCATAGATGAGGACAATATATACAAGTACACAGATAACATCATCATTATAGTCTATGAGAGCTACTCATGGCATACCAGTCTTTCCCCACTCCATTACACCTTGCATCCAATATTCTCTCCCACCTTTCTCTCCAGATGTGCACAACACAAAACTATTCTTTAAATAAGCTTCAAACTAGAAAACACAAGGCCATTTGGTGAAAAGAATTTCAAGTTAGGATCTAAAATTTGCTTTTACTTAAGCTTTTTTGTAAATACATAAGCATTATTCACTTTATTAAACAGATACAAACATGAAAACTGACCTTTATCACAGATCCAAAAACCCTATAAAGATTATTTTCTTATGCTGAAATTATAGTCTCAAAATATAGCCTTAGAAATCTTGTTAAATGGCATTTCTAACAGTTTCAATGTTCTTCCTCATTTCTTAAGAATATGAAATTAAACTTTCTCTTTTTCATTATGATTTTTTTCATTTTAGTTAAGAACATCATCTAAAAATGAATCCTCAAAACTAGGGAGGCAAGGCAGAAAAGGAAATGGTCAAAGTACCCAGGAAATAGGTGAGCACTATCAAAAGAATCATTCAGTTGGCCAGGGACCCCCCGTTACAATGTTGAAAGGTGGGTCAGCTTTACCTTATTCCATAAGAATCTTCCGATCTCTAGACTATGGAGAAGAATGAAAGCAGGATTTTGGAGGGTCTATATGCTCTTCAATTCATCCTAGGTGCTATAAAAACTAAAACTGATTTGTTTTGCTTTTAATCCTAATTATATGTTCTTAAAATCATAAATCATAGTCTGAGGGCAAAAACAAAAGATCTATAAAATGCTAAAGCTCTATAAAATAAAATTTTAAAGTGGTATAAACCAGCTACTTCCTACACTCATTTTAACATACTGATCAACAATGGCATGAATCTCTATTGTTAGTCTGTTGTATGTACTGACTTGAGTGACTAATTTTTCAAAATAGAAATTGAGAAAATCAATCAAATGGAGGATACACAAAGAACCATGATATCGAGATAGGAGGTACAAGATAAATCACAATTTGTTTTTGGGAAATATAAATCTTACACAATGGACATGTGATAGAAGCACAGATAAAATGTCATTAATGCAGATATTTGTATCAAGGTATTTCCCAAGCATTTCTGTACATTTGGAAGTGAGACATATGAGCGTGTGTGATACCTACTGAAAATAGAAAATGCAGCATTATCAGTAGTACTGGGTTAATGCTGAAGGATAAGATACAAAGGTTTTACGCTTTAAACTACAGAATCTAGGTATTTTTGAGGAAAGTCAATATTCCTTAGGAGGCATTATGGCCAGAGATTGCTCCAAAGCAGGGAGAATTCCAAGATATGCACAGGAACCTAAAACGTTCTGCACAGGTTTTTATTTGGGAAAATCGTATTCAGAAGACAACTGGGCTAATGGGCAGAAGGAAATAATCAATGCCAAGCTAGAAAATGTGCCCACTGAGATCACAGCAAAGGCACCACTGGTCCTTCTGAGCACCTGTATGTTCTCACCAGTCTTATCATGCAGTGATACTCCTTCCTTTGGGTTTAATTAAAAGTATCTGGTTTAGAACAAATTCTACAGTGAATGAAGATTTAGTCCTGTGGCTCAGGAAAAGCCCAACTTTCAAGAGTTACTACTTACTGGTGCCAATTCACACCATAAATGAGGATCTAGCTCAGTTTTACAAGATGAAAAAGCTCTGGAGATCTATTTCACAACAATGTGAATATACTCAACAATGTGAACTATACACTTAAAAATGGTTAAGATGGCAAGTATTACGTGTTGTGTTATCAAATTTAAGAACTCTAAATTAAAAAAAAAAAAAAAAAAAAAAAAAGGATGGAGCACTCAAAGTCCTGAAAAACACTACATTACTTTTATTATAAAGCCTATTGCAGGAAAACCTAATTGATACTTTTCCTAAATAAAAACTAATTTCTGCAAACAAGTGTCATTAAAAATTAATACATAATGCCAAACAGAAATCCAAGTCCATAGTTTGTGAGACATCAACAATGTGCTAATTTTTTTTTGCCTATCAAAGAATCTACTCACAACTCAGATGGCAATTTTAATACCTTAGTCTCGTTTCCTAAAACCAGAATTCTAAAAGAGGGTCCAGAGAAGGTTAACTATTCTTGCCTTAACCTCCTGCCTTAGTGCCATTCTTGGTGTTAAAATGACTAGCAGCAATTTTCCAAAGACACTACAGAGAAGCTCTGCAGATATTTGTATCAGGTTTTTATTTGGGAAAATCGTATTCAGAAGACAACTGGGCTAATGGGCAGAAGAAAACAATGCTCTGCCCAAAAGTCCTTTAAAGATTGTTGTTGTTCACAGTCTTGTTTCATAAAGACTTTTGCCCAGGCTGGCTCAGAACAAGAAAAATTTACACCACCTATTTTAGGAGTGTGAAAGTGTCAATGACTCAATGAGCTGAAGTAATGACATTCCTAGGTTCCTTATTTTTTTTTGCAATAGTCTAATGCTTACAAGAAAATAAAACAATTTACCTGCATAAATCCTTTTAAGAAAGTGATATTTTGATTATTGACTAGCTCCTAAATAATCAGCAATCTATATGCAGTTGCTAGATTTAGAAATTAAGACTGGACCAGCCTCACCTACTTCATTTATCACTTACAATCTTTTTTTTTCCTTACCAAATGTCACCTCTCCATTTCCACTCTTGTCAAACAATTGGAAAGCCACTATGAACATGGAATCTGGAGCACATAAAACAGATTCAAATGCCAAAAACTCTTGATAGGAGATCAACCTAGAATAAAATATAAAATGTTACTGGCTGATACAAAAAGAAAAAAACATCAAGCATTTAAACTGCCTTTACTGTATGAACTATAACTCAGGGTAACTAAATAATAGATGAAAAAAGCTTCTCTTCATAGAGGTATTCCAGATAATAAAAAAAAGAAGGAGGAATGAATAAAATTAAAATATCAGCCTTTTAAAAAACTCTAACAAATTAATGGACCTGGGCAATAATCATTAGCCACTAACATCACAAAAAAGAGAGAGAACTAGTCCAAAAATAATTAAACTTGAATCTGAACAAGTCTATAGATCAGAGTTCCTCAACCTTGGCACTCAACAGTACCAGTCTAGGCTGGATAATGCTTGTTGTGGAGGCCTCCTGTGCACTGTATCTGGTTTGGCAGCATACCTGGCCTCTACCCACTAGATGCCAATAGCAGCCCCCATGTTAAGAATCACTATTCTAGGTGTAATCAACAATTTATGAAAAATACAAAGGACAAAGGATCATGTGAACATTATCACGGGAACACAATCAGCAAAAGTGCAGACTGTAGGGAACTACAGAGTGAACATGACCTTTTAGAGAAACATGCTTCCCATTTTCCCAATTAAGAACATGCCTACATTTTACAATCCAATGTATGCCCCCATTCATCTAAAACACATTTTACATTCAACGTTACATTTTGTATTTCTTAAAACACATTGAAATATATGTTTAAATTACATAAATTATATTATAGCCAAAGCAATTATATGTACATGCCTTTGCCCTTTATTGAGGGAAATGCTCTGTGGTGATGTTATTCAGGAATTATGCCCTCACTATCATGCTAAAGCATCCTTGGTGACATTAGGAGCTTGAGTGCCTAGTAAGTCCTGGGAGGAATGACCTAATAATCAAAACTATTTTATCAGGCCACATGTCATAAAACGCCTTATGCATTGGTGTACTAGTAAAACATATAATAAAACTCAAAAGTGTGGTTATCATTACACAAATTTTAGGGTAACAAAAACAAAGTTATAACATATCAGGTAACACGAGCATCCACCCACTCCTGAAAGCAATGAGTAATATGTGGTTTTAAGCTCTGAACAAAACTAAAGAGCAATGGTATGGTATGATATGGTTGGACAGTACAAGAATGTGTAACACAAAACCAGTAGTGATATTGGGGAGGAGTTAGAGAAGACCTTCATTTTTTACTTTATATTTTTCTGAAGTGTTTGCAATTTTTATAATGAAGAATTAGAATTACATATATCTTCTGATTGTAAGAGTAATTTTTAAAATGAAAATAAAAAATAACTAGGATGCCCTGACCAGTTTGGCTTAGAGCATTGGCCTGCAGACTGAAGGGTCCGGGTTCAATTCCAGTCAAGGGCATGTACCTTGGTAGGGAATATGCAGGAGGCAGCTGATCGATGTTTCCCTCTCATTGATGTTTCTAACTCTGTATCCCTCTCCCTTCCTCTATGTAAAAAAATCAATAAAATATATATATTTTTTAAAGTTTTTTAAAAAAGTAACTAGGCTGATTATCAATTTAAAAATATATGTGTCATCTTGGTTTTTCTAAAATAAGTCTTAGGAATTAAATACTAAAAATACAATTACCATGAAATGCAAACTATGTAGCTTTAAAACACACTTCATGGTCAGTAGTAGAACTTACTATATTTATGAAAAGAGGGCCAAGAACTTTTCCTTAATGGTCATAAACAGTCAGCTGGCAGAGTGAACTTGGCTCATACATGTATTTTCTTTGGCATGCAAAGTATTATTTTTTTAGTTGCATTAGTTGCCAACATTTGGAAATCGTAAGATTTCATATAAATATCCACTTTTCTGGTTTCTCTTGATAAATTGCAAGCTTGGGCAATAGGTTACTGGTGCCAAATAGCACCAGCCCCTGAAATCAAGCAAAAACTGCCTCTTTCTGAGAGACCAGGGCTCAGCAGTTATCTACACCCTGCCATGCAGATTTGAGACTAGTTGGTCAGGTTTCTAACTTTGTTTAAAATACAAAATCTATGAACTGTATTAAACCCCTACATTTTGTCTACCAGTATATTCATAAAGGCAAATCATAAATTCATGCAACTTTAGAGCTAGAGGGACTCTTAGAAAGTCTAAAGAAGTCAAACAATCTGCTCTAAAACATTCAGCAACTCAGTAGGCCCAGTGGGATTCTCAACAGGAGTTGATTCAGTGTACACCTTTAATTCAGTGTACACCTCGCTAGAGCCAGTCCCCAAATTTAAAGTTACAGTTGAGAAACAGAAAGGTAAAATAATAGACCATTACAAGAAAGTATTGAAGAAATACTCAGCCAACATTCAATACTCAGAGTTACCTGTGTTATATAGAGTGATTTATTTGAAGAAAGAAAAGTCAATTAAGAAACACAAAAGCATCAACAATCTATCCTATATAATAAAAGGCTAATATGCAAACTGTCCCCTCCATGGGGAGTTCAACAAACAAAATAAAAACAGATTCATTTATACAAAAAACAGACTGACAGCTGTCAGAGGGGAGGGGATTTGGGGATTGGATAAAAAAGTGAAGAGATTAAAAAAAAGACTCAGGCATCAGTATGGTGATTGCCAGGGGGTAAGGAGGGGGGGGGGTGAGGAAGATAGGAGAGTGCAAATGAGGGGTTAAGTGGTGGTGGAAAGAGACTTGACTTTAGGTAGTGAGCATACAATGTGGTTTGCAGATGATGTGTTACTGAGTTATATGCTTGAAACCTGTGGTGTTATTAACCAATGTCATCCCAATAAATTTAGTTAAAAAAAATATTTATGGGAGATTCCAAAATGGTGGCAGAGTAAGTGGATACATACTGACACATTCCCAGGATACCAACATTTCTACTTAAACAAATACAATAGTCTCCTAGATAGATATCACTGCGTTCAAATCTTGTCCTACTCCAACCACAATTTTTCTAAGATTGAATCATTTACTAGAGGCCCACATGAATTCATGCACAGGTGAGGCCCAGCCGGCCCGCCCCAATTGGGGCTGATCAGGCCAGGCCAGCAGGGGTAAGGGGATGCAGGAGGTTGACCGGCCCACCCCACCACCTGGTCCAACTCCCAGTCAAACTCCCGTTCAAGAGAACAATTTGCATATTAGCCTTTTATAATATAGGATGGTAATGGAAATAATGTTTAAAGAGTCCATATTGCCCAGTTCTTGTTTTGTTGGGTTTTTGTTAGTTTTTTACACAAGCACCGCAACAGGGAAGAGAAAAACACCTGGGTCCTTGGAGGTCTGGGGGCGTAACTTGGAACTCACAAAACAAAGCAAATTTTATTTATAATTCACACAAATATTCCACTTGCTCCATTTTACAGTCATATATAATTTTAATATAAAAACAGTGTTTTTTCCCCCCTTGAATTGAATAAACTGAGACATTAAGTAAAATGCACCTGTGATTTCTGTGACTGCACAATATACTGTCAGGCTAAAAATATATCCACGACTGAGAGTCATGAGCCTCTCGTTGACAGCATACAGTCAAAGCCTAGCACACAAAGCCAACCACAACTCTGCCAGTGGCAAAGCAGTACCACAACCACACCAAAGTACTGTAACACAATCTCCCCACTCTCACTCCCCAAAAACACACACACACACAAATGCCCCTTGGTGCTTTAAGTCACTACTGCTCCCCCTTTCATGGAATTCCCCTTCCTACTTGTCCAACCACCAGCAAGCTTCTTTCATCTTGCCAGATTTCACCTCTTCTGTGATACCGTCATGACCATCCAAAACAGACTTATGCTTTCTTAAGTGTCCTTTGTATCTTTTACATACTTCTACTGTAGCATCTTATTCCCAAAGTATTACTTTTCTGTGTTGTTTACCCATTCTTTATCTCACTAAGCCATGAAATCTTAAGACCAGAAATCCTATTTTATGTTCATACTTCTAAGGCCCAACAGAGCCTGAAAAATGGTGTTTGTTCAATAAATGTTTATCAAATAAATTAGTAGACAGAGAAATGAATAAATAACACTCTCTAAATTCTTTCCTGATTTTTCTTTATAGCACATATAATCTCCTAACACCGTGGTCAGCAAGCTGCGGCTTGTGAGCCACATGCGGCTCTTTGGCCCCTTGAGTGTAGCTCTTCCACAAAATACCACGGCCTGTGCGAGTCTATTTTGAAGAAGTGATGTTAGAAGAAGTTTAAGTTTAAAAAATTTGGCTCTCTTACCCTAACTGGTTTGGCTCAGTGGATAGAGCTTTGGCCTGAGAACTGAAGGGTCCCAGGTTCGATTCCGGTCAAGGGCATGTACCTCGGTTGAGGGCACATCCCCAGTAGAGAGTGTGCAAGAGGCAGCTGAACTGATGTTTCTCTCTCATCAATGTTTCTAACTCTCTATCCCTCCCCCTTCCTCTCTGTAAAAAATCAATAAAATATATATCTTTTTAAAATTTGGCTCTCAAAAGAAATTTCAATCATTGTACTGTTGATATTTGGCTCTGTTGACTAATGAGTTTGCCTACCCTTGTCCTAACACATTCCAATTTACTTTTGACTTGGTTCATTTTTGTATGGTTTATTCACTGATGTAATTCTAGCTCGTAATACAGTGCCTAAAGCATAGTAGATAGTAGGTATTCAATATTTATTGCATGAATGAATGAATGACTGAATGAATGGAATATAGTATCTGAAAACCATTCTGCTCAGATTATATATAAAATATGACTTTTCACATGTAAGTTTTTCAAAAGAAAAAGAAATACCAGTATCCTTTTTTTTTTAATCAATCTTTATTGTTCATATTATTACAGTATCCTTGATAATGGTAGTAAATAACACGGTTTTTATGATCACCTCAGAAAAAAATATGATTTATTGATATTAAAATTCCCAATTGTCATAGGTAAACTTATGGTTTTCCATTTTTTAATCAGACACTGCAGGGCATTAGCCTTCAAAAAATGCATAGAGCCCATGTGGCTCATTCAGTGTGGCTCAATGGTTGAACGTTGACCTATGAACTAAGAGGTCAGAACCCCATCAAGGCACATGCCCCACTTGCAGGCTCGATCCCCAGGTAGGGGACCTGCAGGAGGCAGCTGATAGATGTTTTTCTCTCATTGATGTTTTTAATCTCTCTATCCTTCTACCTTCCTCATCTCTAAAAATGTTTAAAAACATTTAAAAAATGCATAAAGGTCTTACCCATCCTTGGTTTGATCAGCTACTCCTGCCAAGAGCTGAACAATCTTCGGATTGCTATCTGGATCATTATACAGTCCAAGATAGCGCTGGACAAAGTCCTCCGGGGTCATGTAATGTTCTCCATCGACTTCAGTACTGGCATACTAAAAAATAAATAATGTATACTTAAATATTAAAATTATTCAATATCCTTTTATAGCAAACAAATATCTTATGAAAATGTAAATTAAAGACAAGTATCAAAATCAAAATATAGATAATGCAGACTTTTTCTCTAGATAGTGAAAAAACAAATACCAAGAGCATGACTTAAGAACATTGGTAAAGTGTTGATATATACTCTGTCATTGATTATAACCTTTTACATCTCATGGTTCTGCTGCACGCCAAAAAAAATATACTTTTTGCCAATCTGACAAAATAAAATAGGTATAATTTTGATTCATTCACACTGATTGGCTATTGTTGTGTGGGCTGTTGTCATTTTTTTTTTTTTTTAATTTGACAATCTAAGGGGAAAGAGGTCAATGCTGTTGAGTAAATAGTCAGGTATTGCATGGTTCTGTTTGTCTATTTTCAGTTAATTCTCATCTCAGGATATTTTTTTCCCACTGAGTTCTAGAGAAAGTGGAAGGGGGGAAGGAGAGACGGAGAGAGAGAAACATTGATGCAAGAGAGACACACTGATTGGTTGCCTCTTGCATGCTCCCCAACCAAGGGTGGAGATCAAGCCTGTAGCCCAGGTAGGTGACCTTGACTGGAATCAATACAAGATCTTTCAGTCTGAGGGCCAATACTCCAACCACCCAGCCAAACTGGCGAGGGCAGGTATTGCATGTTTTAAAAATTCTTGTGGCACATCAATTGAAAATCACTGATCTAGAAAAATGAAGTTGCAGCTATCAATTTAGCTACTTCACTCAACTATCAAAGTAGTAATATCAGAAAGTTTCCCAGAATCAAAGAAACACATAATAAATTTTAAAAAACCAACAAAACACCAGGTCTTGGCCCACCATCATAAAATTATAGAACATCAAAATAAAGAGAAAATCCTAAGTTTATAGAGGAAAAAGAAAAGAAAAAAGAACAGGTCATATATAAAGAATTATGAATCACAGACATTATTTTCCTCTCAACAGAAACACTGGAAGCTTGAAGACAATATAGTAAGGTCCTTAAAATTCTAAGAGAAATAATTTCCAACCTAGAATTCTAAACTTAGCCAAATTTTCAATCAATTGTAAAGGTAGGTTGAAAGCACTTTGAGATAGCCACATTCTCAACATTTTTTCTTCCTTCATGTATCCTTTCTCAGGAAGCTATAGGATAATTTGCTCCATTAAAAATAGAACATGAACCAAATAAGAGGGAGGTTTGGGAATTAGGAAACAGATAATCCAACTCAGGAAAATGGCCAAGGGAAATCCCAGAACTGTGCTGCAGGCTCAAGAGTACCTAATCCTGGCTGGGGCAGGCAGAGGGGTCCAAGAAGGAAGCCACTAGGGAAAATGAAATGTCAGCTTATCCAGGGCATCTATTTGGCTATCTCGAAAATAACATTGGGAGAAATTTAAACCTGCTCAAATGTCACCTTCTCAATGACACCCACGCTTATCACCCTATTTAGTCTTACAACCCATGCCTGTATCTATATTTCCACTTCCCCAAATGTTGTTCTATTTTCCACTTGGTACCTATCACCTTCTAACATACTATACATTTTTTTTTATTATGTTTATTGTCTAACTCCCAATTAGAATATGTCACAAAGAAAAAAAATACTTGTCTAGTTTGTTCATAGATGTATCCCAAGCACCAAAAAATAATGCTTGGCGTGTAGTAGGCACTGAGTGGATATCTATTAAAATAATGAGTAGGTACAAAGGCAATAGGTACAAAGATTACTAAGTAAGCCCTAGCCAGTTTGGCTCAGTGGATAGAGCGTGAGTCTGTGGACTGAAGGGTTCCGGATTCTATTCCTGTCAAGGGCACATGCTGGGTTGCGGGTTCGATTCCCAGTGGGAGTGTGCAGGAGGCAGCCGATCAAAGAATCTCTTATCATTGGTGTTTCTATCTCTCTCTCCCTCTCCTTCCTCTCTCTGAAATCAATAAAAATATGTTTTTTTAAAAAGATTATTAAATAAGTTTAAAGTTAGGTAATTTTTTACTTTCTGAAAAAGTAAATAATGAAAAGTATTTTTGTTTTACAAAATAGGAAATATCATAATACATGACTTAACTAAAACATTAATAGTAATAATGTAGATACCAAATATTAACTTAATGATGATTACAACCCTAGCCAGTTGGTTCAGTGGACAGAGCGTCAGCCTGCAGAATGAAGGTTCTCGGGTTCAATTCTAGTCAAGGGCATATATCCCAGTTGCAGGCTCAATTCCTGACTCCAGTCAGGATGTACATGGGGAAGGCAACCAATCAATGTGTCTCTCTCTCCATCTCTCCCACTCCTTTCCACTCTCTCTAAGACTCAATGTAAAATCACCCTAGGGTAAGGATTAATAAAAATAAAATTATGATTACAAATATGCAATGAGGAATGGAGAAAAAAGAATGTGGGAGAATGTAGTATAAGGAATTCCTCAACTACTGTAATAATGACTAGGAATACAAGTATCCTATATAATAAAAGCCTAATATGCAAATGGCGGAATGACCAGAAGAACAACCAGTGGCAGGACCAGTCGCTATAATGTGCACTGACCATCAGGGGCAGATGCTCAACACAGGAGCTGCCCCTAGCCTGCAGGCCCCAGGCCAGCCAAGGTAGGTGCCAGCGGGGGGCGGGGAGGGCAATTTCCCCGCCAGTCGCCCCACAGATAGGCCCTGATTACTGGCCAGGCCTAGGAACCCTACCTGTGCATGAATTTCATGCACTGGGCCTCTAGTAGAAATATAAAGGAAAATACCAAAATAAATAGCTAAAAGAATTACAGGTGGTTGCTTCTGACAAAAAAGACAGGGATGAAAAGGACCAGAGCAAATAACTTTTGGTTAAGCATTTCAAATATCCTTATTTGTGATCTAACTTTCAACAAGGACAGCATTAAATAAAAAATGTTCCCTTTGCTGTATTCTGAACCACACCACAGAGGCAATCACAGCAAATTCTGTATCAACCTACCTAAGAAGTAACCCAAAGTGGACATATTTTTATTAGCTAGTGCTAACAATAGCACCTAGCAAATATCACCCCAAAATAAAATCATGTTCTCTCTACATGCTATTAAAAGTCATTCCTAAAAAGGTCCTAGGTTTAAATCCTGGCCCTACTACTAACTCACTGTGAGTCTTCAACAACTCCATTCTCCAGTCCTCCTAGGTTCATCACACAACTATAAAATGAAGACTAAACAATTTTTGATATTTTAAAACAATAGGTATGCAAACATAGAATTAAAAAATAAACTACATAATATTGCTACTAATAGTGAATGGATTCTACCAATTCCTATCAATTGCTTCCTCCTCTCCTTCTTTAATGTATGACATAATCTGATATGTTTACCAAGATCACAAAACTACAAGCATTTAGAACCAGCAGGAGTGGGGAAAGGCATAATGTCAGGGAGACTACTGCAGTGGAAAGAGGGAGCAACACAAGGAAGTCTAAAAGTAGAATTTAGAGAGACTGACAAGTCAACCATTAAGAATATGAGCGCCAAACCACAAAATGAAAAATGAACTATGGGAACCAAAAAGGAGTGGTTCATTCAAAGGACTGATAGGATGGGGTTAGGAGGACGAAAGAGAAGGCCTGTTCAGAACAGGCCTTAAAAATAAAATTTAATTTCAACTGCAAATGGACAGAAAGGATATTTTAGACTAAAATATAAAAACCAATGTGAACAAATATAGAAATAATTATTTTCTTCTTTGGGGAGAAGTTATCTGAAGAGAGAAATGGTAACAAAGAGGAGGTATACATATAAAGATATGTAGAAGATGAAAATGAAAAGACAGTTTGAGTCCAGATGGTGGAAGACTGAATACTAAACTGAATAACTGAGTTTTATTCTGTGGGCCATGGAAATAACACTAAAAAATTTAAGGGAGGAGAGGTATTGTCTGATCTTTGCTCTCCCATGTAGCAATGTGAAAGATAGATTGGAAAATAAATAAACTGACTAAGGGCAAGGAGACTATCACAAAGATCCAGGTGAAAGAAGCTGAGGCTTAACCAAGGCAGTGGGAAGTACAAATTAATAAAACAAGGGGGGGGGGGGGGGATTCTATTGAAAGTAGAATCTACTATGCACAGTCAGCCAAGATGCTAAAACATTTCATTAGCAATGGGTGAATGACTACATTCACCCATTGCTAATGGATATTATTTTAATAGTGTTACATTCATACCATTCAAAATTAAAATGGTATAAAAGGATATTATATGGTGAAAAGTCTTCCTCCCACCTCTGTCCCTAGTCACTCAATTCCCCACTCCAGAGGCAGTCAATTTCTTATATATCCTTCCAGGTCTCTTTTACACATGAGCAAGTAAATTACATATACTTGACATATATGTATATATTATATATCCATGTTTTATATATAATATATACATTAGTACATATACACATGTAAATATGTGTATATGAATATTCTTATCCAGTTCTCTTTTTACACAAATAATAACTATTTACACTGTTCTGTACATCTTTTTTCAAGCTCAGTCCTTTTAAAAAGTGATTTAGCAATATATGTACATACACACAAATATACTTATACATCATGTATAAAGGGCTATAAAAATGCTCACATTTGCCGAAACCGGTTTGGCTCAGTGAATAGAGCATCGGCCTGTGGACTGAAGGGTCCCAGGTTCGGTTCCGGTCAAGGGCATGTGCTTTGGTTGCAGGCACATCCCCAGTGAGGGGGTGTGCAGGAGGCAGCTGATTGATGTTTCTCTTACATCAATGTTTCTAACTCTCTCTTTTCCTCTCTGTAAAAAAATCAATAAAATATTTATTTTTTAAAATGCTCACATCCTTTAACAATGAATCCTGGGCATGACTCCATGAAAAAAATTTTAAAAAGGAAGAACTAAATTCAAAATAAGAAAATACAATAAATGGGTTATGGTCATCTTTGTTCTCTCTTTGTTCTCTCTCTTCACAAGTGAGTGTTGCTTTCTTTCTTTAATTAGCAGATATAAATTTTCAAAAGAGAGGATATATGAAAATATTTGTGTTAGTATTTACAAAATTTGGCATCCAATTGTCCTTTTAGGGGGCACAGAGATGTCTTTTAGTAGTACCTGAGTTTGATTGCCAGGACTATCACCACTACACACACAGAACATATACATCTACACACACTTGCATACATTGGAAGTATATTGTACTTACTGAATCACCAGAATTTCACAATATTCTTGACTTTAAAACTACCAGGAAATAGAGCAGCCTTACCACACGCTACCAAGGACACAGCAGCTAACAAGGAAAACAAATGCTTTTGTTGACATGTACTGGAACAGGCTCAGCCAGTATCTGGGATTATAAATGATGCCAGAGAATCACTTACCCTGAGGTATTTTGCTAGTGTTTTCCCCAACTCTCCCAGTCTATTTTAACTTGATTTTGACTAAAAGATAAAGTGTACCGCTCAGAGAGAAAAAAGTCTTCTCATCCACAAGGAGTCATGCACTACTTGACTTCTGCAGGAGATAGTTAATTAACTCATTACATTAAAGACAATTACTTGGCAATGTCAGTGAGCCTGTTGCCTGAACAGACAGAAGAGGGAGTTTAGAACTGAAAGTAGAATCTACTATGCACAGTCAGCCAAGATGCTAAAACATTTCAGGTATTGTGTTAAAAAAAAAAAAAAAAAAAAAAAGCGGGTACTATAAAATGGGTAATATATTTAAACCAAACGTATTTTTAATGCTTTTTTTTTTAAATGACCCATTTATTTTAAATGACTTCATTAGTTTAATGCTTCTTATTTTAACTGACAGGGTAATAATGTTTTAAACAGATTTTTAAAAAATAAAGATGGCCATCCAGCTGGTGTGGTTTAGTGGTTGAGTATCGACCCATGCACCAAGAGGTCACCAGTTCCATTCTAATTTGATTGAAATGCAGGCTTGTGCCTGGATTGCAGGCCTGACCCCCAGTAGGAGGTGTGCAGGAGCTGCTGATCATGATGTTTTTTTCTCTCATAGATATTTCTCTCTCTCTCTCTCTCCCTCTCACTCTAAAATTAATAAAAACTTTTTTTAAAGTAGTGTTTATTTAAACAAACAAACAAACAAACAAAAAAAAACATGCCGAGCAACAAATAAGGCTAGAAATAAGAAAACGTTAAGTGGCCTTATCAAGACCTCTTTCTGCTACTCAAAATGAGTTGAGCATTTATACTAAAACAGTAAAAAGCAACTTAAAACAAAATTTGAAACTGATGAACCAAAAGATAGATATAGAGACAGTATATCAACAAGTAGACTCAAATTACAGCGGGGAGGGGAGGAAGATCTGGGGGAGATAATAGATCAACCGAAGGACTTTTATACATGCATATAAGTACAACCAATGGACACAAAACTCTGGGGAGGGAGGGGATGTGTGGGAGGGAGGGAGGGGGGCAAAAAAAAAAATCAATAAAATATATATTTTTTTTAAAAAAAAGGGAAAAAATAAATAAATAAATAAAATAAAACAAAATTTGAGACTTGCAATGTTAGAAATTTAATAAATCAAACAACTTACTAGTTTCATAATATCATTTCCATTTTGTTCCTGTTATTTCAAAGGGTGAGCTAAAATGACTTTAAATTAACCAAAAATTATATATGTACTCCAAATAACTTTAGAATTAATCATCTGCCATTTCAAAGATATCTCTTAAGCACTAGTAAATCTCTCTTGGGCAAGAAATCAAGGACACATGAAAGACAAAGACAAGAAGTGGCTGAGAGGATCTAAAAAACAGCAAAACAAAAGCAAAAACCACCATAGGTCGTCTATTTTCTTAAACTTTATCCAAACCCAACTGTAGTATTTAAATGTAAAAGTGCATATAGCTTTGACATTTTCAGAAATATTTAAATTTACATTGAACATAGTTCACATGTGCTTGAAAAAGCCTAGTCATTCTGAAGCTTGAGAAATAAGATGGATCTTGTAGATTATAATATTTACACATATAATCCAAATTATTGCCTATAAGAGATGGCAGGGTTTCATACTCACACTGAACTACCTCTAGCTGTAAATGAAAAGATCATGTTATCTAGAAATGTTCTGCCTATCAAGCCAACAGATCAAAATGTCAAGACCTCATTTGCCTGGAGTAAACTAAATAGCAGTAACTCATTTCCCATTTATCAAATTTAACCTTAAGTGGCCTTTAGAGTGTGCTACCTACATCACAGGTTAACTATAAAACAAACTTCACAAAGAATTTACACATTACCCTAAATTTCCATTGAGTAAAGGGGGAAAAAGGTTAACTTAAAATTCAACGACATAAATAAGTACAAAAAAAACAAATAGTCTAAATGATACAAATTACCTGCTTAAAAGATGTAAATTTTTAAAAAGATACTTTGATATTTTCTGTCTAAAAGATTTTTTCAGAGATTATAAAGGAAAATTCTGATCTGTTGTGACTATAAAGCTGGTTACTTTTTTTAAATTATACAGTATATGAAGATCAAGGATTTCCTTTTTATGTATACCAAAATCAAGGTAGTGTACATAGAAGCACTACTTTTTAAACTAAAAATCTGCTAAAGTCAAATCTTTTGGGATATTGTACATTCAATTATGAAGCACCAATTATATGCTAGGCACTATGCCTGATACTAGGTGCAGAGGTCAATAAAACATTGTTCCTGTCCTCAAATAGCCCAGAGACAATGGCACTATGGACACCTAAACCAGGGTCAGAAAATAGGTTCTAATCTCATATACTGTTCACTAGTTGAAATTTCAGCAAAATACTCTGAGCCTCTTTAACAGAAACAGCTGTGTTGTTGTGGGGGGAAGAGGGGAAATCTTGAACACCAAAGTTCTTGTTATTATAAAGCATATATGCCTAATGAAATTATTCTAAAATGCTTAGAAACACAGAAAAGTTTCCCTCCTTGCTTTCTGAATTTTTCTGCTTTTGTTCAAACCTGAAGGAGTTATTGTTCTAATTCTTAATTTTTCTCCAAACCAAGGTTTCTTTCCACAATTCTTGGGTTTATCAGGAGATCAGTCCTGACTAGTCTAGGCAGCTTCATCTCTGCTTATCCATCATGTGGCTGTAATATGAGTCAAAACAAACTGCTCCTCTATGACTTTGTTCCAACGGAGATGAAATGACATTTTCACATCTTAATATACTTTCAATTTCAGTAAATCAAATGACAATGTCACAAAGCTCAGTAATTTCAAATATTAAATAGAGCACTTCCCATATAGAAAAATGAATTGCATGAACAATGGGAGAAAAAGACATGTACCAAGGTAAGAGCTGAGCATATGAAGCTAACCCTTTTGCTGTTCTTCCCTACTACTGCTCTTACTCCTAATAGGAGCCCAATTTAGTAAGGGGCTCAGAGTGCTTTCACCACAAAAGCACTCTGCATAATGAGCGAAGACCACAACTGATCTGACTGACATACAAACCCTGTTACAATAGTACAATGTGGAATTCACCTTCTATCATAAATAATATTTTAATGAGCAAAAATAATTTAAACATTAATTTTAACAACTTTATTGAGCCAAGTTAATTTGAAAAAAAAAAAACATTTTAGTGATGCAAAGTATTCCTGATATTTATCAAAATCAAGTACACATGCTTTGGGAAAAGGTACTTTTATTTATCTAAATTTAATTAGCACTTTCAGTTGCATATTTCACAAACAAAATCTTTTATTTGGTTTTGAAAGAAAAAAAAAATCCTCAGATGTCTGCCTTTCTAACTCAGATTGCTTCCATGAAATACTATGGGCTTATTTTTCGTTTTGTTTTAATATATGTATTTTTACTATCCATTACAGCAAGTCGTACTGTTAACTACTAAACAATGCAATTCCTAACACAGTAGGGAGGTACAAGACCCTAGTTAATCACTGAAATCAATGGAAGCTACCATAATAAACTAGGTCAGCCAAAATAATTTTCTCCTTAAAATAGCCAAAAGTCTTGGAAATAAAATAATGACCCCAGAGAACCCAATAACTGGAACTAGAAGGTTTCTCGAGGCAGATTAAGTTGAGGAATTAATTTGCATTGTTCTTAAAATAAATATTTCAATATCTTGGTGGAAGTAACCATGGGAACATACAAGGAACATATATATTTATAAGCCTGGGCAAATCATGCCTTGGACAATCAAGGTACAACTCCTAGGGAGACAGAATACTTTAATATTGGTAAGTCTTGATTAAATAACAAGATTTTTACCACTGAGAAAGAAGGACCTTTATCCTTGTAGGAAGCAGAAAATATTAAGAGATTTAAGAGACAAATTAACCAAATACAATGTATGAACCTGACTTAGACCCTAATTTTTTGTTTTTTTGTTTGCTTGGTAGAAGAAATTTAATATAAGAACTGGTCATCAAAATAAGAAGGGTTACTTAGGCAACTCAGAGATGAGTAACAGCAAGAATCATTCCTGCCTCAGGGCCAGAGGGACACAGGGAGAAGACTGAAGACTGGGCTACTAATCTAGATGCTCTATGAAGTGGGAAGGAGAGGATACCTCAGTTTCTCCTTCCTCCTCTTCAGTGTCCAATTAGGTCCTTCCATTTTGCCATCCCTCTCCAGAAAGCAGTTGGCTAGAGAGCCTGATCAATGTAGTTGACAGGTACTTACTCAAGTTCCCTTGAACACTTACAGCTGAGGAAGGCTTATGGTCTAAGGCAGTGGTCGGCAAACTGAGGCTCGCGAGCCACATTCGGCTCTTTGGCCCCTTGAGTGTGGCTTTCCCACAAAATACCACGATTGGGCGCATATGTACAGTAGGATTGAAACATCGTGGCCCATGCGCAGACGTCGGTTTTTGGCCTGGGCAAGTCTATTTGAAGAAGTGGCGTTAGAACACTCAAGGGGCCAAAAAGCCTTAAGTGGCTTGCGAGCTGCAGTTTGCCGACCACTGGGCTAACACATTATTGGGAGATAGAATCCCAGAGAAGCAAGAGTGAGCAGAAAAGGGAAGTGAGATGTGGAATAAAGCAACTTAAAAAAAAAAAAAAATGAAAGAATCAGGAAAATTTCAACACTGAATGGAAATCCATGTTATTAAGGAATATTTTTAGGTGTGATCATCATAGTGTGGTTTGTTTGGCTGGTTTTTTGGTCATCACCTTTTAGAAACACATTCTGAAGTATTTATGGGTAAAGTGTTATGTTGTCTGGGAATTGCTTCAAAATAATTGAATGTAGCTGCAATATAGATAACCAACATTAGCCATGATAGATGGTGAAGCTGAGTAATGGGTATATGGCAATTCATTATGCTATTTTTCTCTAAATGTGTATATGTTCAAAATTTCAATAATAACGGTTTTATTTTTTTTTAAATATATTTTATTGATTTTGTACAGAAAGAAAGGGAGAGAGATAGAGAGTTAGAAACATCGATGAGAGAGAGTCATCGATCAGCTGCCTCTTGCACACCCCCTACTGGGGATATGCCCGCAACCAAGGTACATGCCCTTGACCGGAATCGAACCCAGGGCCTTTCAGTCCCCAAGCTGACGCTCTATCCATTGAGCCAAACCGGTTTCGGCAATAATAACGGTTTTAAAAGGCTATAGAACAATGAGATGCTTCTATATGTACTAACAACATTATGTAAAAAATTTATTTAAAATAATAGCCCATTTACTGTATAACCTTAGCAAGTTACTTAACCTTTTCAGTTTCCTCATCTATAAAATGGGAATACTAATGAGACCTACCTTATAGATTTGTTCTAAGGATTAAATATAATTTGTATAAAACACTTAGACTAGTACCTGAGACAAAACAGTGACTCAGTAAATAATCAATTACACAGTTTTAGAAATTCAAAAATGGCCATGGCACTGGCTTCAGTGAATGATGCTTCAGAAATTTCAGCAGAACAGTAAGTCCTCACTTAGCATCAACAGGTTCATGGAACGGCAGCAAAATGATGTATAAAGAAACCACGGCCTAATTGGTATAAAAAGACTTAAGGTCTTATAGCAGATCATCAACATTATAGTGAAACAGTTGAGCACAGTGACATTATTCGAGGACCTGCCATATAAAATAAAAAAGAGCTGGACAGAACCGGGAGATGCTGATTTATTTTTTTTTAAGTTACACCTAAAAAGTCAAATAAAAGTTGCTCTTTCAGATTTGTTTTGATATTTCAGAGTCTATGGTTAAACTATTATTCCTTCTCTGATCCAGACCGGGCAACTGCAAGTTCAAGAGAAAACTGCCCATCTGCCACAGCCTCACAGGTCTCAGTCCTAGACCATGCTATACCCATCTCAGAGCCTATAGACTTAAGAGAAGCCATTACCTCTTACAATTGTATTTCAGAATGTAGGAATTTGTAAACATCTTCGGATGAAGGTCTCAAGAATATAAGTAACTAACTGATTACATGTACACAGTCATAAACACAAATTAATATCTTAATTCACTTCATAGGCCCAGCAGTTTCTTGGGGTAAAATAAGGGACTCAAATCCTATTCAGGAAAGAAAAATCCTCATCTCATCTTAGAAGTAAAGAAAGAACAAAGAACCAAACTTTATTCAGTTCTCCGTGTATCAGGCACCATTTATACATTATTACCTCATTACCTCACATAACGATGCTAGGTATAATTATTCTTTTCAGAGAGACAGATGAAACAGGCTCCAAAAGTAATGTGAACACCTAAGGTCACATAGCAAAGAGGGATCAAACAAGGATTCAAATCCAAGTTAAACTACAAAGGCCATGTAGGCTCCAGTTGCCTCCTGGAAGACAAGTTACCTGAGGCACAACTCAAGACATTCTAAGAACCCTATGGACAAGAGGTAGCAATTCAATTGAAAGAACCAGTCTACTCAAAGCAGCCATTCATGACAAAGCACAGAAATGTGTAAGAGAATTTACATTTCAACTTTACTTTTTTAAACATGATCTATTTAAATACAAATCGAATCATCCCATAGTACTTCCAAAGTGCTAGACCTTCCATGATTTCCATGACGCCCTTTAAAAAAAAACCCAAATTCTTCTCCGTGGCCTCTATGACTCCTTCAGCCTGATCTCTTACTAGCCATTCACCCCCCTCACTTACTGATGCTTCCTCCAGGCACACTGACCTCCTTTCTGTTTTTTGAACATACAAAACCCTATCCATATCTAGGCCTTTGTACATGTGAGTCCTCTTTTTGGAATTCTCTTGACCCACCTTTCAATTCTTAGCTCTAGTATCACCTCTTCAGGGACCTTCACTGACTACCCTCTTGAAAAATGATAGCCTTTTTCATCATTCTGTTTATTTCTTTATTAGACTTGTCACAATGTGTAGTGTGTGTGTGTGTGTGTGTGTGTGTGTGTGTGAGTGTGTGTGTGTGCTTGTTATTGTCTGTCTCACCCCTACCTAGACTGTGAGGTCCTACCTTTATTAAACTCCTCTATCTAAGCTCTATAAGATTATAATCTAGCACAATGCCTAGCCTGCCACGCAGTAGGCAATGAAAAATGTATTGACAATAGAACATAACATGGCATCTAATAACACTAATTTTCTCACCCTTTCAGTTATTTTTTAATCATTTTAGTTGATTCAAGGATAAAGTCTCCCTATGGTGCCAGTTTGCCCTCAATGCCTAACACTTTTTAAAAAAATGAAAACTCTATATAGTTAATGGCAAATACTTTATAAACTTAAGATAAAGATTATTATCTTCAATTCCCATATTCTAAATAACTTGGGAAAACAGTGTGGTTAAGAAATTCTAGAGCCCCTTCTGTGCATGTCATACTGCATTTATATAATCCAATTTATGTTGGGAAGTCCTCTTTTAACTTCAGGTTTTGAATTGATAAATTCTTACTTTTTAAATTATTCACTTGCTCAAAATTTGATATATACATTGATACTTTCTTTTATTTCCCCTTAATTCTTCCCCAACCAAGTTAACAACTTAGTTTCTATCCTTCCATATTTTTCTCAATGCCCATTAAATCATTCAAACATATGTGTAATTATGCATATAACATGTAAGAAGTGACTTATAGAAAATTATTATGCTATATACACTTCTTTACATTTTTCTTTTTTTAATATCATGATTTTATTTTTTTTAATTTCTATTTGTTAAGCTTCACCGGATATATTTTATTGATTTTTTACAGAAAGGAAGGGAGAGGGATAGAGAGTTAGAAACATTGATGAGAGAGAAACATCGATCAGCTGCCTCCTGCACACCTTTTCCTGGGGATGTGCCCACAACCAAGGTACATGCCCTTGACCGAAATCGAACCTGGGACCTTTCCGTCCGCAGGCCAACACTCTTATCTACTGAGCCACACAGGTTTCAGCTACATTTTTCTTTTCTTACTTAATAGTACGTTGGAAATCCCTCTAAGTCAGCTGCAATAGGTCTAATACATTATTTTTAGTATCTGCATACCTTAATTTTTCTACAACTCTCCTTTTGATAGCATTTATTTTGTTCTCTCTCTTTCCTTTTTGAGAAAGAACTGAGTGCTGCAACTAACAATTTCGAACACATACATTCTTATAAGTACTTTTATTTCTCTGGGATAAATATCCCAAAAGTAGGACTGTTTGTTCAAATGGTATCTTCTTTTTATTTGAAACAACTGCCATATTGCTTTCCAAAAACTCTGTTACCACAAATACTATAAAAGAGCAATTTTTCCCCTCCACATTTGGCCTGAGTTGATGCTAACATTTGTTACTACTACTTGTATTATAACTATAATATTATGGTAAGTATCCCACACTTTTGAAAACATAGCCCTAAAGCATATTCCAATAAAGTAGAAGGGTCTCCTGCTAAAAACTCTGCTTAATTTCATTCTCAGCCCCAGGTTACTGCCAACACTAAGTACAAAATATGTAAACAAATTTTATTAAATAAAAGGACATTTCTTTCAAATAAAAATGTGTTACCATAAAACTAAGAAAGAATCACTCTTTGCTTTACATTAGCAGCATCTTTGTCCACTTATTCTTTAAATCTAAATAAACAAGATAAGAAAAGAAAGCATTTTCATAATTTTATGTGGGGTATGATCTTCATTGTTACATTGGTGATGAGAAAAAGAATAGACTCAAAATAATTCTTGGTCTAGCATATGTAATGAAGGTGCAGTCTCAACAAGTGTTGCTTTTACCATACAAAACTTTGATAAATGAACAGAAGGGCTACCAACTAAAAAAAAAAAAAAAAAAAAGAGTTCTTGAAAAATCATACACTTAAAACAGTTCTTTTAAACCTACTTTGCCACAAAGCAGAGACCACATAAAGCTTTTATTTTGAAAGTTATCAGCCTTATAACCAATAGCCTGAGACATATTTGTCTTCACCTCACCTTCTTCATTGCTTCTATTTTCTCCTTTTTGTGCTGTATACTTTTGACATAGCAAAATTGGGTTGATGATAGTGAGTGGGTGAGAGAGGTAAAAAAAAGAAAGATAAATCAAGAAATGACAGTTAAAAGGGTAGTAATAAACCTTAGCTTGGCAACTGGTTGAAAATTATAGCACAGACTAAAACATTGAATTCATTTGTTGTGCTCCAAGTTTATGAATGGAGGAGCAGGAAAAAAACAGAGTCCCACTGAATATTATCTGTTCTTTTTTAATTAATAGGAAATACAGCTCATCAAAATTTGATAAGCAATGAATACTGAAAAAAAGCACCTATTTTCCTATATTCAAAATAATAATTCTTTATTCTTATAAAGCCCTTCTCATGAACTTGCACACATAATTTCACCAAACATAAATAACAGCACTTTCATATAGAAATATTTTGCTGTTTACAAAACAGACTTTTGAGCCATAGTAGCTATATGTGAATTTAGACAGTTAATGACACAATTCTAAATTTTTTTCAAAAGAGCTTTTAACTGTGTTCTAAAATTCAAAATTAAATCTTATCTTTAAAAGCTCAAATGATCCTGAACTCAAGTGACCCTTGAATCCTACCAAAACTAAATTCAACTAATAACAGCGTAATCTATATTTTAGTGTGTTTAAAATTTTTTTAAACATATTTTACTGATTTCAGAGAGGGATAGGAAGAGATAGAAACATCAGTCACGAGAGCATTGATAAGCTACCTCCTGCACAACCCCTATGGGGATTGAGCCTGCAACCCTGGTATGTGCCCAGACCATCAATCAAACTGTGACCTCCTGGTTCATAGGTCCACGCACAACCACTGAGCCACATGGGCCGGGGTATATTTTAGGGTTTTTTTTACTGTATTCCTTTTGTAAAACTCCACTTTAAACTCCCATGGAACCATTCTCCCTAGTTCTCTTCCTCCTCCTTCTCATTTTAATTGTGGATATCACTTATAAATCAGCCCTTATTCCTTGTCTTATTTTATATTTAATTCCCCTGAACACAAGGATTCATGCACTACCTATATCAATTTGTATCTGTCCAAATCTGACTTTAATTTATTGGGGCACATTTACTTATCAATCATACTTAAATTCCTCTCCCCCAAAATTCCCCAAATAGATGCTCCATCAATTAGCATCTATTCTAAAAATGCCAGATTCACTACTCCTTCCTTTACAAAGTCCCTGTATTGTCCTTTCCCTTCCCCAGCCACCAGCCTCTCCAGGTCATTATCATTCACATATATTATTTCAATAGCCTCTTAGCTGATCATCCTACCTACTTCCAAACTCTCCACACTTTGTCCAACAAATACAAAGAGCTGCCAGAATTTACCACTTCAATTTGCCCTCTCAGAAACCCATAGTGCCTCCTCACTGTTTCAATTCCAAACTCTTTGGCCAAATGTTCTAGGTAGTTACAGTATAGAGGCCCTTTTTAAAAATCACCTAAGTAAACAGATTTTTTTTTTTCTTTAACTTAAACAAACATAGCTACCATTAGCCCCTCACATACTTCTAGATTTCAAAAATCATCCTGTTTTAAGATCCCACAAATGGTATAATGTGAGGGTTAAGAATACTGGTTCTGTAGTTTCATTTGAATCCAGCCTCAACCACTTAAGAACTAAGTCACATAAATCAAGTCCTTTAACATAATCTACTTCACTAAGACACTAATCCTACCTCCTAAGGGGGTTCTGAAAATTTAAAAATACCCTTTAAAGCACCAGGCCAATGCACAGTACACTGTAGAATTGTAGAATGATCAATACATGTTAGCCATTGTCATTAGTTTTACATGACCACTCTGATCTAGGCAAGCCAATTTGATTGCTCTACCAGAGGCTATACATTTGCTTTCATTATTCTTTTTCATTTTATTTAAAATGATGAGAGGTGTTACCTCCTGCACACCCCCCAAAGAGGATCAAACCCACAAGTCCCAGAAATGTGCCCTGACCAGGAATCAAACCGTGACCTGGTTCATAGGTTGATGCTCAACTACTGAGCCACACTGGCCAGGCATGCCTTCACTATTCTTGACTCCTTCAACCACAAACTGTTAGAAATGGAATAGGTCACAGAGAGGATTCAAGCCTAGATTATTCAGTTTGGTGTGTAGTACTGAATTAAAACAAGCGCACACATGTCACACAGAAAACAGTCCTTAGTAAATATTTGTTGGGTAAATATGTTAAATGTTAAAGAAATGTTTAGTTAATATGTACCATACTTTTGTCTCCTATTATCCCTAAAATCTTAACAAATCATATGCATCTAAAATAAAACTGTTTCTTAAACAAAGCCCTACAGCTTCAAGTAAGTACAGTTTGAAGTACTCAAGACAGGAATTAAAAAGAAACAAACAAACAAACAAAAAAACCTACCATGTTACTTATTAGCTGTCTTCAAATTGATTCAACTAACTACACTGTATCTGTCTAGGTACTTTAAGCCTTCCTGAAGGTATGTATCTATGTTCTCTCTCTTATCTATTAGTAATTCTTGGGTCAATACTTAAAAGTTAGTGCTAAATGTGCAGTTATGAATTCCACCAATTTTCGAAATAATAAGAGCACCATCAAAAAAATGTGTAAAAATATAGTAAGATTTTAAAGATGTCAAAAAACTAGGCATAGTCCTAGCTCTTTCTTTATGCTTCCATCTCTCCCCCCGCCTCCCCTCCAAACAAATCCATACAGAACTAAAGATTTTTCCCAAGGGATTTTTAAAATTGGAAGGGCGTCAGTTCCAATGCGGTAGGTAGGTGGAGACGGGAGCAGAGCAAGGACAATGGACCAGATACAGAAGGTCACCAGGGCACAAAGCCCTGGTGCTTAGCAAAAGAAAATTTCAGGGTGGGACCTCATCCTCAGGGTGACCTTTCCTCCCCTAGCATATCAGGGGTCGTAAAGTTTGGACCCCTTGGTCTTTTCTCCCTGGATTAACACCTAGGCCTCAGTTGTATTTCAGCTCCAGGCCCAGAAAAACAGCAAAACCAAACCAGCAACACCCTAGTGAACCTCAGAATCAGCTGCCCAAACACCAATCAACCAATCAGTGAAAGCCCTGACCTGAAAGGACACACCTACAAAGCTGCTGAATATTCTGACATATTCCCTTAAAACCTCCCCTAAAATCCCCACCCTTAAACCCTTAAGTGGGAGGACCCACCTCTACCTGCCTCCCAGACACGCTGGGGCTCCTCCTTTTCCTTTCCCCGCCCCCCTCCCAACATTACCATTTAACTTCCTCACTCCCAGGGCACCCCCAGAGCCCTTCTTTTATCTCTATACCTTGTTTCCTAAGCCCATTTCTTCTACCTCTGTGATTTTTACCTCTTCTACTTCTGTGATTTTTCAAATAAATGTTCTCTTATAGTTTGAGTCTTGGCTCTGAATTCTTTCCTAACCAGAACTCAAGTACTGAGGTTGCTGAACCCAGATCCAGTACGACCCTGGCAGTCTAACATCTGGTGCCTTCCACCATCTACAGTGCCCATTCCCTTAAGTCCTACTGAGTCCCACCTGAGAAGATGAAACCCAGGAAAGCCAGATCATTAGCCCACCGGTACAACCAGGTAGTGTCAGGACTGGAAATTGAACCCAGTGTTCCTGTCAATGCTCTTTTTGCTACATCATGCATCATTTCAACTGACTTCTCCCATGCCTACTTAATCTAAAAAACAAAATTAACTATATCACATGAACTCACAAGACAATTGGATATAATCTATATATAGTGTGAATATTAACATGTTTTTGTATATATTCAAGAACTTGTGTAAGGAATAAGGATTTCAAACCATAAACAGAGCATTTCTATTACAATTACATTTATTCTGGAAATTATGCTTCCCCTAAAATCATCTATGCAGCCTCATCCCCAAAAATAGGTTAAGCAATCCATGTCTCAGATAAAAATGTCATCTATTCCAGGCTCATCAGCATATGTTAGAAACTGTTCCTAATATAGAATCATAAACTTTTGGAGTTGGAAGGAACCTTGAAGATCACCTCTCATTTTACAGAGAAAACTAATACCCTACAGGGACCTGCCTAAGGTCAGAATTTCTGTACAAGAAACCAAGTCCTGAATAGAAAGTTCTCAAAAGGTTTCAGAGAAAAAGCACAATATTTAGTGGAATACCTTAGTTTATCTCTCTTTACATCTACTTAAGTACTTCCTACATGATGAACTTTTGGAATTTAAGAAAAGAAAGCAAAACAAAAAACTAAGCCAACTTTTTTTTAAGTTTATAGCCAAGTCACTGATCCTAAAAACTTATCTCAAGTTAAGGTGGATCCTGGCAAAATCTCAGATAGTAATATTTTGTAATAAACCCCAAAAATGTACAGATATAATAGTTTAAAAGTAAAGGGGAAAAAGACACACATAAATTAACTAGCTATAATTGTTTATCTCTGTAAAAAATTTACATAGGGAATTGATTGTATGAAAACTTTAAGAAAGAATTTTAATGTTAATACATTCATAAAAGCTGGAAATTCTTCTTTTGGCATTCTTTTATGTGTCGAGTCATGTTACAAAAACAATAATTGAGGAAAATATTTTATCAAACTTTAAAAGAGTTAAAAACCTTTGTCCAAACCTTAATAAAATAAGAATTATAAGCTATATTATCAAGTTAAGAATATATGACGATAGACCATTCCTAAAAGTTAAGGCCTGACTAGTACTAAATTTACACCTTTTTCCTCCAGTAAAAAGAGCACACCACATAAGCCAATTTACCTGTAAGAATATGTTTCTTAACTCATGAGCATCACCTCGCTTGGTTGTCTGCACCTGTAAGGAGGAAAAAAAAAAAAAAAAGCCGGTTAATGCTTCACTAGAGGCCACATAATCTCTTCAGATTAGAGTTCACACGTGCTAACAATCAATGCTCTTATCTTTTATAAGGGCATTTAGTATAAAACAAACCAAAAGCGCTAATACCGATAAGAACTGTCAAATTGGAGAACTGTGACTACAGAGTTGAGAGACAAGTACGAAGAGCCTAAAATAGAGAAAATCTACCAGGTAGATTTCATCTGGATTGCCAAGGGAAGGCAGTGAGAATCAATCCATTACTTTACTACACATCCACTAACAACACGGTTAGTAACCACCCACCTTCAAATCAAGAGGCCAGCAAAAGTGGATCAACAGGAAAGCTGAAACACCCAAATTAATCGCGTGGCCTAGCAGCTTTTCTTACCCATGGAAAGCAATCCAGAATACAATTATTCTTGGCTTCCCTCTCTTTCCCCACCCAACTTAAAATATGAAAGCTGCTACGTTTCCAAATACTTCCGACATTCTGCCACCTGCAGTGCAAATGCCAACCAATGCCTCCAATCACATTGAAGCCCCAAATTACTCAATTACGCCATCCCCCCCACGCAATATACAGATGCCTTAGGTACCCCGACTTTACATGCACTTCCTCCCACTCCCTTTTCGATGGCCTCCAACTCCGGACTCACAAACCCATGCACTTTGAGCAGGACAATACTCTTCCTTCACCGACCCGGGGTCCTCACAAGCCCCTCTCACTCACAATCCCTCTTCCTTCCCCTCCCCCAACCAGGCATCCTCTCCCTCCGGTCCAAGCCCCACACAGCTCTCCCACCCGCGGGCTGGAGCCCCAGGACACGCTATCTAAGAACCAGGCGAAGAAGGAAATGGGAAGAGGTGAAGGGCTACAGGCAGGGTCCCCAGAATGTCTCTTATGCAATAAAGGCAGCAGTAGAGAGTTGGAGTCACCTTGACCGCCATGCTGTGCTCGGAAGCCGGGGACGAGCGGGGGAGCGAGCAGGGCCCAGCTGTCAGGGCGCGCGCGCGCCGCCTCCCCGGCCGCGCCCGCCCTCCCGCTCGCCGGCGCCGCGCGCGTCCCTATGCAAATGAGCCGGGGCGGGCGGGGCCGGGAGAGGGCCCACGCCGGGTCCCCAAAAGGGAGCTGATCAGGGGGCGCCACCGCTCCGCGGAGGCAGGGGACGCGCCTCCATGGGGGAAAACTGGAGGGCCAGCCGCGGGATTCCGACGCTCCGCGTGGTTGCTGACAGCTGAGTCGCCGCCAGGAAGCCCCAGGTTTCCTAAGGGGCCTAGTGGGTGTGGCTTTGGGCAATGACTTCTGCCAAAGTCGTTTTATCCTGAGACTTAAAGGAACACTTGGGGCCTAGATTGAGCAAGATCTGGAAGGACCAAAGAACATGTTCCATTCATAATAATAAAAAATGAATTGATGACAACTAATGGCAAATACTAACAAAAAAGATTGGAAACGACTCACTCTGGGGGAAACCTCAAGCAGACATAACTTGAGAAATATGCCCCTAAACTGGCATGGAATGAATAGGCTTACATATTTGTGCTTCATGTACTATTATAAAGCTTTATTAGGCTCACTTCACATTCCCAATCACCCAAATCTTTTGTGCAATGAAGTATCGCACAAATGCAAATGGGGGAACAATATTTGTCTTGAACTCGGCTGTCACTGAATCCTGGCCCAATTTGCCCCTACATAAACATGTCCAGCCCTCCCTGTAAGTAGTAGCTAGTCCTTGAACCAAAATAATGTCTCTAAAACGGAGTCCTGCTATTATGACTATATTGAGCCACATATTGATTCATTCAACAAACATTTACTGGGCTGCTATAATATGCTAGACACAGTTTTGCTTGTAAGGGCAACATATAGTCCCTACCCTCTAGGTCCTAGAGTCTAGGAGTTTTTGATGGTCAGTGGTTCCATACAATCTCAACCCTAAGTGTATGTTTCTGTTTGTGTCTTTAAACCAAGCATGCTGCCTGTTAAAAAAAAAAAAAAAAAAGGTCTAACAACTCCAAGATTTATCCTCATAGGAGGCATCTCTTTTTTCTACAGTCTTGTAATTGTGTTAAGTATCAAAGTTAATAGAAATGAGAAAAGGGTAACAAATGGCTATTGTTGATAAGGAATGCTACATTACTAGTACTCCTAAAATGAGCTTTTCTGCTACAGTTTATTTAATTGCCTACAACAGTACATCCTTCTTCAGTCTGTTCAAAGATCTTTAACAATATAAATTGGACATAGGATGTACAAATTCACATTTTGTTCTACTAGCATCTTATGGCCCTGATACTCTCTTATTTTATGAAGTTTCTCTAAGTAAGATTCTTGAGATGTTTATTTGTTACTCTACAAGGGTCAGATGTCTAACAGCCCAGAATTCCTCAGTCTGAATAAAAGTACTTGTGAGCCCTCAAGTGTTCAGTGGGGGTCTGTTGGTTGAGCATTAACTCATGTTTGCTCGGGGAAGCACTGAGCGGGGGAGGTCACCAGTCTGATTCCCCGTTGGGGCTTAGTCCCCAGTTTGGGTATGATGTTCGCTTCTCTCTCTCTCTCCCTCTCTATTCCTCTCTCTCTAAAAGAAAAAAAAAAAGCATTTATTTATAGTGAATGAATTATTTTCTATCAGAACACATTGTTATTGTTTTTTCAATTACATACCAATATATAGTATTTTATAACTTTAAGTTTCAAATGATATGTAAGTAAGAAATAATTTTAAAACTTGGAACAAGTTGAAAACTTGATAATTAATACAACCTATAAAGAATGACATTTTAGAAAGCAAAAGTGGAAATTAAAGGCTGAGAGACTAATACTGTCATAGTCACTTTTTATAATTGGTTTCATAAAAGACTCAATACATAGCTTCACTGAGCTGGAGATTTAAATCTGTTCATGAAGTTGTTTCCCATGAAAATAATATATTACCCCCAGATGCAAAACCGAAATGTGAGCCTACTAGACAAACCATAGAAACATGTCTCCAGCTCCCAGACAGCTTACATTCTATTAATTTGAAATCAGCCAGGCCCTTTGTGGGTGAAAGTTAGAATTATACTAATGCCTAGGGCCCTAATAAACTGAAATGTAATTATTAAAACAAGAGGCAAATTCCAATGAGCATGTTCTGCCACAACTCCTGGACCTCCTTCCATCCTTAATAACATACTAGTTCTATTTATCTTCTAGCTTCCACTGATTATTTTACAAACATGAGTACATTTTTATACCTATTTCTATATCCTGCACAGCTACCATGGATGTCATCTTGCAAGAAATAAATCAAGGTGGTGTACCAACATTTAATAGAGCTTTAGGCTATCACTACTTAAACTAGGAATGGAGCTCTTCCTAGGTTAATGATACATATGTCATCACTATGATGGGAAGCCAGATATTATGCCCCCATCAAGATAGAGCTCACAAAATATTTGAAATAAATAGCATGATCTGACTTTGGTACACACACACACACACACACACACACACTGCATATTGGTTTTGACCTATACCTAGAATTATAAAATGGTATTTTTACTGAAATATTGCAAAACTTACTAATTTTATAAGTTGTACCTTTATTTTTATTTTATTTGTTAATCCTCACATGAGGATATTTTTTTACTAGTGACCCGGTGCACAAAATTTGTGCACATTAAAAGGGAATTAATTAGAGGAAATATTTTAATATTGCTATTTGCCCTTTCTCTATAATAGAAGTGTCAGAGATGAAAGAAAATTAGTAAAATGTATATGAAAATATTCCTCCTGTCAGAGTCTGAAGCATGCCACAGGAATCAGAGTCAAGTCTCTGCCCACACATGTGCACCTCTCTCGAGACCCAGACCCAGCCCCAGCCAGCCCCACCCCCATTGGGCTAGATCCAGACCCAGCTGGCCCCACCCCCATCAAACCCTGCCGAAGCAGGAGGCATGGCCTGAAGTCCCCCGTGAAGCCCCACTAGGCGGGGGCACAGCCTTCAGGTCCCCAGGCCCAGCACCTTCAGGTCCCCAGACTGGGCCAGGTGCAGCCTCCAGGCCCCTGGCCTGGTGCCAGGGCAGGGGGAGCAACTAAGGTCCTTGCTGATTGCTCATTAAGGCTCATTATAGGAACTCGGCCCCCACTGTGAGCACAGCCATCTTGTGTTACAGAATCCTGCCTCCACTGTGAGCACAGCCATTTTGAACACTATGGCATGATGGTCAATTAGCATATTCCCTCTTTATTAGATAGGATTGATTCTTAGGGAGAGTAGAAGAGAAAGGGAAAGAGAGAAACATCAATGTGAGAGAAACATATTGAGGGTTTGCCTCCTGCACATGCCCCGACTAGGGCCAGGGCTGGGGAGAAGCCTGCAACCAAGGTACAGGACCTTGACCGGAATAGGACCTGAGACCCTCTGGTCTGCAGGCTGACACTATATCCACTGAGTCAAACCAGCTGGACTATAAATTGTGCTTTGAAAACCTCCCTTGCTAAGAGTTTATATAAGGAAATTGAAGGCATTAGGCTGGGGAAAATATGAAAGGCTAAGTGTCTAAATTTGAGCAAATTATGTTCTCTAGGTGGTAGATTCACCTGGAAATCAGAAAGTATTATTCTAACCCAGGCAACTTATAGCTAGATAATAGAAAAACAAAACATTTTTAAATCTACTCTATGCTATAAAAGTATTATACTGGTTGTATGACATTTGCTGTAATTGAAATAAATTCTCATTTTGGTGGAGAGAGAGGGTGAGGTATCAAAAATCTAGTGAAATAGTTGTACTCCTGCAATTATATTTTCCTAAACTGCTCTTCCTCACCATCTGACTCTAAGTCATATACATTGTAAAATGATGGCCTTGGCTGGTTTGGCTCTGTGAATAACGCATTGGCCGTGGCCCTGGTCAGGGTGCATGTGAGAGGCAACCAATCAATGTGTCTCTCTCACATCTTGTTGTTTCTCTCTCTCTGTCTCTCCCCCTCCCTCCCACTCTCTCTAAAAACTAATAGAAAAATATTCTTGGGTGAGGATCAAAAAACAAACAAACAGGATGACAGTGATCTTATTTTTGGACCACAGTCTTCATTATTCCTTGTGCAATACCAGCCAGTTTACTTTTCAATGGGTTTGGGGGGAAATGCATAGAATGAGCTGCTCTAAATGTTTGAGGCTGTGAATGCCCTATCATTATAGTAGTCAAGTGTTTAGGGGGAAACCTTATGATCAAATGGAGGATTGAGCTATATGAGCTTAATTCTTCTTTTAAAATTCTAATTTCATGATTTGGAATGAGCCAAATTCTATTTAATTAATATTTACTGAATTATATGTATACTAAACTCATTGTTTAGCTGTAGGAAATATAAGAAAACAAGTAGCATGAGTCCCAGAGTATGGAAAATATTTTACTGCAGCAACTGCTACAATTCATTTTTTTAAATGAATACAGTTAAAAGGGTGTTACCAAAATCTTTTGCATATGCCAAAGGCCAGAGCAGCATTAAGTAATAATGGGATAAAATAACTCTGTGGTTTGTCACATATTCCCAATCTCATCGAAAGTATATAACTTGAAGAACAAACATCCTGCTGATTCCCTTAGATGCCCATAAATATCCAACCCTTGAAGCTTTACTTGGATTTGGGTTTTGCCTCTTTTCTACTTAGAGGTCAATAAGAAAGGACACTTTGAATTTAATCCAAAGTAAGGGAAAAATTTATTTACTTTTCTGAAAGAAAATAAAGTTGGATAATTTACACTACCTGGCTTCAAGATATACTATAAAGCTAAATAAATCAATATGGCATGTCCTCAAGTAACATTTATTTTGCACATCTTGACCAAGAACCTGAAAGGTCTAAGTCAACGTTGTATTCTGCATATTCCATTCCCAATGACAATAGGATACTACTTTAAAGAGAAATTATATAAAAATGAAATGAACAGAAATTAAGTTGAGTCATAATAAGTGCCCTCTATCAGATAAGGGCTTTGTACTGCAAAAGATGCCACAAAGGATAAGAATAAACTTTTGTTTATCCAGGAGCTCACAGTTCAATTTGATTCCTGTTAGAACACATGTCTGGGTTGCAGGCTGGATCCCCAATGTGAGGTGTGCAGGAGGCAGCCAATCAATGATTCTCTCTTGCCATTTATGTTTCTCTCTCTCTTTCTCTCCTCTCTCTCTCTCTATCCCTTCTTCTCTGAAATCAATAAAAATTGATTTATGAAGCCTGGGCACATTCTCTGACCAAGAATTGAAACATGACCTGGTTCATAGGTCAACGCTCAACCACTGAGCTCACCAGCTGGGCTGTAGTTTGCACTTTTAATGAAGTTTCTGGATAATGCTTACCTGCTGCTTCCCCTGATTTTGGTCAAGCCAGCATGGGAAAAGAAATTATGGAGTAATAGATATATATGATCTTGGTTCTATTGTCCCTCACTATCACTGCTTGGAAAGAAGCCCAGAAACGGTCATTGTTTACTCACACTACTCTTCCATCACCCCAAATGAATGAGTTTACCTGAATAATTCAGGATAGGGATGGAGAATAAAACAGGGAGTCAGCAATTATACTTCCTTTAATCACCCCCATCTTTGGTAAAGCATTATATGTGAATAAGTTTTGTGTTGATGATGTGGAAGAAAATTAAAGTGCAGTAAGTGGAAGTGTAAGCTTCCTCATGTCACCTCTTCTCTGAGATCCACCTGGCAGCAGCAGCAACATCATTTTATCATAGACAATAAATTAAAAATTCTAGGTGGCAACAGCAACTGAGTGTAACCCAAGGGAAAACTGAGTGGTAAGGAGAGGCATGGGTCACAGAGAAACAACTCAGTAGCAGATGAGACAAATTCCCCTTAAACATACTGAGAAAATTGAAGGGATGGTTGGACATCCTACCTAATAAAACAGTAATATGCAAATTAACCATCACTCCCCTACACCCTACCATCCACGACCACTAGCCAATCAGAGCGAGTATGCAAATAAACCCAACCAAGATGGCTACAGCCACAGGGAGCAGGAGGGAGGCGTGGGTTTCCCAGGCAACAGAAGAAGCCAAGCTTTCCACCTGTCCTTGCCAGCCTAGGCCTCCACTCAAGGCTACAAAGTTTCAATTATAGAAGGTAAACAAATCCAAACAGAAATGGCAGCAGCCATGGAGCAAGCAGGAGGTTTGGCTCTGCTCCAGGCTACAAAGTTTCAATTGTAGAAGGTAAATAAATTCCAGATACCAGGGCCTCCACTTGGGTTGCCCGAGGGGGTCGGGGGGCAGCCTGAAAACCACCACAAGCCCCATGCCCCAAGGGAACCCCCACCCTGATTCGGGACACCCTTCAGGGCAAACCAGCTGGCCCCCACCCATGCACCAGGCCTCTATCCTATCTAATAAAAGAATAATATGCAGATTGACCATCTCTCCATACACAAGATGGCTGCTCCCATGTGGTCAAAGATGGCTGCCCCCATGTGGACACAAGCTGGCCACCACAAGATGGCCAGCAAGGGAGGGCAGTTGGGAGGCACCAGGCCTGCAAGGGAGGGCAGTTGGGGGCAATCAAGCCTGCAGAGGAGGGCAGTTAGGGGTGACCAGGCAGGCAGAGGAAGTCGGAGGCAAACAGGCTGGCAGGGAAGCAGTTAGACATCAATAAGGCTAGCATGTGAGTGGTTAGGGAGTAATCAGGCTGGCAGGCAGAAGCGGTTAGGGGCAATCAGGAAGACAGGCAGGTGAGCAGTTGGGAGCCAGCAGTCCTGGATTGTGAGATGGATGTCTGACTGTCAGGATTGGTTCTAAACAGGCAGTCGGACATCCCTCAAGGAGTCCCAGGTTGGAGAGGGTGCAGGCTGGGCTGAGGGACACCACTCCGCCCCCGTGCACAAATTTCATGCATCGGGCCTCTAGTTTTTTTATACAGAATTCTACTTGGTTATAAGGTTCCAATCCATCTCTTAGACATAGTAACTGCTTTATATTGATACCTATAAGCAGGTAATATGAAGGGTTTATTATCCCTCTCTATAGATGTATTACAATGTGTTGGAAAGACAAAACATAAACAAAACCATTAACTAACAATGCAGCCATAACTTGTTTTGGTCAGTGGATAGAGTGTCAGCCTGCAGACTGAAGGGTCACAGGTTCAATTCCAGTCAAGGGTATGTACCTTGGTTGCGGTCACATCCCCAGTTGGGGGTGTGCAGGAGGCGATTGATTGATGTTTTTAAATCTCTATCCCTTTCTCTCTATAAAAAATCAATAAAAATATATATTTTTAAAAATGCGTATGCTCAACTGTGTGATAAAATTATTAAATACAGGTTTAGAAAGATAAAACATCCCTTCAAGCTAGACAACATACAGCAGGTTTTACAGAAACCATAATTCATCATCTCTGTTTTTTCCCCCCGAGTATGTATTTTTATCCTATCCTTTCTCTTTCATCCACACCCAGTCCTAACATTTATCTTAATGTCTGACATTAGCTATGTAGTTGCTAATTAAATGTTTAATAATTATTCCTAGCTGCTCACTCTACCACCAACCATCAGTCCTCTTACTAGTATGTACCATTGTCTTTGTTGCTTAAACCAGAAAGCTAAGTATCAGACAGACTCTTCCTTACCCCTCACATCTAAATAGCCACCCAGACTTGTGTTTCCCATCCCCTTCAGTGCTTTTTAAAATCTCTTCTCTTTATTATAATAGCCTTCATTATGCCTCCTAATTGCTCTCCAAGCCTCCAGTTCTCCACTTTCTGCCTCCTATCATTAGCCTCATATCTGTCCTCCACAGTGCTGTCAAGTGCTCTATCTGAAATAGGAATTAAATTTTGTCACTTCCTCATCCTTCAATGGCTCTCTACTGACTTCTATATAAAATCCCAACTCCTCAGTATAGTGAAGAGTGGAAGCTTCCTTATCTGGCCTCTTCCTCTTTCTACTACTATATTTATCCCTTTAGTCACAAGAATATTTGAACCTTTACACTATTTCCTTTTCTAGGAATATTTTGCTCCACATTTATATCAATTTGCCTACTCTTTAAAATATAGCTCAGGAATCTCATCCTGCTCTAGCTGGTTTGGCTCAGGGGATAGAATGTCAGCCTTCAGACTGAAGGGTCCCAGGTTCGATTCCGGTCAAGGGCATGTACCTTGGTTGCAGGCTCAATCCCCAGTGGGGATTGTGCAGGAGGCAACTGATCAATGTTTCTCATCAATGTTTCTAACTCTCTATCCCTCTTCTTTCCTCTCTGTAAAAATCAATAAAATATATTTATTTTTACAAAGAATCTCATCCTTAATCACCTTACCCCATATGGGGTAGCCTCCCAACTCCGTGCATAGGATTTATCACACTGTATTGTAATTACCTCTTTATTTTCTCTTCCACTGGTGGCTTTCAAAATTTATTGATCCATATCCTTATAGTAAAAAGTATATTTTTATAACAACCCCAGTACACGTATGTGAATTTTTGATAGGTCAAGTAACAACAGGAAGATATTGGGGCTTGAACTTCCTTTGCAATGTTCTACCTATTGTAGAAGGGAGGCCTATTGACAAAGGAGACAACATTAGCAAGGATCCATAATTTCCCTGTCAGGGAATTAGTACAATCAGAGGACCCTTTCAGCCAAGAAATTAAGAATGCATGCTATGTGAGAGGCAGTAACAGCATCAGTCAGTCAATGACAGCTGAAGAAACAGATGACAAAACAGAGTAGTTAAATATCAACATTCATTTCTCTTCTATTCCTACTTCTACGCCCAACAACAGAAGAGTGAGCCTTGAAAAAGAGGGGAAAAAATGTCCTACAATGAGACACTCTCCCGGTCCAATCTTTTAAAAATATTTTTTTAAATTGATTTTCAGAGAGAGAAGAAGGGAGGAGAATGAGAAATATCCTTGTGAGAGTGGAACATCTATTGGCTACCTCCTGCATGCCCCTACTGGGGATCAAGCCAGTAACCGAGCTGGCCCAATCTTTAGGGGCTTCAAGAGGGAGAATGAGCCGAAACCGGTTTGGCTCAGTGGTAGAGCATCGGTCTGTGGACTGAAAGGTCCAAGGTTCGATTCCGGTCAAGGGCATGTACATTGGTTGCGGGCACATCCCCAGTAGGAGTTGTGCAAGAGGCAGCTGGTCGATGTTTCTCTCTCATCGACGTTTCTAGCTCTCTATCTCTCTCTCCTCCTCTCTATAAAAAATCAATAAAAATATATTAAAAAAAAAAAAGAGGGAGAAGGAGTGAAAACATAACTATACTCCCTTCTTCATTTCAGATCACTGTGGCTACAAGTCTGTCCAGCAATGAAGGAAGTTTTAGAACACCAAATTTTTTAAGTAGGCCAGACTATACTTTGAGTAAGTTGAAAAAGAAAAAAAACACAAGAAAACTGAAGTCTGCCCAGGAGGAGAGAATATTCAACAGTACAGTGGGAGACTAGAGAAAAATTTGACATTTTATGTTTATACTCCCACCAAGTTCCAATTCCTCAGTAACATGGTCACATAAAAGTAAGAGTGTTATGTAGTTTGTGATAAAATATTAAGTGAATAAGTCAGAACTTCACATTGTACACAAATGACAAGTATAATTTATAAGTAACCTGAGTATATTATACAAAACTGCAGCAAACAACTGAATTTTCTCTAAATTACAATTTTACATAGGGTCAGCAATATGGTATACCTAACTAAATCAACTATTACACTTCTTTTTGCCATTTTTTTGTTTTAAAAGAAGTTTATTTAGTAAGATTGCTTTTCATGAATCCATGTTTTACAATGAACACTTGGCCACCCTCTGTAGATTTGTAAATTATATATATTTTTTGTTTTGGAGTGTTTGGGTTTTTTTTGGTTGTTATTGTTTTTCAAACATTAACACTGCCGATACCGGTTTGGCTCAGTGGATAGAGCGTCGGCCGGCGGACTGAAAGGTCCTGGTTCGATTCTGGTCAGGGGCATGTGTGCAGGAGGCAACTGATCAATGTTTCTTTCTCATCGATGTTTCTAACCCTCTATCAACTCTCTATCCCTCTCTTTTCCTCCCTGTAAAAAATCAATAAAATATTTTTTAAAATATTAACACCATCTATATCTATATCTATATCTATATCTATATCTATATCTATATCTATATCTATATCTATCTATCTATCTATCTATCTATCTATCTATCTATCTATCTATATACAATATATATAAAACCTTAAGTGACCCATTGACTGAATGACCGTTTGATTGGTTGCTATGGCATGCACTGACCACCAGGAGGCAGATGTCCAATTCAGGAGAAGCCCCCTGGTGGTCAGTGCGCTCCCACAACAGGACCACTACTCAGCTGACCAATGAGCTCCAAATGCCGGACTAGATGCCAGGCTCATGGCTGGTGAGCAGAGCTGCAGCAGGAGCCTCTCTCACCTCTGTGGCAACACTACATAGGGGTTGGGGTGTGGGGGCACCTTGTGGCAGGCACAGCAGGCCCAGCTGGGGCATGGGCTCCTCCCCAGCCGCCTGCCACTTCACACACTGCTACATCCCTTAGGGCAGTGGTTCTCAACTTTTCTAATGCCGTGACACTTTAATACAATTCCTCATGTTGTGGTGACCCCCAACCATAAAGTTATTTTCATTGCTACGACCCTCAGGTTAAGAACCGCTAGCAGGGTCGCCTAAGACCATCGGAAAACACAGATATTTACGTTATGATTCATAATCGTAGCAAAATTATAGTTATGAAGTAACAACGAAATAATTTTACGTTTGGGGGTCACCACAACATGAGGAATTGTATTAAAGGGTCGTGGCATTAAAAAGGTTGAGAACCACTACTCTAGGCAAAGCTACTTCCTGGTGACATCCAAAGAACAAGTTAACAAGGCCTGGGTTACACACATGTTGGTAGTAATGCATTAAATGTAAATGGGGTGTTTTTTTAGGCTGTTTGACCTTATCACATACTCAAGGATGAAACTTAGCAGTTTCTAGTCCCAAGAACCACTCAGTGCTTGAACAAAAGTTGTTGATGGAGGGGAGGAGGAAGAGGGGTAAGGGTGCTTTGTATTTTTTATATTACTACAAAGTCACTTAACAAACATTGAATCGATGTGCCAGATACAGTTTCTCTCTAAAGCAAACTATTTCATGAAGGAAATTAGTCCTTTCTCAGCAAGAAAGGGAAGAAAAAAGTGGAGAAACAGGACCAAATTGAGAAACTTGGGCCACAGTACTGTTTCTATCAGTTACTTAATGAGAAACCTCAAGCAAGAGTGTGGGATTAAATCAGGGATCTTCAGGGGTGCACAGGTATCTAAAAAAATTAAAAGTTAACAATATTAATATTTAATATAGGAATTAACAGTATTAAAAATGCTTGCCGTACTAGTAGTCAGCAGCTGTGCGTCGCTGCAGTTTGCCCAGGACCAAACCAGAGAGGGTCGGACCTGCATTACCACCATTTGTCCACCATCCAGAACTGAAATATCATTGCTGGCATGTACACATAAGGAACTATTTGACATAGAAATTGGGACTCAAAAGAACTGTTGGCCCAGAAAAAATCTCACTACAGACTGATTCATTTGCCTCTCAGCATAACCATTATTGCTTGTCTCATTTGGTTCTTATAAGCGTATCATTTTGGTTCTTATAAGCGTATTTCTAGTATCACGTGAGCTCACTCATCTAGGGGAAATGATGAACAACACAGACTGATGAACAACAACAGCATCGATCAGACTGTCAGACTTCAGAGGGAAGGCAGGGGAGGGTGGGGATGAGGGAGAGAGACCAACCAAAGGGCTTAAGTGCACGCATATGAGCCTAACCAGTGGTCACGGACAACAGGGGGTAGAGGCATGGGGGGGAGGGGTTTGGGATGGGAATGGGGGGATGAGGACAAATATGTGATACCTTAATCAATAAAGTAATTTAAAAAAAAAAAAAGAAAGAAAAAGTGGATGGGACTAAAGAAAAAAAAGAGAAAAAGAAATTTTAAAAAATGCATTAGACACATTTATAAAAGATGTAAACAAAAGTTTTATGCATTTTGTATACCAAATAAATAAATATGACAAGGACTAGATTATTTGATTTCTAAAATCACTGTTCTAAAATTCCAGAGTCTGTATTTATTTAATATACCTTAGTTTCTCTTAAAATTGTGTAAAAATAGCCCTAGCTGGTTTGGCTCAATGGATAGAGCATTGGCCTGAAGGGTCCCAGGTTCGATTCCAGCAGAAGGCACATACCTGGGTTTCGGGCTCCATCTCCAGTAGGGGGCATGAAGGAGACAGCCAATCAATGATTCTCTCATCATTGATGTTTCTATCTCTCTGTCACTCTCCCTTCCTCTCTGAAATCAATAAAGAAATAAAAAAATTTATTTTTTATTTGGGACTCAAAAGAACTGTTGAACTGTATAAAAATAAATAAGACCATATCTGTAGTAAAATAAACGATGCACATACAACAAAATGCAATTTTTCGCCGAGACCGGTTTGGCTCAGTGGATAGAGCATTGGCCTGCGGACTGAAAAGTCCCGGGTTCAATTCCGGTCAAGGGCATGTACCTTGGTTGCAGGCACATCCCCGGTAGGGGGTGTGCAAGAGGCAGCTAATAGATGATTCTCTCTCATCGATGTTTCTAACTCTCTATCCCTCTCCCTTCCTCTCTGTAAAATATCAATAAAATATATTTTTTTAAAAATGCAATTTTACAAAGATATAAAAAAGTAATTTTTTTATTTTTTTATTCTTAAATGCATCCTAACCCTACCAATACACCCATCTTACCTGATGAAGCAGGTTCTCTTTGTTATTATATGGTGCCAGTTGGCATGGCCCTTTCTTCCTCTTAGCTCATTCAAGAGACAGGCAAAGGGATTCTCTGACAGCCCTGTGTTGATGAGATTAATGACAAACTTAAAGTCTGGAATCCCTCTAGCAAATTTTTCAGAAAGAATTATTTTAATTTTACAAATTTGCACAGTAATTAGTTGGTTTTGCTTGTTGAAAACTATATATATATGCCTTAAAATTCTGAGTTGTAAAAATAAATTATAAGAAACACTATAATAAAGTTAAATTTTATTTTATAGTTCTTTTAATACCTTATAATTCTATAATTCTTTGATAATTCTTGAACTAACACTTGACAGCATTATATAGATGGTATAGAAGCTCTTCACTTTGTGTGTCCAGATCACCTGAAGTTAAGAGTCTTGCTGTGCATAGTGACACGAGTAAATGAGTTACAAAGTCGTTAAATGAAATCCAATTTATTAAAAAGACAGCTTTCACAACATTGTGAATATACTTAACACTTCTGGACTGTATTCTTAAAAATGATTAAGATGGTCAATTTTATGTTATGTGTTTTTCACCACAATCAAAAATTAAAAAGGGTAAAATGACTGAAACAGTATCATCAGTTTAAAATGAATATTTTTGGTCTTAATTTTCAACACTTTTTAGTCTTTTTTCCTTGATATCTAAGTAATGTTAATACAGTTTTCTTCACTCTCCCCTACTTGGAAACTTTCACATTAAGAAACAATGTGAAACAACAGCAAAAAAAAAGTTTAAAAACAGAAACATAGCTGAAACCGGTTTGGCTCAGTGGTAGAGTGTCAGTCTGCGGACTGGAAGGTCCCAAGTTCGATTCCGGTCAGGGGCATGTCATTGGTTGCAGGCACATCCCCAGTAGGGGGTGTGCAAGAGGCAGCTGGTCAATGTTTCTCTCTCATCGATGTTTCTAGCTCTCTATCCCTCTCTCCTCCTCTCTGTAAAAAAATCAATAAAATATATTTTTTTAAAAACAGAAACATAATCGTCATTTTTTTTTTTTTTTACTAAAACTGAAAAAAGAATATATGAAGTAGCATTTTAACTGTGGAGATTCTTATGGTTAGATTCTTATTATAGATGATTCCAATTTTAATTTGGGCTCTCTTTTCCCAGAGGGTGGGGAGGGGTAGTTCAGTATTATCTATCTATCTATCTATCTATCTATCTATCAATAAAGAGATAATATTCAAATTAGGCCGGGACTCTGTAACAGGTCATGACCAGACAGGAGGAGGTTGTGTGTGCAGGTGAGGCCCGGAGCGGAGATGGAGACTGAGGCAGGGGGGCCTGCCTGAGCTGGTGCGATGGCTCCGGTGGCCCCGAAGCGGATACAGGCAGGGGCCAGAGGACACTGTGAATCAGGTGCAGGTCCTGGCCCCCGGAGGGTGCCTCCTTGTGTGATTTCATTCACATGCTGGGCCTATAATACTATCTAATAAAGAGGGAATATGCTAATTGACCCTCACGCCATTGCAAGATGATGGCACCCACAGCCAATAAGGGAATATGCGAATTGACTGCCCCACCCTCAAAGATGGCAGCACCCACAGCCAATAAGGAGGGAATATGCTAATTAACTACCACACTCTCAAAGATGGCGGCATCCACAGCTACAAGATGGCGGCACCCAAGTCACCTCAGCCCCACAGCTGCCCAGGGCCGGCCTGAGGCGCAAGCAAGCCTCCAATGGCAGTTGCTCAGCCACTCAGGGCCACCTGAGGCTCAGGTAACCGGGGGCCAGCAGAGGCTTGCCCTGCTGGCAGTGGCAGTAGCAGAGGTGTGATGGAGCATTGCCTTCCCCTGATCACTGGGTCACCTCCTGCCCCTGAGGGCTCCCGGACTGTGAGAGGGGGCAGGACAGGCTTAAAGGACCCCCCCTCCAGTGCATAAATTTTTATGCACTGGTCCTCTAGTAAGGTATATTCAACAAACACAGGGATGTTTCAAAGAGGACTATAGAGCACTGTTATATCAAATTGTAAATGTTTCCTTTTTTATAATCATGTAAAATAAAAAAAGCAAGCCACTTTAAATGAATGTTTAGTCATTTCCAATTTGCCAGTATAATTAATACTATATTGAATAACTTTGTTGATATGTCTTTGTATTCTTGTACAAATAGTTTTGTAGGATAAATGCTTATAAGTGGAACTCTTGCCTCAAAAGATATATAAATTGAAAAATGTGTTAAAGTTGTTAAAATTGTCTAATTGCTTGTCAAAAACTAGTTTCTATACCTATGGACAGTGTATGAGAGTTAAAAAAATGGAATGCACAATCTGTTGGTAATGTGTGTCTTTAAGTTATTCCTCTAACAGTAGTTTTTAATATTAGCTGGTCTATTTTTATTTTCTTTATTTTATCTCATATGACAGTCATCCAGCTGGGTAGGGGGTTCTGGATAACTTTCCTGGGAACTGGAACTCCCACTCCACCCTTATACGGATAGCACTATGAGCTAAACAAATGTGTTAACTAGTTATTGTTATTTTTCTGTACATATCTTAAAATACACATTAAGTACCTACCTTTATCTTTTAGATTTCAGATTTCCTACCTCTACTTTTTGATGACCATATGTTTAATACCATGTCTTTAAAAAATATGCCTTCTGGGGGTTTCAAGATGTGATAGCAAAATTTACTAGTCTATATATTCTTGAGCCTGTAGCAAACACATGGTTGCTAGTTCATTCCTAAGAGTGCAGTATGGCCTTTTCCAAACCTCTTATTCTAGAATTAATGTTATCATACAAATACCACCTCACATGAATATAGAAATTTTGATAAATATTTTCCATTTGACTTTCACAACTAGTGTGGTGACTGGAAAGGTAATATTATCTCCACTTAATAGATGAAAACAAGGTCACAATCATGAAAAAGTGGAACTTAAACTAGATTGGCTTGGACTTTCCATACCACTATGCTGCCTCTTACATACTAGTAGGACAGCATATTCCTTTTCATAGATATTTTATCCCACGGTGGCAATAATCACTTCCTAAATTCCCTTTAGAATAAGGTAAAATATAAATTCAAAAAGCGGGGAAAGACCCTACTAAAAAAGGAAATACATTTTCTTTTTTGGTAATTTTACTATTATGATGCTAAAAGAAGTCATTCTTTTTATCTTTTAGGCAAACTGCATCTAAACATGTATTCTGTGGTATTTTAATAAATGTGTGAATAGCTCTAAGACAAGGATAATTTAAAACTGTAACCTCAATTTTGCAAGTTGATCATACTAAATGGTGGTCACATGATACAGCTCATCATATTCCTTACTCATATTCATCTTATTTCTTATTCATATTTATCATGTATAGTTTTCACCATATTTCTTTTCTACAACTAACTATGAAGTCACAGGACTAATCCATTTCAGATTTACTGCAGTTAAAAATGTCCTTGATTTCTTATTATAAGGATCATAATTGCTGGTCAGCAATTGACTGATCTACAGATAAGGTGGTTTTGGAAAGAAATAGTAAGTCTTGACATTTTGAGGACATTATTGCTTCCCTTTTTAAATCCATGTCACTGATAGTATTGATTCAGTTTTCTATTTAACACTGTATGATCATAATTTCTGGTGTCTCATTAAGGCTTAAAGGAAAAGGATCTGAGCATTCTCGGTACCTTTTTTTAATCTTATCTTCAGGAGGCCCATCTCCGTGTAGTATAAAATATGGGGTATCTGAAGAACTGGACTCTTGCATAGGCTGTGTACTGGGAGGACTTAGACAATTTCTCTTTCCTGGGCTTCAGTTTCCTCATCTCTAAAACGAAGTGGTGCATTCGTTTTAGAGGGTCCATTTCAACTCTAGCATCATCGTAAAACCTAATAGCCAACATTTGTTGTCACAGGCATTCTATGGTATACACAACACTGCAGGGATACTTGTGGTTATCAAAAAAAAAATGGCTTATCCTCTGGGACAAACGGTTTCAACAGTTACTAAATAATAATAAGCCCAATGGCCGAAAACAGCAGCATACTGCGATGTGGTTCAAGCCACTAAGACAGACCTCGAGGTGTTAACTATTTCAGCAGAGTCCCTACGTTGATATCGCACTGCATACTGATAACATGAGAGAAAAGAAAAACGAGGTTAAGTCTGAACAGCAAAAACAGAAACAAATAAAGTAAGTGAAAATTTCTCCCGCAACTCCAACTCAATTCCTACATTTTAGGCTAAGGATGCAGGTGATTGGGTCTACCGTTCAGGCCGAGGGGAGAGTTTTTCTCTCCGTCTCCAAAACATCGCCCGCGGGAGGAGGAGGGGAGACAGAGAAAAGTATATAATTCAAATTAACCTCAAGAAACGCCCCCAGGGCTAAACAGAAGGTCCCTTTTACGGCCTCCTCCTCTGCCTCAGGCCTACAACACGGCTGCCGGCGCCCGCGGCGCCTAGGCGGAGAGCTTCCGGGCGCCGTAAGTCCCGCCTCCCGAGCCGCTTCCGCCGCCCCGCGCGCCGAGCCTCCTCCTCCCATTGGCCGGCGGGAGGGAAAAGGCGTCATCTCATGCGCTCACTTCCGGCCAGGGAGCGCGCGGGTTGATTCGTCCTTCCTCGGCCGCGGGTGCTGCCCGAGCTCGGAAATGGCGGGTAAGTTCCCGGGAAAAGTTTATGGAGGGGAGGGGGCCGGCGGGTTCGGGAAAGAACGCCGAGGCCGTGGTGACAGTGCCCGCTTGGAACTTTGGGGCTCCGGCCTGGGTTCCAGAAGGCCTGCTCCAGTCGGGGAGCGCGGAACTCGGAGCGCTGCAGCCTCTTGTGAGGAGAGGTTCGCGCCCCCGCCCCCCGCTGCTCCGGGTTCGGCGCCTTGTGCGAAGAACTTGGCCCCCCGGCGAGCGACGGAGAGAAGCCGAGGGGAAAAGCGTCGCGGCTCGGGTTGTAAGGTGCCAGGTGCTTTGAGGCCTGTTTCTCTCCTCGTCCCTTTTGCCCACTGTTGCCTCGGCCGCACGGGGCTGGGTCTGTTCCCGCCGGCTGGTTTTAAGGCTCATCCTCCCCTTCCAGGTCCCCCGCCTTCCACCGCCAGCGGCGTGAGAGCTAGCGCACGGCCGCCTTGCCCTGCGCTGGGGCTCCCACTGGGATGTCATGACTGACTTTGCAGTCTCCTTAATCTCTCACACTTCGGGATTTCTAGGATGGGTTTATAAGATTTTTCTCTGAGAAAGCGGCTCTCTCATTCTTCCTTCGCCTAAACTCTTTTTAGAGTGTGTCTACTATAATGTAATTCCCTAGTGGTCATTCTGTTCTGCTCTCTATTAAGCCTTCTTTACAACATTTGATAACAACATTTAATAATCATGTCTGTTTTTTGGTACGTGTATGAAGACTGTTTTGATGTGCCTATATATGCCCCCCCCCCCGCCCAAATTACTTATCTTTTCATGTGATTGACAGTTTATGATCTCTGTTCCCAGTGCCTTCCTTGTAATCTCACTATACTTTTAAAAAATATATATATTTTATTGATTTTTTACAGAGAGGAAGGGAGAGGTATAGAGCGTTAGAATCATCGATGAGAGAGAAATATGGATCAGCTGCCTCCTGCACACCCCCACTGGGGATGTGCCCACAACCAAGGTACATGCCCTTGACGGGAATCAAACCTGGGACCTTTCAGTCCGCAAGCCGAGCCTCTATCCACTGAGACAAACCAGTTAGGGCTCACTACACTTTTATGGATGTGCTGGATAGACAGGCTATAGCTTGAGCTCTACAGAAGTTGTTTTTTTTTGTTTTTTTTTTAATACATTTTATTGATTTTTTACAGAGAAGAAGGGAGAGGGATAGAAAGTTAGAAACATCGATGAGAGAGGGACATCGATCAGCTGCCTCCTGCACTCCCCCCACTGGGGTTGTGCCCTTGACCGGAATCAAACCCGGGACCCTTCAGTCCGCAGGCCAATGCTCTATCCACTGAGCCAAACCGGTCTTGGCAAGCTCTACAGAAGTTTGAGGAAGAGCTATGGGATCATTGAATACACTGGTACTATAAAAGGGGGGGAACATAGGTACTGCATAGGGTATACATGTTATAAGAATCATACCTAAATTGGAATCTCAGCTTCACCATTTAGTAGTTGGGAGCTCTTAATTAAGCAAACAAATCTCTTTCTAAACCTGAGTTTTTTAATATAAAATGGTACTTGATATAGTATCGAGCTATAACACATAATATATACGTATTATAGAATTGTGGGGGATTAAGTTAATGTGGGATTTCACAAGTTAAATTTTGTTGCTTAGATTATACATAAATTCAAGGTGGGATCTGTTATCTCAGTTTTATAGATTAGGGTCAGAGAGGTCAAGTAATTCATAGATGAAGTAAATAAATGGTGAAGACTGGATTTGAATGCAGGAATTCTGATTCCAAATCATTAATCAGTAATTGCCTCAAGTGTTCCCCATTTTCTGTGTATGTGTTTTAACCACTTATTGAAATAATATGGCATGTCATTGTACCCTTTTTGTTTCTGCTCATGATTTCCCCCCCTGAATTTTTGCTAACTTTTATATTTATTTTGTCTGGAGACTTATTGTCATCTTTGCTTGAAAGTTCCTCTTGATAATGATTCTTTCATTAATTGTTATATATCTTGATGACTAGCCACATTATGAAACCATTTGGTTATTCCAATAGCTGGGATAGTTTATGACTATGCACAGATGGTAAAAAATATTTATAATACAATGAAAATTTTCTTTTCTAAACCTATCCCCATTCCTTCTCTTATCCTAGAGGTAACCATGGTTACCAGTTTCTTGTATATACTTTCTAAGATAACCTATGCATTATCAGTTCATAGTTCTTTTAATAGTCTGGAAGTACTCTGGGTATAATTTTTCCAGTATTAGAAATGAAATGTTATTGTAATTGTTAAAGGACATACTTTATTTCTTCTTTTTTTAAAAAATATATTTTATTGATATTTTACAGAGAGGAAGGGAGAGAGAGATAGAGAGTTAGAAACATGAGAGAGAATCATCGATCTGTTGCCTCCTGCACACCCCCCCTCCCGGGAATGTGCCTGTAACCAAGGTATATGCCCCTGACCGGAATCAAACCCAGGACCCTTCAGTCCGCAGGCCAACGCTCTATCCATTGAGCCAAACCGGTTTCGGCCTCCCTTTATTTCTTAGTGGAGCAGTATCATTCTTTTTATATTTCTTTTAAAAAGGCTATATAGGTATAAATCATAGCAGGAAATTTATATTAGTATTAAATATTCTGAAATGTCAGTAATCTGTCATGTTTATTTTCAGGTGTACTCATTCATGTAAAGCAGCTCTGCTTCATAAGCCTTTATCTCAAATGACGTTTTATAATGAGGCACTCATACAAAGTACATTTATTTAGGAGCATGTGAACAATGACCTATACTTTTATGATCTATAAAAATGCTTTAAATCTTACTTTTATTTCACTTCTAATAACAACCCTATTTTTAGATTTGCTTATTTAAACCATTTTCAACCAGACCTTTAAAAATCTTTCTCTTAGGATTTGGTGCTATGGAGAAATTTTTGGTTGAGTACAAAAGTGCAGAGGAGAAGAAACTGGCAGAGTATAAATGTAACACCAACACAGCAATTGAACTAAAATTAGGTATGTATGACATTTCTAAGTGGTATTATGTATGTATTGTATGTATATATATAATGTTATCTTTGAAGTAGAATTTCATGTAAGAGCAGTTGTTTGTATAAATATAATTTTCTGCATTTATTGGACATAATTCAGATTTTATTCAGTCTTGATTTATGTCATGGAGTGGGTAGATGTTTGAGAGGTGACAAAATTTACATATAGGAAGTACAGTGTGGCAAATAGTGACATGAATAAGTGGTCTCAGCTTTAAAATATTTACTCTTATAAAAATAACGGTGTTGGTGAGGATGTGAAAAAACACTATTATAATGCTGAAGGGAATGTAAAATAATACAACTACTTTCGAAAACCATTTGGCAGGTTCTTTAAAAAGCTAAAAACATGAATTTATTAAATGACCCAGAAATTCTACTCCTAGGTATCTACCCAAGAGGAATGAAAACATATGTCCATATAAAAACTCATACATGAATGCTCATAGCAGCATTATTCACAATAACTAAACAATGGAAACAACCCAGATATCTATCAATTAGTAAACAGATAAAGTGTGGTACGTATATCTATATGATAGAATATTATGTGACAATAAAAAGGAATGAAGGTCTGATAATGCTGAAACATGGATGAAACTAAAAAACATTCTAAGTGAAACCCGACCAAAAACAAAACAAAACTACCCCATATCCTGTATGATTCTTTTTGTATGAAATGTTTGGAAAAGCCAATTCTGTCACAGGAAGTTGATTTAGTGATTGCCTGGAGTTAAAGGTGGGAATAGAGATGACTGAAAATGAGCATGGGATTTCTTTTGGGAATCATAGCAGCATTTTAAAATGAGATTGTGACAATGGTTACACAATTTTAAATTTACTAAAAATTATTTAAAACAAGTGAATTGTATGGTATATAAATTATACTTCAGTAACACTGTTTAATTATATACTCACAAATCCTGGTTCAATCACTTTTTATGTCCCCATTTCCTAATCTTTAAAATGGAGTTGATAGTGTTTACTTTATAGTGTTTGTAAAGATTAAATGAAAGGTTAAACACAAGTAAAGTGCTTGAATAACAACTTTTAGAAATTCTCAATAAATGCCAGCTGCTGTCATTTAAACAATCCTATCTAATAAAGAGGTAATATGCTAATTGACCTTTACACTGTTGCAAAGATGGCTGCGCCCTCAGCGACAAGGTGGCAACCCCCAACCCCCTCAGCCCCACAGGGGCGCCTGCCTCCAGAATCCCCTCAGTCCCCAGCCGCCCAGGGCCGCCCGAGGCTCATGTAACCAGGGCCGGCAGAGGCAGCAGCAGAGGTGTGATGGGGTGTTGCCTTCCCCTGATCACCAGGTTGCCTCCCGCCCCTGAGGGCTCCTGGACTGTGAGGGGGCAGGCTGGGCTGAGGGATCCCCTCCTCCGGTATGTGAATTTTCATGCACCAGGCCTCTACTACAAACATAATAGAAATACAAAGAAAATGACAAGGTAAAAGATAATACTGATCTAGATTTTTTTTTCCTTGTACAGACATTTTTCTAAAACCAGGAGCCTGTAGTAAGGCTCTTTTATTATTTAGCTTAACAATGTCTTGAATATCATTCTCTGTAAAAAAAACATAGAGCTCTATCTTATTCTTTTAAATTTGTAGTACACTGTGACTGTATCATAACATTTAAGTACTAGAAGCCTGGTGCACAAAAGTTGGGAGCCCTCAGGGGGTGTCTGATTGACAACTTAGGCCTTCAGGGAGCTGGCCTAAGCTGCAATCAGACATCCTTAGCGCTGCCGTGGAGGTAGGCTGCTGTGCTCACTAGTCATCAGCCTGACTTGTGGCTGAGAAGTGCTCCCACTGTGGGAGTACACTGACCACAGAGGCAGCTCCTGTGTTGAGTGTGCCCCCTGGTGGTTAGTGCACGTTATAGTGACTGGTCATTCAGCAGTTCGGTCGACTTGCATATTACCTTTTTATTATATAGGCTAAGATTCCCTATTTGGGATTGCTTCTCTCGCGTGATGAATCATGATTCATAACAGTAGCAGAATTACAGTTATGAAGTAGCAATGAAAATAATTTTATGGATGGGGGTCACCACAACATGAGGAACTGTGTTAAAGGGTCACGGCATTAGAAAGGTTGAGAACCACTGATGTATTTAAACCCAATACTTAACTGTATAACCTTGAGCAAATTAGTCATTTTTGCATCATTCATCTATGAAATGAACATTCAATAGCTCATGTGAGGATTAACTGCAATCTATATATATAAAAGCCTAAGCAACTGTTAAGACTGAACAACCAGTCGGCTGGTTGCTATGACTCACACTGATCACCAAGGGGCAGATGCTCAAGGCAGGAGCTGCCCCCCTGGTGGTCAATGCACTTCCATAGCCAACCTCCCTCGGCTGGCCAATTTCCCACGGTCCCTCCTCCCACTGGCTGGTCCCGGATCGGCCCCATTTGGGACTGAGCAAGATGGCCCCCATCCGCCCCTATTGACAGTCAGGCCAAGAGACTCCACTTGTGCACAAATTTGTGCACCAGACCTCTAGTAATGATTAAAAAAATTTTAGCAAATTGCCTGACACACAGTTAATGTTCAAGTTACAACTACATAATAATATTATTAGTAACATGTTATTTTTTGTGTGACTACTCCTGAAGACTATATCCAGTGTTGGCATACAACATTATTTGGCTATTTGGGGTCTTTTGTGGTTCCATATAAATTTTTGGATTATTCTGTTCTTGAAAAATGCCATTGGTATTTTGATAGGCATTGCATTGAATCTATAGATTGGTTTGGGTAGAATGGATATTTTAATGATGTTAAGTCTTCCTATCCATAAGCACAATATATGCTCCCATTTATTTGTATCTTTTCTATTTTTTTTATTCAGTTTGTACATTCTAGATATTTTTATTTCCTTTTGGTAGTATGTAACTTGTTCCCCTACCCTCTATATTTCTATTTTTTCTAAATATTTATTTTTTTTATTGATTATTTCATAGAGGAAGGGAGGGAGAGAGAGAGATTGAAACATCAATGATGGATAATCATTGACTGGCTGCCTCCTGCACACCCCCTACTGGGGATTGAGCCTGCAACCCAGGCATGTGCCCTTGACCGGAATTGAACCTGGGACTCTTCAGTCTGCAGGCCTATGCTCTATCCAGTGAGCCAAACTATGTAGGGCCCCTCTATTTCTTTAAAGTGGAAGACAATAAAGCTGGTTTAGATCTAAGGTAAATATTTTTAGAAAGAAAGCTGTTTTGGTGATGGTGTATACGTTATATTGCATTAAATCAGGAGGCACATTATGTTGGTCTATCCAAACATGAGTTAATTCTAAGATCCCTTGGAAAGGTGTTAAGTGACAAATCTCTATGGGTCTTTTCTTCTGTAAATCAGTAATCTGTTGGTACTTTGGTACCCTACAAGTGACTTGCTTTGTGAGGATAGTATTAGCAATTTTTCATCTATAACTCATCTTTTTTCATCTTCAATTGCTTAAGGATTTTTTTTTTTGTAAAATTTTTCTTCATAAGATAAATTATATTGGGAAACTGTTCAATAATATCACTATTCATAATACATACAAATACAAGTAACAGGATTCCCATTTCCATTTTGGACTAGTAGAAATTAAAGTTGGGGTATAGAGTATTATCAAGGATGTGGGAAACAAAGGAGTTTAAAAGCTGCAGTGGGTATATAAACTATTACAGTATTTTTAGAGGGCATTTAAGTAGGTAGTATTTATAAAAAATATTTTCGTATTTTCACTAAGCCTTTCTTCTGCTAGGAACTTACTTTGTGTGTATGTTGTAAAAGTACAGCAAGGTATTATATATCAAGATGTTATTGCAGTGTTATTATTTATTTTTAACCCTTACTTGAGGATATGTTTTTATTGATTTTTTAGAGACAGAGGTAGGGAGAGAGAAAGAGGGGAGGGTTAAAATCAAAGAGAAACATCAATCAATTGCCTGCGCACCCCAACCAGGGATTAGCAACTTAGGTATATGCCCTTACATAACGGTATCCTTTTGGTATATGGGACATCGCTCCAACTAACTGAGCCACCTGGCCAGGGCACAGCATTATTTTTATTTTTTATTTTTGAGGGTTTTTTTATAAATATATTTTATTGATTTTTTACAGAGAGGAAGGGAGAGGGATAGAGAGTTAGAAACATCGATGAGAGAGAAACATCCATCACCTGCCTCTTGCACACCCCCTACTGGGTATGTGCCCGCATCCAAGGTACATGTCCTTGACAGGAATCGAACCCAGGACCCTTCAGTCTGCAGGCCTATACTCTATCCACTGAGCCAATCCAGTTAGGGCAATTTTTAATAGAAAAAACAAAAACAGCCAAAACCGGTTTGGCTCAGTGAGCGTCGGCTTGGGGACTGAAGGGACCCGGGTTCGATTCCGGTCAAGGGCATGTACCTTGGTTGCCGGCATATCCCCAGTAGGGGGTGTGCAAGAGGCAGCTGATCGATGACTCTCTCTCATCGATGTTTCTAACTATCTCTCTCCCTTCCTCTCTGTACAAAATCAATAAAATATATTTAAAAAAAAAAACAAAACCCCCAAACTAAAAACAACATAAATATTATCTTACAGTCATAAAAAATGATGTGATGATATGGGCTTCATTAACTCAGATTATTGTTTTTCTAATGTTTCCTATAGATTTTGTTTTTGTTTCCTTGATGTTGAAACCTTTTCTTATCTCAAAGTGTCTTTTTTGGTTTTGTTTAATTTTTTCATTTTGTATGAACATACAGAAAAATATAAACTAAATCAGATGCCTCTATCATACCTATTTTACTAATGCTTAGAATCAGTAGGTTTTTTTCTTCTTTTTTAAAATTTTTGTTGATTTATTTGTTTATTTACTTATTTTTAGTTCTTTATTGTTTAAAATATTACATGTTTCCTTTTCTCCCATTGACTTCTCTCTGGCCACTAAATCAGTAGATTTTTGGTACTAAAATACTCAGTGATTTTTTTATTTTTATTGTTCATTTGTCTCATGAGACTTCATTATAAGTTATATAATGGAAAAGCAACAACTTTAAGTAAGAAAAATATTGACTGTATAATGAAATTCTTGAAATTGAAATAACCTGTCACCTGTAATGTAATATCTCTACATTTTTTTTCCTTTTAAACAGTGCACTTATCTTTAATATCTCTACATTTTTTTCCTTTTAAACAGTGCGCTTCCCCGAAGATCTTGAGAATGATATTAGAACTTTCTTTCCTGAATATACCCATCAACTCTTTGGGGATGAGTAAGTAACATAATGAGATGTTTCTCTAATTAGTATGGCAAAAAAATTCTGCTCTTTTAAAAAAAATTAGAAATCAAACTTTATTTTCTTTCCTGTTATTTTTCATGTAATTTATTTTAAAATATATATTAGAATGGCATTTTTGACATTGAGACACCAATTTACTATCTATTATTTGGTGCCACAGATGCATTATTTCATTTAATTCTCACGATAGTCTTAGTGAATCCAGGTAGTATTATCATTTGTTACAATGAACATTGGTCTAACTGGATAGTTGCCTAACAACATATGAAAGGCTGAAATTCAGATTCAGGCAACCTGACTATAGAGCCCATATTCAAAACTACTACTTTTTCTATCTACTACTTTGGTACACTGCTTCTAGGGCAAAATACACCCTCCCTTCTAAAGCAAGAAAGCTCAAATTATTATTCTATGACAAATAAGTAAGCAGTTGAGAAATTTATTTTTAAAAGTAACTTTAAAGGTATGTCTTGGGATATTCAGCACAATGCTTTAATTTTCTGTACCTTCATTACATTATTAGAATAGTCAATTACCTTTTTTAAAAAACTGTATTTTGAAAATAACTTTGTTTGTAGAAAGTTGCAAGAATAGTGCTCTGTATATCCTTTATCTTGATTCACTAGTTGTTAACATTTAGCTATATTTGCTTTAATCACGCTCCTTTAAAAAAATATGTTTGTTTTTCTAAATTATGTTTTTATTGATTTTCAGAGAGAGGAAGGGAGAGAGAGATAGAAACTTCAATGAGAGAGAATCATTGATATGCTGTCTTCTGCACACCCCCTACTGGTGTTGGCTCCCGAAACCTGGTCAGGTGCCCTGATGGCAATCAAACTGTGACCTCCTGATTTCATGGGTTGATGATGCTCAACCACTGAGCAACACCTGCCAGGCAATCGTTTTCTCTTCTTATATATAAATACAGGGTGGGACAAATGTACATATACATTTGTGAGTACAGGAAGCACAAAGTTTATTCTTGTATTAGTATTTATTTATTAATTGCATTGTTTTCCATACGATCAACTGTAAGTCTATTTTTGCCCTACCCTCTATATCAGTATGTTGTTGTTGAACCATTTGAGAGTCAGTTATAGATACTATCTTGACCCCTTACTCCTAAGTTCTTTAGTATGGAGTTCCTAACAAGGATACTTACTGTAGTAGAATATCCAAGACTCAGGAAATTTACCGTTGATACATACAATATTCTATTTTTTAATATGGAATTCATATTTCAAATTTTGCTAATTGATTTTTAGCAATTCTTTTATAGCTTTTTTCTCTATCCTGAACCCAGTTTAGAATCGCATATTACAGTTAGTTGTAACAAATCTTTAGTCTCCATTAATCTAAAACAGTTCTTTAAGCTTTCTTTGTTTTTCTGACATTTTTGTACAGTATAGGTTAGTTTTGTAAATTTTCATTTTGGACTAGTTTGATTATTTCTTCATGATTAAATTCACAAAATGCATTTGTTTGTAGTACTGTGATAAATTGTATTTGTCCTTCTCGGTGTGTCGAAGCAGAATGTTCATGATACCAATTTGTTTCATTGTTGGAGAGGTTAACTTCGACCACTCAGTTTAGAGATGTCTGTCAGGTTCCTCTTTTATATTTATATATAATCTGTGGGGAAATACTCTGAGACTAACATTACCCTGTTTCCCATCAAACTTGTACCCAGTAATTTCAAATCCACTACTGACTCTTGTCTTAATCAGAATTTTACTGTGATTATAAAATGGTGGTTTTCTAACTCTGTCATACCAACTACATTCATTAATTGACATTCTACAATAAGGAAAAGCTTCTCCCCATTATGTATTTCTTTGTTTAGGGAGGGGGGGGGGGGGGAGAGAGAAGGAGGGAGAGAAATACTGATTGGTTTTGTCCTGTATGTTACCTGACCCAAATTGGGAATCAATCCAGCTGATGCTCTAACCTCTGAGCCACACTGGCCAGAGCTAGGATTCTTTTTTAAATTCAGTCGGTTATAATCTGTTTGTTACTGATTTTGATGATCCCAGATTAAGCAAGTAGTTATCCTGTCAAACCAGCTTTTGAGTCCTTTTGGTGTACCATCATCATTTTGAGGGCCTGTTACTTTCTGACACAGTAAGATATTCCAGAGTCACCTTGTACATTTTCTACTAGTTCTGGAGTCAGCCATTTTCCAAAGGAACCTTGGTTTGTTGTAGTAGGGAAGGGTGTTAGGATATAGTTGACATTTAAATTATTTCCCTTTATGGTTTTTTTTATGTATTATTTTAACACCTTTGACATATTCAACATATTTTAAAATTGAAAGATGTCTTTTCATGGAACAGATTTCATAAATATTTCTCATTTATATATTAGGCATTTAATGTGCTTTTAAATATTAATAATTATATTTTATTATTAGAGGCCTGGTGCACAAAATTAGTGCACGGGGTGGGGGGGCACGGAAGTCCCTCAGCCCGGCCTGCACCCTCTCCAATCTTGGACCACTTGAGGGATGTCTGTCTGCCCATTTAGGCCTGATCCTGACAAACTGCAGCTGGGTCAGAGACCCAGAACTTCCAGAAGGCCCAAGGCTTGACAGCAGCCTGCATTGCTTCACAGCTGGGCCTCATCTGGGCACCTCCAAACCCCAAACAAAGAAGAGGAATCTGCAGATCTCTTTGTAGCTTCTGCTGGGTGGCCTCAGGCAGAGGCTAAATTAGTACCCCCTTGGAGATCCAAGAGCCAGTGTACCTAGGGGTCAGAGTGGGACCATCCAATTTACAACTCCTCAGATTCATAAGGGACACACTCAGAGGGCAGACTTAGTGAGCACCAAAGCCCCACTGAAGCAGGTATTGCCCCATAAGGGTGTCTCCAGCACAAAAGTTCTCCCATCATAGACACAGCTCATCCTCACAGCCAGTTGGCCTGGAGGTCAATTCCTCCCAGTGATACCAACAACAATCAAAGCTTAGTAACTACAACAAGACTGTACACTGAGCCCACAAAGGGGTGCACCAAGAGTGTCCATCTCAGGTAACTGGGGAGGCTGAGCCACTGGAACGTATAGGAAACCTAGCACACAGAAACCGCTCTGTCAACTCAGTGAAGCAGCCAAAATGTGGAGACAAAGAAACAGTTCACAAATGACAGAAATAGAGTAAAGCAAACTACTGGATATATAGTTCAAAACAATGGTTATAAGGTTTTTTAAGAATTTTCTAGAAAAGGCCGATAAATTTACTGAGATCCTTGAGGATATGAAAAAGGACCAACTAGAAATTAAGCATACACTGACTGAAATACGAAATAAAATACAGAGATACAACAGTATACTAGAGAATTATAAAAATCAAGTCAAAGATTTGAAATACAAAGAAGCAAAAAAACACCCAACCAGAAAAGCAAAAAGAAAAAATAATATAAAAATATAAAGATAGTGTAAGGAGCCTCTGGGACAACTTCAAGCGTACCAACATCTGAATTATGGGGGTGCCAGAAGGAGAGAGAGCAAGATACTGAAAAACTATTTGAAGACATAATGACCGAAAACTTCTCCCACTTGGTGAAAGAAATAGACTTACAAGTCCAGGAAGTGCACAGAGCGCCAAATAAAAGGAATCCAAAGAGGAACACACCAAGACACAACATAATTAAAATGCCAAGAGCAAAAGACAAAGGGAGAATATTAAAAGCAGCAAGAGAAAACAGTTACCTACAACTGTCAGTTAATTTCTCAACAGAAACTATGCAGGCCAGCCAGAGTGGTAAGAAATATTCAAAGTGATAAATAGCAAGAACCTACAACCAAGATTACCCAGCAAAGCTATCATTCAAAATTGAAGGTCAGATAAAGAGCTTTACAGATAAGGAAAAGCTAAAGGAGTTCATCACCACCAAACCAGTATTATATGAAATGCTGAAAGGTATTCTTTAAGAAGAGGAAGAAGAAGAAAAAGGTAAAGATAAAAATTATGAACAACAAATACGTATCTATCAACAAGTGAATCTAAAAGTCAAGTGAATTAAAAATCTGAGGAACAGAATAAACTGGTTAATATAATGGAATCAGGGGCAGGGAAAAGGGTGTCAGGGGTACAAGAAGAGACTGGACAAAAATCATACACCTCTGGATGAGGACAGTGTTTGGATAAGGGCATGTGGTGGGGTGGGGTGGGGTGGGAACTAGGTGAAAGGGAGCTATGGAAGGTGAGGGGAAAGAGGAACAACTAATAATCTGAACAATAAAGATAAAAATAAATAAATAAAGCATCCACACACAAAAAAAAATCTACCAATAGAGCTACACTTGTTTATATAGGGTTAATACTTTATAATGACTTTGCAAAGATTCATTTTGAGATCTTAGTTAACTGCTGTTTTTCCCCTTTTAGCGAAACTGCTTTTGGTTACAAGGGTCTGAAGATCTTGTTATACTATATTGCGGGTAGCCTGTCAACAATGTTCCGTGTTGAATATGCATCAAAAGTCAATGAGAACTTTGACTGTGTAGAGGTAAGAAGAGAAATCTATTTTGGATTCTTATCTTTCATTTGACTATAAAATAGGTTTTAAAATTTAAAGGTTTGAGGGAGGAGGAAATCTGTTACTAACTCTGAAACCACATATTCATTCTTAAGTTATGGAGATGTTTGCCTGTTATTTCATTAACCTTGCAATTTTGACCCTTATTCTGATATGTTTCTTGAGTGGACCTTCTCCATAAAAACCTTCATTTTTATGATCAAAGTAGTATTTTATTTATCAACTTTTGTGTTTTTTTTAAATTATGCAACTGAAAATTACTTCTTTTCCCAGCAGTTAAATAAGATGGAGGGAAATAGCCGGAACCAGTTTGGCTCAGTGGATAGAGCGTCGGCCTGCGGACTGAGGGGTCCCGGGTTCGATTCTGGTCAAGGGCATGTACCTTGGTTGTGGGCACATCCCCAGTAGGGGGTGTGCAGGAGGCAGTTGATCATTGTTTCTCTCTTATAGATGTTTCTGGCTTTCTATCCCTCTCTCTCTTCTTCTCTGTGAAAACTCAATAAAATATATTAAAAAAAAAGAAAAAGATGGAGGGAAATAACTAAATTTTCTATTTCATGTTGAATCTACCTATTTACATTTCTCATGCTGCATTTCTAATCCCACAAACTTTGCTAATATGAACATGGGTAATTAAGCTAATTACATTATAAAAAACTCTTTGAAACAAATTGACCCAAAGAGGGTAAAGGCAGAGAGTAATTGAAGAGTATGCTTCTGTGGCAGGCTAAGTTATCACACACACACACCACAAAAGGCAGGATGACCACAGAGGCAGAGTGATGTGGCCACTAGTCAAGGAATGCTGGTAGCCATCAGAATTTGGAAGAGGTGAGGAAAACTTCTCCTCTAGAACCTCTGGAGGGAGTGTGGTCCTGTTGACAACCTTGATTTCAGCTCAGTGATACTTTTAGACTTTGCTGCTAGACCATGAGAGAATAAATTTCTGTTGGTCTAGCAGCAAAGTCTAAAACATGAGAGAATAAATTTCTGTTGTTTTAAGTCTCTATGTGGTAACTTGTTAGAGCAAAAAAGATTCAGGACTTAATGATTTGGAAGATTCTCAACCTATCCAGTTTGTAGCAGACACTAAAATTAGGAAATTCATTGTCAGGAAACTGGCTATGAAGGGAAAGCCAGGAGGGTGTCTAGATAACCTTTTGCATGTGGCTCATATCAGCCAAAGCCAGGAATAGAGATTGAATAAGAGAGATCAGGGAAGATCTATAGAGGAACATCTTACGTATCTAACGATGAGAACCCTTGCGGCATACACAGGTGACTCACAAGAGTTTTGAGAATATTTATCAGCAAAAACACTGCCAGTTTGGACTGACCAGATGAAGGAAGGTTGATGAACTTTCAAAATTCAATAAGCAGGAAACAGCTGCAAATAGCCTTCAAGAAAAGGAAAAATGGTCCTGGCTGGTGTGGTTCAGTTAGTTGAGCATCATCCTGTGCACCGAAAGGTTGCTAGTTTAGTTCCCCGTCAGGGCACATGCCCAGGTTTCAGTTTGATCCCTGGTGCATGCAGGAGGCAGCTGATTGATCTTTCCCTTTCCCTTTCTCTTTCTCTAAAAAGTCAATAAAAACCTTTTTTTTTTTTTCAAAATTAAAAACAAGAAAAGGAAGAATGACTCAGAGTGGAGTTTCAAGCCCAAAGGGTAGAGCCACAGATCACCGTATTCCTAGGCCTTGAAATATAATGGAATTTGACTTGTTGAATTTTGAGATTGGTTGGCCCAGTGACTTGTCTTCCTACCACTTTCTCCCTTTGAAATGGGAGAATATATTACTTTTATCCTTTGCCTGTCTTATAGTTGTATTTTAGAAGTGATAACTTGTTTTCTAGTTTCAAGTGGAAAGGAATTTTGTTCCATGATATATCATAGCCAGAGTCTGACCCATTCCTGACTTAGATAACTTAGATGATGATATTTTGAACTTGAGTTAATGCTAGAATGGTTGAAGCTTTTTGGGATGTTGGCCTGAAGGAGTGGTGTATTTTGCATTTTGGGGGATGGACATGAATCTTTGAAGGGATTTAAGAAAATTATGTTTTAGACTAGTTTGGGTTCTGGGCATTCCTATTTATTTATTTATTATTTTAAAAAATATATATTTTATTGATTTTTTACAGAGAGAAAGAGAGGGACAGAGAGTTAGAAACATCCGATGAGAGAGAATCATCAATTAGCTGCCTCTCGCACATCCCCAACCAAGGTACATGCCCTTGACCGGAATCGATCCTGGGACCTTTCAGTCCACAGGCTGGCGTTCTATCCCTTGAGCCAAACCGGTTTCAGCTGGGCATTCCTATTTAAAGGCATTAAAACTTTCATCAAGAATTACTTCCAGAGCCCTAGCCAGTTTAGCCTGCAGGCCTAAAGGTCCTGGGTTCTATTCCAGTCAAGGGCCTATGCCTGGGTTGTAGACTCAATCCCCAGTAGGGGGTGTGCAGGAGGCAGCCGATCCATGATTCTGTCTCATCATTGTTGTTTCTATCTCTCTCTCCCTCTCCTTTCCTCTCTGAAACTAATAAAAATAATAAATAATAAAGAATTACTTCAGAGTTGATTTTTTAAAAGTTAAATGACATTTTTTGTCACTGAATCACAAATGGAAACTTGGAAATTTCATTTTGTAATAAAAGCTCTTATTGTTTGGACCTATGAAGCCAGCAAGTTTCATCAGATAAAATCAGTCATAGTATTGATAATATTGCTATATACAACTAGGCAGAAAATTATAATGTGGAAAATGAAGATCTTATGTATTAGTACATATTGAATGTCATACTTTATTTTGTAGAAATGGCAGTTCTTAAAGCGTTAACAATAAAGTCAACTTTTCCAAGGCTTTAAACTGACTTTAAACGTCTGACATAAATCTTTTGCCAAGCTCATTCCCCTATATATATATATATATTTTTTTTAGAACCTCCTTTCATTATTTGGACTGGTTGATATGGTCTTTTACTATTACTTACCAAGGTCACACAACTAGGAAATAATCAAGATTGTTCTAGGAGAGCCCAGTTTGTGTGGCTCAGTGGTTGAGCATCAACCCACGAACCAGGAGATCACAGTTTGATTCCTGATCAGGGCACATGTTCAGGTTGCGGGCTCGATCCCCAGTATGGGGGCGTGCAGGAGGCACCAATCAATGATTCTTTCTCATCACTGATGTTTATATATCTCTCAACCTCTCCATACCTGAAATCAATAAAAATATATTTTTAAAAGTTGTACCAGGAGATAATGGTAATAGGCATAATGTATAGTACTATCTTATATTTAAAAATGTTAGGACTATTTATGACCAGCTCTAAATGGGCCCAGGCTCTTGTACTTACCAGTTTTATTTTTGTTTTTACAATGTATACTTTATTTTTTCCCAACTCTCATACTTTTATGCAATAAACTCCCAATTTCCTGCTATTGTGAAGTGCTTATCTCTTGCAGATAGTCCCCTTATGGGTGAAAATACTATATTGGTAAGCTTAATGGAACTGTAACATGACTTGGCTATAGAATAAAAGAGGTCTAAAATAGTCTCTTATATCCATTATTCAATGTTAGTGTCAGAAATAGTTTGAGCACTTACTTTTTTTTTTTTTGTTCCCACTTCCCAGCCCTGTTCAAGATGACTAAGCTTGTCAGATAAATAATATATAACTTTATTAGTACAGTATTTGTTTTATTCAGTGGTTTATATCCCTTGGATTTTTTTTTTAATTTTGCAGATTTAAAAGTATTTCTGAATTATGCTGTAGTCATGGTGATTTGATGTTTGAAAAGATTTAATCTTAGCTAAAGTAGCATTTAACGCAGACTTATTAAAATGTAGTTTTCCATAGTCAACTATTTCCTATTAGATTGTTAAATTCTCAAGCCCAGCAAGATACTCTAATTAAAAATGCAGGTGGTATTTTTTCTTGTGTTGTACAAAATTCGCTGGTTGAGGATTTTGGTGGGTTTTTAAGTTCCAGCTGATAGTGTTGAATTGATTTTTTCCAAAGGAACTATTGACATGGTTATTGACAAATCTTTCAAATACTATGTGCAGTGAAAATAGCTATGTATTTGCATTGACTTCTAATTGTTCCATTCTTGAAAGCCAGGTTTTCCCATTTAGAAGTACTGTGTTGCAAGTAAGGAATCAATCTTTTATAATGTCCTTTTGTAGGATTATTTGCTTCATGATCGAAGATCATTTATTTAAATTATATGTTCAAGCAAACACTTTTTCCCCCCTTATGAAAAGAGAATGGGTAGTCCTAGCTGGTTTGGTTCAGTGGATAGAGTGTTGGCCTGCAAACAGAAGGGTCCCAGGTTCGATTCCGGTTAAGGGTAGATGCCCTGGTTGTGGGCTTGATCCCCAGTAGGGGGTACAGGAAGCAGCCAATCAATGATTCTCTCATCATTGATATTTGTATCTCACTCTCCCTCTCCCTCTCTAAAAATCAATAATAAATAAATAAATAAATAAATAAATAAATAAATAAATAAATAAATAAGAGAGAATAGGAAGTGGATGTTAGGGAATGGGCTTGCCTCTTCTATCTCAGTTTGCAGCAAGAATGTTCATTCCATAGTGCCTTCTGTTTTCTTGATGCCAGAATATAGTGGCAAACAAAGTTGCTGATCTCTCGCCTTATATTCTAGCCAAAAGTAACAGTCAGTAAACAAATCTCTCTCTCTGTATATATATAAAAGCCTAAGTGACTGTTATTACTGAACAACCGGAATGACTGGTTGACTAGTCGCTATGACATGCACTGACCACCAGGGGGCAGACGCTCAATGCAGAGCTTCCCCCTGGTAGTCAGTGCGCTCCCAAAGCCAACCTCCCATGGCCGGCCAAGCTCTCTTGGTTCTTCCCCCCCAACTAGTAAACCTCTGTGGTCCCTCCCCTTTCTCCACCCCCTGACCAGCAGCAGGCCTCCAGGGTCTGGGCGAGATGTCCCAATAGCTCTTGATCGCCCACCAGGCCTAGAGATCCCTTCCATTTACATATTTTGTGCATTGGGCCTCTAGTAGTAAATAAACAAATTAAATTTAGTGTTATGAATAAACATTTTGCTGGTTTTTAAATGAAGAAGAGCCAGCCATGTAATGAAAGAGCTTAGTTAGCAAAAGGACCGGCATATGCAAAGGCCCTGAAATAAGAACACTCTTGGCATTTTTGTAGTCTAGGAAGATTACCATCATTAAATCACTGTGGTGATGGAAGAGAGGGTAGTAAATGATTGAAGGGTTTGGCAAAACTAGATCATGTGGGGTAAGAAAAGTTGATAGCCTTTAAAGGATTTAAGAAGGTGGGGGTCCTTTGATATGGTTTTTACTTTTTAAATGATTCTGCTGTTATGCAAAGAACACACTATAGGGGGGCAAGACTGAAAAGGAAGGAGGCCAGGACATTGTAGTGTTACTGCATTCAGTTGTTTTATTGAGGATATATTTTGGAAAGAGGAATAAGGAAGACCCCAATGCTTAAAAAAATAGTGGTACTATTAAAGGAAATAGGAAAGATTAGAAAAGATTTAGGGGAGAAATCAAGATTTTTGTTTTAGGTGTGTTAGGTTTGAGACTATTATATATGAGATTTTGTAGACTGTTTAGTATATGAAAAGTATACTATACTATGTATAGTATATTTTTGTATATGAAAAGTATACCATTTTAGATGGTCAGAAACTACAGTAGATCTGCTTATAAGTTTGCTTACTAGAATTTTGCCATTACATTATTACTTTTTCTTTTCCATGTGGAGTTCTCCAGTTGCACCTAATATTTTTTAATGACAATTGAGATGCCTATAAAGTATCTTCACTAGCCTTCATCTTTAAAGGCAGCTATAATTATTCTGAATTGTACAGTACAGTAAACTTGATTATTCAGACACTGATAGTTTGTTTATTTTATGGTTATCACTGATCTTTGCTTTTATTAATACCTCCTGCTCTCTCTTGAGGTAATTTCATTGCTTTTAAGTGAAAGGATGTGCAACTAGGATTGTTCAATATTGCTATTGTTAGCATTTCTGAGAAAGGTTTGGTAGAGAAAGTTTTAATACATGGATAAGGTATTATCTGTGAATTTCAGTAATCTATTTATGTTGTCTCCCATATATGGATTGAATTTGTGAGTAGGTAAGAGCAGATTTCGAGATTTTTTTTCTGGATTCTTTAGCCTCTTACAGAAAAATCATTCGCATTTACAAAAAACTAATCTTGAGGAAATGAAAAAATAATCTTTATTAGACTAATAATATTTCACTATACTCTTTTCAAAAATAATTTTAAATGCTCCTTATAAGTAATGCTTTTTATGGAGTATAAAATATCAATAATATTTTAATGTTTTTTATTTTTATTGATTATAAAACATTTAAAAAATTATATGTTTAGATTTAAATTCATATATTGAGCTTTTTATTTTGGAATTTTGTTTGTGAGTTCATGTGGCAAAACACTAATGTAATATAAACGAACAATATAACCATTGTTTTTCCAGTGGTGGAAAAGTTTACAGTTAATTACAATAATCAAGATTTTACAACTTAAATATTGTCAGAGAATTTTAAAAAATGTTTAGATTCCAAGTTTGTTTTTTTTTTTTAAACATTTTTAAAATTATTGACAGTATTACAGATGGCCCATCTCCTCCCACCCCCATATATCTCCCTCTGCCCAGCCTTCTTCGCCCCCCTCCCCGCCCCGGCCTTTACCACACTATTGTCTGTATCCATGGGCTGAACATATCTTCTATCTATTTTACCTAATAATAGATAAACATGTAAATTGACTGTACCTCTGCTATGCCACCAGCCAATCAGCAATGATATGCAAATTAATTCAACAAATATGGTGGTTAATTAGCATACACAGGCTCTGAGTGATGGAGGTGGGATGCTTGCATCATTGCCATGGCTACGACACAGGCATTCTGCCCCATCCCTGGTCTCTCAGGGCCCCTAGGCAGTGTGGGAAGGCGGGGCTGGAGTGGAAAGAGGCGACTCCGGGGCCTGAGTGGAAAGGGGCTGGGCTGGAGTGGAGAGGTGGTGCCGGCAGCCAGGGAAAGCCCATTATAGCATGAATCTTTCTGCATCGGGCTTCTAGTATATATATAAAAGGCTAATATGCAAAGTATCCCCTTGAGAATTCGACTGGGAGTTCGATTACTTGCTATGATGTGCGCTGACAATCAGGGTACGGCGCAGAACGAAGGAAGGCCCAGCAGGCAGCTGGAAGGCCCTGATCATCCGTGATCACCAGCCAGGCTTAGGGACCCTATCTGTACACCAATTTTGTGCACCGGGTCTCTAGTAAGTATACAGTTCTTTGGTTTATCTTTTCTCATTCCCCCCTCACCCTCCCCGAGAATTTAAATTTGAGCAAATTAAGTAGATATGGAATTTTCTTCACTTGCTTTTATAGCATATCTTAGGTATTTTTAGAATTATTATTAACTAGAGGCCCATTGCACGAAGATTCGTGAAATAGGCCATTTTTCCCCTGGCTGCTGGCACCAGTTTTCCTCCAGCACCTGGGACCCAGGCCTTCGCTCTGGCCGCAGTGAGGCTTGGCTTCTCCGCTCCAGCCATAGAGGAGAAGCCAAGCCTCTTCAGTCTTCAGTTGTCTTCAGTCTTTAGTCTTGGCTTGGGCCGGAACCTTCAGTCTTCACTCTGTGCCTGTGTATGCAAATTAACCCTCCATCTTTGTTGGGTTAATTTGCATACTTCTGATTGGTGGGTGATCGTCGCAGAGGTATGGGCAATTTGCATATTTCTCTTTTATTAGTGTAGATATTAACTCTGCCACCTTAGCCAAATAAAGGATAGCAGGTACCATCTACTTAACATGCCTTTAAAATTGCAGTTTCAAAAATAACTCTCCATAGACAAATTTAGACAAATGGTACTGTTAGGTTAATACACTGATGAGGTATAGCAGGTCCTTGAATAATTTTGTTTCATTCAGAGTCATTACTAGTATAACATTGATGATATGCTGTAGGAACTTAACTCATGTATAAACTCATCAATTATCCGATGGTAAAATTGGTTTCATTATACATCGTTTCTCTTAAAATCATGGAACTTATCAATTACATTGAGTGAGGATTTAATGTAATTTGGTTTTCAAATGTGTATAAAAACAAATGTAAGTATAAACATATTTCTATTATAGCAGACTACCAGTTATTCTCAGGCACATTGCTTTAAGCCACATGTATCAAACACAAGGCCCGCGGGCCAAATCCAGCCCGCCAGGCCTTGCAATGTGGCCCGCACCGCGCTGTCATCACTGCACTCCGCTGTCAGTTTATGACATTGTCAGTTTATGACTGTTCAGTAAACCATTCGGCCCGCAATTTAGGCTGGATTTTAGATTTTGGCCCCTTCTCTGATTGAGTTCGACACCCCTACTTAAGCAGTGATGAGGAAAAGCAAAAATTGCTTCATAGGAACATAAGTAACAAAGTATAGAAGTCAGAAGTTGAAATGACCATAATGAGAGAGTATACAATCTAAAACATTTTATCATGATTCACATAATATAAGACCTAAATAGAATAGTTACTTTTATACTTTTCCTTTTAAAAAATGCTGCCAAATGTTAGGAAAACATTTGTAAGGTATGATTTTATTAATTAAATGTACTAGGTTTTAGTTTGAATTCTTGATCTTTTCAGCTTAATTTGTTATCCTTTCATTAACTATGCTTTTGTATAATTTTAATTGAAGTTTAGAATAATGTTCTTTAAGATTGGGAAATTTTCAGTGATCTTCAGAAATGGAATCTAAACCTTTAGCCACAATCCTTGGGACTAAAGGTTTCAGTTAATCTTTAATTCGACATTCAATTAACAATGGTTAGAGTTTTTCTTTAGTTTATTAGATCTTGAATGATTTTATTATCTGGCCAGTAACCCATTATGAGAAATGAATATTTAACTGGTCTAAAATATATTTATTCCTTTGGAAAAAGAGGAATACAGATCTCAAAAACATGATGTTTATGAAACTTTTTTTTCCTAAGGCACAATCCACTTAATAGAGAAATATAAAGTTTTCTTTTAGTGATGCAAAGTTCTGAATTCTAGATTTGAAAAGCTATTTGGTTTTATATTATATATTTAATGTAACATATCAGATACCCAAAGTCGATTTATAGTTGTGAGTACCAGAAATAGAGTTTATTCTTGTGTTGTTATTTATTCTTGAATTATTTTTCATACAACTGTAAACCTACTTTTGTTGTACACTATACATTTTCTCTACCTTGTTATAAATAGTAATAAATTTCTTGTTTTTAAACTTAGCCTTTTATTCCCCTGTGAAAGTTCTTAAAGTAATGTGTAAACTTGCCCAGAGCAAAATAATTATTTAAAAATATTTGGTACAATAAATAGCTATCTTTTGAAAGTTAAACATTAACTCTCTTTCAACTTTGTTGTGTTCAAACTTTTGTGTTGTTCTGTCTTCTACCAGAACTGCTACTTGATGCAAGATATTTGAACTCATTTGATTATACTTTTGCAATGCCTTGTTGAGAAGACGGAACATAGGGAATGCTTTTAAAAAGTTAAAATTATATACATTATTAATGCCTTGAAGTGTTTTCTTTTAAGCTGGTAGATTATAAACCTCTTTATTTAAGTAGTGTTTCTTTTTTTAAACTTGAACTAAAATTACACTACTTTACCCATCAGTACTCTGGATTTTGATTGCCACACAACAGACCTATTAAAACTATCCCTTTTTATTACAACTTCCTCTTGTAATTATTGAAACTGTACAGATTATATAAAATATGCTTAAGATGGTTTCTTCACATTAGATAGCAGTTTCAAGGAGAAATATTTATCAAACAGTACTTTTTAAATAAAAATAATCCTACCAAATGCAGTTTATTTGATCTTGAATGTAAATGGATTGCAAGGACTAGTGTACATATTAGAAAAAAGCTGTTGGGCACAATGTTGAACAGCTATATTTTAAATAATAGCTCTCTTTTTTATAGCTATAAATAAGATATATATAAATGTTGGTGGTACCAAAGTACTGAAAATAGAACTTGTTTATGATAAACTCCATCCTTGGTTCTGTATCCTAAAATGTAACTGAATGATAATAAAGTGCTATTCATCTGCAGGTGCATTGCTTCTACTTAGTTAAAAGATGGTTGAAAGGACAGGAATTAGTAGCATGTTGTATTAGCCTTTTGTAGTGTATTTTGTCCTAAGCATCTTAATTTCCCTGTTTTGAATGCTAAGTAGCAAGGGTCTTGGTTTAGAACTAATACCCATCATGCATGTAAACGGTATGAAAGAGCTGCTTAGTAAGTTAACACAAAGTGTTCTTGTGTCAGTCCTTGTGGAAATAGATACAATACAAACATTACAGCTGAACTCACGGCAAACTCCATTAAGTAAAAACCTGGCCTCATTGTTCAGAAAAAAAGTTTGAATAGTATGCAAGCTCATTTTGTTGAATGTAATGTCAGGCTTTTAGGGACTGTATTGAAGGGTAAGGTTTTGTTAAGTTGAGACCAATTCATTAAGTTTTATTGCCTGGTGAGAAGCAGTAATACTTTATTGTAAGACTTCATCAAATATTCATGGTTAAAGAGAAGTAGTAAATGTATTCAATCAAGTGGTCTTTTGGGGGTTTGAAAAGGATTATGAAGTCTGCTCAGCTGATAGTTTTAACATTCATTGAGGTTGTTTAACAAGGGCAATTTTAATCTCTGAATTTAATTTTGTTGTCCAGACTTGTCTCTTTACTGTCACAAATCTAAGTCCATAAGAATTATGTCACATTATAGGGATAAGTGGATAATATATCTGTTCATATAATTTATGTATTCCCTAAGAGAGTATAATTTAAAAATTATTTTAATTTTGAGTTTGGTTATGAGGGAGTTATGACCTATTTGTTCATTGTGAGGTTGTTACTTTGGTCATACCCTCGCCTCACTTCACTACTGCTGGTGATCTTTTCATGTCTTGGATAATATGTTCTCCTTCACACACATTAAATAATAAGCAGCCTTTGTTTTGGGCAGTTCAAACTGTCCTGAAGAGACATAGTATTTTCTACATGGTATTAGAAATTTCAGTAGCTCTTATTCTTGCACTTGATTTCAGGCTACTTGCCTCCTCTTTTTTATTTCTATGTTATGTTTTAATCTCAGATTTGTGTGGTAGTATCTAATGTACATGAAACTCATCCTTTCCTAGTTCACTACATGTTTATTTATGAACTTAAAGTTTTTTGATTTTTGTAGGTTTTGTCCATTTCAAAGAAAGTAAGCATATTTAACTAAAAGTAAAATTTGTTATTAATGTATTCTTATGTCCTTTCACCTCCATTCCTTAGGCCGATGATGTCGAGGGCAAAATTAGACAAATCATTCCACCTGGATTTTGCACAAACACAAATGATTTTCTTTCTTTACTGGAAAAAGAAGTTGATTTCAAGCCATTTGGAACCTTACTCCATACATACTCTGTTCTAAGTCCAACAGGGGAGAACTTTACCTTTCAGATATACAAGGTAAAAATAAGTCTAAATATTTCTTGGATAAAAGGAACCCATGTGCTGTTTTGTTGTTATTTTCAGTGATTTATTCTAACTTCAGGAAACCAAGTTTTGTCAGCATTGAAAACAAAGATATATTTTGTGTGTGTCTGTGTACACATCTTAATTTGAAACTTCTAAACATTTTCCCACAGGATTGTTATGTGTCCTCCACATTTTCACGCACCTCTGTGATGAGCTTCACCTGACTTTTCTGGCTTTTTCCCTAGGCTGACATGACGTGTAGAGGCTTTCGAGAATATCATGAAAGGCTTCAGACCTTTTTGATGTGGTTTATTGAGACTGCTAGCTTTATTGACGTGGATGATGAAAGATGGCACTACTTTCTAGTGTAAGTACAGTTCTAAAGCAACAGTAGACCTTATTACCTCCACAAAGCTAGCATTTTAATTGTGGCGACCCAATTATTGGGACAGTATAATGATATTTTTCCCAGGAAAGAAAAACTATTGTTTATGAGGCTTGAGTTTTCCTTCATTATGCTTTGGGAGACTTTGAGAATAGAGCTGAATTAAATGCTGTTGTCCGTTAGGGCCCTGAATGTAGGCTTAAACAGTAAAATGAGCTTTGCCTATGTTTTCTTTTACTTGCCACCTATTCATCTTTATAATAGGCAAGTGCACTGAAGTGATGTAAAGAGGTCTGATTTATCCAAGTTGCTGCACACCAATTAAGTGAATTGTACATTCAGAACATAGCAGGTGTACCCATTGGGCCCTCACAGAGTAGCTTGCTGACACTGAAAATTCAGTCAGAGAATGGAAAAGAAAATGGACACTGCATGGGAGCGTGACTGTAATTGACCTGCTTGGCTTTCTGTTTTATCTGCAGATTTGAGAAGTATAATAAGGATGGAGCTACGCTCTTTGCGACCGTAGGCTACATGACAGTCTATAATTACTATGTGTACCCAGACAAAACCCGGCCACGTGTAAGGTAATTGGCAGTATAACACGTGCCCTGCCTTTTATTTCAGAAGAAGGAACTGCTGAAGTTTCCAATACTTGTTATAATAGTGTTGATTTGTTTTTTAAAAATCACCATTATTCATTGGTTATGTACTGATTTATTTCATTGTTCCCTTGGAAACAGTGAGGAAGATTAAGCCAATTTGGAATATCTTGATAATTTTTGGATTTTTTGACAGTTGATGGAAAAAAAAAATCATGCAGATTTTAAAATGTTTATAGTACTCTAGTTATTTGCAATTTTTAAACTGGTCATGTGATATTTTAACTTTAAAATAATTTCTTTACTATAGTCAGATGCTGATATTGACTCCATTTCAAGGTCAAGGCCATGGTGCTCGACTTCTTGAAACAGTTCATAGGTATTACATTGCATCTCCTTCTGTTCTTGATATTACAGGTATGTAAGTTTTGATTTGTACTGAAAGATACTTTCTAGAAAAAAATTTTCAGATTGATCATTTTCATCTCTACAATATGAAGTGCTTACTAATTGAACAAATTGAAGATACTGAATTGAATATATATTGGGAAATCTTGGTTAGGCATGAACATGTTGTAAATATGGTATGACTTATTTGTTCATTTTATTTAGCAACAGTTGCGTTGCTCAGAAACCATGCTCAAATTTTCATGTAGGAGCAGAATATTCTAAAACTTACTGAGGGGGGGAAAAAAAACCCACACCAAATAAGTAGTTCCTGAATAGAATACACATTTCTTAAGAGGGTGTTTTAGCCAAAACCAATTTGGCTCAGTGGATAGAGCGTCAGCCTGTGGACAGAAAGGACCCAGGTTCGATTCTGGTCAAGGGCATGTACATTGGATACAGGCACATCCCCGGTAAGGGGTGTGCAGGAGCAGCTGGACGATGTTTCTCTTTCATCAATGTTTCTAGCTTTCTATCCCTCCCTTCCTCTCTGTAAAAAATCAATAAAATATATATATATTTTTAAAAAGAGTGCGTTTTGTATTCCTAAAATGCATGTCTTCACAACAGTAGTTTATAAGGTGTAATGTGGCCTACTTGTTTTGAAAAGATCTTTCAGTATGAATTAGCCATTGAAATATTATGAATAGAAAAGAGGAAAAGAGACTCTTGAATGGAAAAGTTATCATTAGCTAGAGTTACAGATTATCGATAGTATGTAAATGTGAACTACCAAAGAACCAAGTGGCCCAAGGAATATTTATATTGTTATTATTTCATTCTTGAGTAACACTGTTTCAAATTTACTCTTAAAGTTGCTGATTGTACTGAAAGTCACCTCCCTCCCCAAGAAAATTACTGTACCAGATATTCACATCCAAATTAGGTATTAAATGTTATTAATTCTGTAAGAGTTTTAATCTTTGTGTTTTTTTTGTTTGTTTGTTTTTTAAAAAAAAATATTTTATTGATTTTGTACAGAGAGGAAGGGAGAGAGATAGAGAGTTAGAAACATCGATGAGAGTCAGTCATCGATCTGCTGCCTCTTGCACACCCCCTACTGGGGATATGCCTGCAACCAAGGTACATGCCCTTGACCGGAATCGAACCCGGGACCCTTCAGTCCCCAAGCCGACGCTCTATCCATTGAGCCAAACCGGTTTCGGCTAATCTTTGTTGTTTTTTTTAAACTATAACACTTAACATGCACAAAAATGTAAACCTTTTAAAAATGCTATTTTGGAATTTTGTCAATTTGTTTAATGACAAAAAAAATACACTGGATGTGGGACTAAAATATATAAATAGGCTAGTAGGCAAATTATTAGTGTCTTCCTTTTTAATGTAATATAGTGGTTTTGTTTAGCCAGGCTAAATAAAATTAAAGTTATCCCAAAACAGATTTTGAATTGATCCTGTAGATTAATAAATTGGAGGAAAAGCATGTTTTTAAAAGGGAGTTCCATGTTTATAGAGTTGAATTATGTTTTCACGTGACTTTCCTACTGCGAAATGGTTTAGAAGTTTGGGAGATAAAGCAGTCATTACTAAAGTTAATATCAAAAGTTTTGTTTCACCTTCACTAACTTAGTGACTTGTAAAATATAGAAACATAATACAAATGATAACACTTCTTTTTAGCTAAGCTGAAAATTGTTTAGCTTCTGTTTACTTACAGAGCTTGGTCTTGGTGCTACATGAAGGGACTTTTTTTGTGGTGATTTTAATCTGTAGTTCACATAAGTAGTCTTTGTCTTCTCTAGTGGGTAATGTGTCAGCAGGGGTTGTTTCTGTGAAGCCTCTTAACCACTTTTTTCTGTCTGTTCCAACCAATGAAGTCCTTGATACTTAGCACCAATTAGCAGATAAAGAATTTTATTTCTTAAATTTCAGTGAAGAGTCATCAATAATGGTAGCCTTTATTCATTGCAAACTGAAGTCTGTTAAGAGAATAGACTAAACATGCTAAAGGACTTCTGAATTTGAAAACTGGGGTATCAGCCTTTATTTTCAGCACTACCATTTCTTGGCATTATAAAATACTAAAAATGCCTTATCAGCTGTTCTCATTAAGATAGTTCTAGATTCCATACCCAGTCCTTTTAAAAAGTGAAATTTTCTCCTCGAAGTCATTTTAATTGCCTGTTTCTTCATTATTTTGTGTGTGTGTTTTCTTAACTTTGTGGATTTTTTGTGCATGCTTTGGATCTCCTTTTGCAATTCAGGATATTCTTTATATTGAGATGGCCTTTTGCTTACTTGACTAGAGCCAGATAGAGTGATAATTAAAACTTACCATCTGCCGGAACCAGTTTGGCTCAGTGGTAGAGCGTTGATCTGCGGACTGAAAGGTCCCAGGTTCGATTCCTGTCAGGGTTATGTACGTTGGTTGCGGGCACATCCCCGGTAGGGGGTGTGCAAGAGGCAGCTGGTCGATGTTTCTCTCTCATCTACGTTTCTAGCTCTCTATCTCTCTCCCTTCCTCTCTGTAAGAAATCAATAAAATATATTAAAAAAAAAACTTACCATCGATGACCTGTGTATTTGTTACTTTTTTATTCTAGTGGACATGAAATGGTATTTCCTTTGATTTTGATTTCCTTGTGGCTAGTGATGTTAAGCATCTTTTCATGTGCTTATTGTCCATTTGAATATCTTCTTGAGAAATGTGTGTATACTTCCTTTGCCCATTTTTAAAATTGGGTTGTCTTTTTCTTATTGAATTATAAACATTTTTTAAGAAGTCTAAATACAGGTCTCATATATATGATTTGGAAATATTTTTTTACCCTTTTGGGGTTGTTTCTTAATAGTATAATTTTAAGCACAAGAGTTTTAAATGTTTATATAGCCCAGTTTATCTATTCTTTCATTGCTTGTGTTTTGGTTCTGTTATCTAAGAAACCATTACCTAACCAAAAGTCATGAAGATTTACTCCTTTTTTCATCTAAGAGTTTTATAGCTTTATCTCTTACATTTAGGTCTATAATCCATATTGAGTTCATTTTTGTGTGGTGTGAGGAAAGGGGTCCAACTTCATTCTTTGTTTCTGGCGATCCCTTTGTCTGAGTGTCATTTGTTAAAAGACTGTTCTTTCCCTCATTGAATTGTCTGTCTTCTCAAAAATGGACCACAAATATAAGGGTTTATTTTTAATTGTCAATTCAATTCCTTGATCTGTATATCTATCCTTGTGCTTGATTACTGTAGCTTTGTAGTAAGTTGTGAAATTAAGAAATGTGAGTCCTCTAACTTTTGTTCTTTTTCAATTTTGTATTGTCTCTTCTGGGTTCTTTGCATATCCATATGAATTTTAGAATGAATTTATTAATTTCTGAAACAAAAAGGCCAGCTGGGATTTTGATAGGGACTGCATTGAATAATTTGTAGAGTATTATTGATACTGTAACAATATTAAGTATTGTGATCCATGAATTAGCTCAGATTTTAACATTCTTTGTTTCTAAGTCTCTACTGATCAGAAAATGAAGACTTAGAGAACTAAGGTGACTTGTCCTTACATTTGTGAATGACAGAATAGTCCTCAAGCTCATGTTCTCTGATTGTGCAGTATTCTTTTTATCCATCATATTTTGATGTTTTCCTTGTCTACTACTTAGTCTAATGTAGATAGCATAGACAAACATCAAGGAAGATTGGTGCTACTCAGATGCAGTGAAGAAAGGATTGGTATCATAGTCTCATTTTACTCTCTAAAAAACTATTTGCTTTTTTTTTTTTAATATATTTTTATTGATTTTTTACAGAGAGGAAGGGAGAGAGAGAGAGCTAGAAACATTGATGAGAGAGAAACATCAACCAGCTGCCTCCTGCACACCCCCCACCGGGGATGTGCCCGCAACCAATGTACATGCCCCTGACCGGAATCGAACCTGGGACCCTTCAGTCCGCAGACCAACGCTCTACCACTGAGCCAAACCGGCTTCGGCACTATTTGCTTTTATAAGAGTTTTTTTAATGAAGTGAAAGAACTATTGCAAACTATGAAGGTTATTGGATTAAAGTAAGGAAGTTATATAAGTTGAGCTTTGGAACCCTTAGATATCAGAAAATATTTGCATTTGGAATTGATTATCCAAACCTTAATCTCTTGTTTGTACAGCTACTTTATTTATTTATTTATTTATTTATTTATTTATTTATTTATTTATTTATTTTTAATATATATATATATATATATATATATATATATATATGTTTTTTATTGATTTTTTACAGAGAGGAAGAGAGAGGGATAGAGAGTTAGAAACATCGATGAGAGAGAATCATCGATCAGCTGCCTCTTGCACACCCCTACTGGGGATGTGCCCGCAACCAAGGTACATGCCCTTGACCGGAATCGAACCTGGGACCTTTCAGTCTGCAGGCCGATGCTCTATCCACTGAGCCAAACCGGTTTCGGCTGTACAGCTACTTTAAATGAAAATAAAACTAAGATGCATATGGCAACACCCCCGTCAATTAAAATATTTTTTAAGTTTAAATTTGAAGATAGCTTTAATTTCACAAATAAATATGTTTTTGCAAAAGGATTGCACCTATAATTTTATTTGGCAAAAATAATAGTATTATTATTTGATTTATAATGAATAATCCTTTGACACTGTAACTTTTGTGTATGTATAATAGTTTTAAGAAAATCTGTTTTTCTAGACTAGCATATATATATATATATATATATATATATATATATATATATACACACACACACATATATATATATATATTGAGATTGTAAATGATAAAGGCATTATGTCGGGTAAAGGAAATGTTATTTTGCTTTATTTCTTTAGCGGAAGATCCATCTGAAAGCTATGTGAACTTAAGAGACTTTGTGCTTGTGAAGCTTTGTCAAGATTTGCCCTGTTTTTCTCGGGAAAAGTTAATGCAAGGATTCAATGAAGATATGGCAATAGAGGCACAACAAAAGTTCAAAGTAAATAAGGTATTGAAGTATACAACTTAAATATTGCAAATACATTAAGAATACATGTGTGGGAAGTAACAGTTGTTATACAGGCTCTGAAGCCAGATTGTTTGGTTTCTAATCTGGCTCCACCACTTGGTCTGTAGGAATTAGAAAAGAAAAAATTATCTTAGGGCAATTTAGTTTGTCTCCTGTGCCTCAATTTCCTCATTAATGGAGTGGGAAGATAGTTTATTTAATGGCTGTGTTAAGTGTAACAAGCAGAAAAAGGCGAATATTGGGATCTTATTTTTGCTTTTTAAGAAAATGTTTATCTAAACTGGTAAAGTACTTAATACCCCTGGAGATAGTTTTGGCAGGGAGAAGGGGTTGAAATAAAACACTTAACTTTCACTTTATATTTACTTGAGTTTTAAAGTAGTAAAGCCCTGCCCGCATGAGTTCATGGTTCAATTCGGGACATATGCCTGGGTTGGCCTAGGTTGCAGGCTCGATCCCCAGTGTGGGGAATGCAGGAGGCAGCTGAATAATTATTCTCTCTCTTCACTGATTTTTCTTTCTCTCTCCATCTTCCTTCCTCTGTGAAATCAATAAAAAATATATTTTAAAAATAAAGTAGTAAGTAACTTAAGATAGGTGCAGAAAAAAATAGCATGGGAGTTGAGAGGAGGAAATTTATTATTTATGTAAGCAAGGGAATCAGTGTTTTGGGTATCCTAGCCTTAAAGAACGGGTAGGATTTGGATTATGAAAGTATGTGGAACGAAGGGAATTCCAAAAATAAGGACTAACATTTGATACTATTGACCTACCCTCCTTTGGCTTCTAAGGCATTATTGTTCCTGGTTTTCCACTTAACATTGTGATCATCTTTTTTTAAAATTGGGAAATTTTAATTAACAAGTATCAAATGCACTTTACATTCATAACTGCAATACTGAAATTGTGACATTTTTTCAAAAAAAGTTAGTGATTTTCTTTTTCCAAGAAATACAGAGATCCAACTATAAGCATTAATATGGCCAGTCTAGGTCACTGTTTTTTAGTTAATGCTAATATCTAAACAGGTGTTCCCATTTCACATTTACAGTAGGGCAGGCTGTGAACTTCTTTCTGCATCATTGAATTTTAGCAGAAATTCTGTGAGATAATTTTAAGGAATGTCAGATTTTTGAAGTGCAAACTCAAACTACATTGGGATCATTTTTTTGCTTGAAGTACATCTGACTTGCAAGTACGGGTGATTTTTTCTTTTCTCATTCCTTGGGAAGATATTTCTGCAATAAGTCTGTGTCTTCTTTACTATGACTGGTTGTTTGTAGGAAAGATTTATCAGCTCTGTGGTTAGTTTTGTATAGTTGATGAAAATCTATAAAAACATAATATAATTTAAGGAAAAAAATTGTTTTTCAAAGGCTGCAGGAACAGGAAAGAATAGCACTTTGTATAAGCACAAACACTTAAAGCTAATCATACTGCAGGTAGACCTAATATAGTATTAGAAAGTTATATAAAAATGAACAAAAGATACATGTTCACTTCTATTGCTCTAATAGTCAAACATTAGATCTCCATGATAGTTGCACTGTAGCAGTTTGCTAGTTCAATTTAAGAGTTCGAAGTCCTTTTTGTATGTTTGGCCTAATGATGTCCACATCCCAAATAAATTCAGTTCAGAAATGGAAATTAGGACATACTCCATTTAACAAAGCACAAGGATATGCTACTAGAAGTTGCTATCCTTCCTTGGCTAATACAGAAATTAAAATTTTGGAAGCAGAAAAATGACACCATCCAATAATTCCAGCAGCAAGAATGATTCCTACCATTCTTGCAAAGAAAATATCACTGCAAAGTTGGAAAGTGGGATCATGGAAAGAAGACAATATCAAGGCCACTTGCCACACAACTAAATGAAACACCTGTCATACTCATTAAGTTTAATAAACAAAACATTCCTAGACATCCAGTTACATTGATTCCATATACATAGTCAAACTGGATTTTGCCAGCCAGAAACTGTGACTCCAAAGGCAAGGCAAAAACCATGGGTCCTATCAGATCAGTTTCATTCATGATGTTGCTGTCGCCTACTTTTTTAAAAAATTGATTTTAGAGAGAGCGAGAAACATCAGTTTGTTGATCTAGTTATTTATTTTTAAAAACATTTTTATTGATTTCAGAGAGGGAGAGAGAGAGAGAGAAACATCAATGATGAAAGATCTTTTATAATTCTAATATTTCTTTGACTGTTTTTTTCTGTCCTCTGCCTGCCCTTTAACTGCCCCTGTACTCTAGGGTTCCAACCTCTCCACTCTTCTTGTTGTTGATGCTTTTCCTAGGAGATCTTAACCAGGCTTACAGTTTTAACTCTTCCTATATATCGATATCGCTTAAATCCTTACCCTTAGACTAGAATTTTCTTCAGATTTTTTGTTGTTCTGCCTCCTGACTCTCTCTAGACTGATAATTCACTGTCAATCCACATCCTGCTCCACATCCCATCTTTCCTCTTTATTTCTAGAATCCTTGTTCCCTTAGCATTCTTACTTGTGCTATCTCAGTTCATACCCTCTTATTTTTTTTTTCTTTTGCCTGATTTAAAACTCAGCTTCCTAATTGGTCTGCCTGCCTTTCTTTTTGTGTAGCTGAGAGAATGCTTTACTTGGCAAATTTGCGTACTTTGTTCACTTTCCCATTTCTGTCACTTACTAGATAAAAAGCCCAGCTTTTTAATGCAGTATATAAGGCTCTGTATTCTTGCTCCAATGTCAGTCTACTTTTGCACCTTACTTTTCATTTTGTGCTCCAGCATTATCAAGCTCCTGTTCTGCATGCATACACATACACACATATGATGCCCTTACTTCTTTCTGGAATGGTATGCTATCTTTCCTTTAAGATTCAGCTCAGGCTGAAACTGGTTTGGCTCAGTGGTAGAGCGTTGGTCTGCGGACTGAGGGGTCCCAGGTTCAATTCTGGTCAGGGGCATGTACATCGGTTGTGGGCATATCCCCAGGGGGTGTATGCAAGATGTAGCTGGTCAATGATTCTCTCTCATTGACGTTTCTAGCTCTTTCTCCCTTCCTCTCTGTAAAAAATCAATAAAATATATTTAAAAAAAAAGAGAGAGAGAGAGAGAGAGAGAGAGAGAGAGAGAGAGAGAGAGAGAGAGAGATTCAGCTCAGGATTCTCCCAGGAATCCCCTTCTAACATTTCTCTCATTCCCAAGTTATGCTCCCATAATACTTTATGTGTATTTCTATCACTTGTGTTACCCACTAGACTGCTAAGTAGCTCCTTGAGGACAGAGACTATCTTTTACTGCTTTTCATCTGGTACCTAGCACAGTTTCTGGACTATGGTATGTATTCAATATACTCTATGTTCTTTTGAGAAATGTATATAATTTTTTTGTTTCATTTATTAGAAACATGCTAGACGGGTTTATGAAATTCTTCGCCTACTGGTAACTGACATGAGTGATGCTGAACAATACAGAAGTTACAGATTGGATATTAAAAGAAGACTAATTAGCCCATATAAGGTAGGACTTTCAAGAGTCTTAAACATTATATTTTTTGCCCCTATTTAAAATGGAGAAGAAAGTTTAGCAAATGCCAATGTATGGGCAATTCCAAATCATTTTGCTAAATTAACTTTTACAAAAGTAAAAATGTTCTTCTGGTTAGTTATAAGAATTCTCACTGTCATAATTTTCTAATGTAAGCTATAAATATCTTTCATGCACTTAAAAATTAACCCTAAGAATAGTTTACCAATGGCTTTTGTTGTTTTCTTTCATTTGTATACAATTTTAAAAAATATGAATGTCCAGATTCTTCCCTAACAAATTATCTTTAGTTTTTTTCTGAGTCTGTCTCCCCATTTGTTATATACATTCTGTTTTCTTTGCTCCCTCCTTCCTAAATATGGCCTTTGTTGCCATTAATATTTTACCATAATTGAACTTAGTATATTTTTTATTTTTTAAAATATATTTATTGATTTCAGAGAAGGGAGAGGGAGAGAAAGATAGAAACATCAATGATGAGAGAGAATTATTGATCAGCTGCCTCCTGCATGCCACTCACTGGGGGTCAAGCCTGCAACCTGGGCATGTGCCCTGACTGGATTCAAATCGTGACCCTCCTGGTTCATAGGTTGATGCCCTACCACTTAAGCCACCCCAGCTGAACAAAACTGTTTTTAGTATCATAAAATAATTTATACCCATTTAATATTTATGTGACATTTTACATAGGCTGACTAGCAAGTGGGGGATGATGAATTTTGAGTGTGAATAGTATTCACAAAGTTAGGCCAAATAATGGGAATTTCTATAGTTCACAAAAATAAGTATTTCCTACTCTAAAGCATTATAGTGACTTTTTTATATTAAGTATCTTCATCTATCTAACATCCTCACCTACCTGAAAGACAACCAAAAACTAGTTATAAAACTCTTCAGGTTCTTAACAGCCAAAATGGTTATCATCATTCTTGAAATAAAGCTCAGAGGCAAATTACAAATTCTTCAGATACTTGTTCAAACCCTTTTTAACAATGTACTTTTTAATAAATTTAGTTATCCAGTGTTCTATCCCATTGAAAAAACCAAGAAAGCTTGAGGGTCCCACTCTCCCACTTTGGTTTGAAGGCCACAATGCTTAGGATAGGAAACCTACTACAAATTGGAAAAGCCTAGAAATGAGTTCAAATGCCCAGCTGGTGTGGCTCAGTGGTTGAACATTTACATTACGATTCATAACAGCAAAATTACAGTTATGAAATAGCAACGAAAATAATTTTATGGTTGGGGTCACCACAACATGAGGAACTGTACTAAAGGGTCGTGGCATTAGAAAGGTTGAAAACCACTGAACTAGGAGATCATGGTTTGTTTCCCCATCAGGGTTCAAGGATGTGTTAGGGACTTAATCCCCCGTGGGGTTGTGCAGGAGACAGCTGGTCAATGATTTTCATCATTAATGATTCTCTCTCCCTTTCCTTTCCTCTCTAAAATCAATAAAAATATATTTAGGGAAAAAAGAAATGAGTTAAATGTCCTATAGGCATGGGAATACCGTGTTTCCCCGAAAATAAGACCTAGCGCAACTTTGGGAGAAAAAATTAATACAAGACACTGTCTTGCCGAAACCGGTTTGGCTCAATGGATAGAGCGTCGGCTTGGGGACTGAAGGGACCCGGGTTCGATTCCGGTCAAGGGCATGTACCTTGGTTGTGGGCATATCCCCAGTGGGGGCTGTGCAAGAGGCAGCTGATCGACGACTCTCTCTCATCAATGTTTCTAGCTCTCTATCTCTCTCCCTGCCTCTCTGTACAAAATCAATAAAATATATTTTTTTTTAAAAAGACACTCTTATTTTCGGGGAAACGGGTAGTTAAGATTTCCTTGTTGAATGTATGCAGATGATTTTCTCCAATTGTCATTCCAAGCTGATATTCGTGTACTTTGTTTTGTTACCACAGCATTCTCAAATACAGAATTAAATTTAAGAATAAAGTAAAATTGCCAAATAGTGAGTGCAGTTTAGAATTTTTTTTAGGTTTGTAAAATATATGCCTACATTTTAATGGGGAAAGTTTGGAATGTAAAATTTACATTTTTATTTTAACACATTTTATGAAAAGAAATTATAATTTTGATTGTTGCTAACTTATTACTGAGTTATGATTGATTTATTGATAGAAAAGTCCACTGATTTTGTCTGCCTTTATTTAAGGGATCAAGTTTACATACAACTTAAACACTGTCCCACTAAGAAATTATTTGGATAGATATTAGAATTACTAATACTTTACTTTTAAAGTTCTTTAAACATTGATAACTTTATTTGTATTGATGCCAAGAAGAGGTAAAAATAACCTGTATTAACTAGAATCATTTTTTTAAATCACAAAAAAACAACACATCTCTAGAACAGAAGTAATTTTCAGTTGTTCAAGATAAATTTGAACAATTTCCCCCCAAAAAAAGATAAAATTGGTGCAGCTGCTTGGTCTTAGCATTAAACCTTTTATATTGTTTTAAAGGCATATTTAACTCCTAATTGGTTTACAAACATAAAATCTAGAATGGGTGTTTTCTCATTGGGTTTGGAACCAGGAATGAGGTCTAGTTCTACCTTTTACAGGTTATGTGACTGTCAATAGCAACTATAATATTTACTGGGCTTCTGTTCTGTAACATGGAAATGCAGAGCTCCATAGTGAGGAACTGTTTAGAAATACATTACACTGTGCATATTTTTAAAGATTTTTTAAAAAATTTCCCTTTGGTTTAGCAGATTTTAAAAAATATGTTTTTATTTTGAGAGAGAGAGAGAGAAAGAGAAACATCAGTGTGACAGAGAAACTTCAATTGGTTGCCTTCTGAATTTACCCTGATTGGGGATCAAACCTGAAATCTGGGCATGTGTCCTGATCAGAATCAAACCACAACCTTTCGGTGCATGGGATTACACTCAACCAACTGAGTCACACCAGCCAGGGCTTCTTTGTGATAAATTTACATATATAGCTTTATACTTTTCCCATGAAGTTATTATTTTTTTATTCCTAGGTACTTAGCTCTCTTGAATTTAATTCATAGATTTGCCATGCCAATTAAAAGTATAATAGAGTTTAATTCTGACTTCCATCTGAAAAAAAATTGGCAGTGAAGAAAATGAAGATAGTAAGGGAGGGGGAGATAAAGTCGGGAAGTATGCTTTCTTAGAAAGTTGAAAACAGCATAATAATTTAAAACATTATGTTACAGGCATGTGATTAATTCTATTATTTGGAACAGAACTGATGACTATATTTAAAAACTTAATATGATAGTTTTATTATATATATATATATATATATATATATATATATGAATTTAATATGATTGGAAGCAGCTTCAAGCAATGGATTACTAAATAAGTGGTACAACTGGTTTGCAATTTAGATAAAGGGCTTATATTCCTATCACATAACATAATACATTTTAAAATATATTTTTATTGATTTCAGAGAGGAAGGGAGAGAAATGGAGGGCTAGAAACATAATGATGATAGAGAATCATTGATCGACTGCCTCCTTTTTTTTTTTTTAAATACATTTTATTGTTTTTTTACAGAGAGGAAGGGAGAGGGATAGAGAGCTAGAAACATTGATGAGAGAAACATCGACCAGCTGCCTCTTGCACACCCCCTACCAGGGATGTGCCCGCAAACCAAGGTACATTCCCTTGACCGGAATCGAACCTGGGACCCTTCAGTCCACAGAACGATGCTCATTCCACTGAGCCAAACCGATTTCAGCAATCCTCTCATTATTGATGTTTCTATTTCTTTTTTTTCTTTTAATATTTTATTGATTTTTCACAGAGAGGAAGGGAGATGGATAGAGAGCTAGAAACGTCGATGAGAGAGAAACATCAACCAGCTGCCTCTTGCACACCCCCTCCTGAGGATGTGCCTGCAGCCAATGTATTATACATGCCCTTGACCGGAATCGAACCTGGGACCTTTCAGCCTGCAGACCGACGCTCTATCCACTGAGTCAAACCGGTTTTGGCTGATGTTTCTATCTCTATCTCTCCCTCTTCCTTCCTCTCTGAATGTATGGGAGAGAGGACCCCCCTCTCTATTTTTATTAAATACATTTATTAAATGCAAATAAAAATAAATTAGAAAATAAAATCTAAGAATATAAAGACACATATCAGCATTCTTAGTCTAACCAATAATTGTGTTTGTTGCTTAGAAAAAGCAGAGAGATCTTGCTAAAATGAGAAAATGTCTTAGACCAGAAGAACTGACAAACCAGATGAACCAAATAGAAATAAGCATGCAACACGAACAACTGGAAGAAAGCTTTCAGGATCTTGTGGACGATTATCGACGTGTTATTGAACGCCTTGCTCAAGAGTAAAGATTATACTGCTCTGTACAGGAAGTTTGCAAATTTCTGTACATTGTGTAGTGAAAAATATAACTAATTTTAAAATCTTGTAACATTTTACTTACATTAAAAGTTATCTATCTTTAGTTGAATATTTTTTTTTGGAGAGAGTGTATATTTTAAAATACTGTTTAGAGTCTATGAGCATATATTACATTTTAAAGATACAGCTTCTGAAATGTCAGTGCAAAATTGCTTGCCTTCTTAAACAGTATAATAAATGCTTAGTTGTGTTACATTAATGTGTGATGATATGATTCTTAAATACTTTTTCAGTCATGTTAAAAGCTTTAGGTTTTAAGCTGTTATTATTCTTCCCACTCTTTGCTTCTAAGATTTTACATCTGACATCTTTAAAACTCTTTTTTTTGAGGTCTTCCTAATTTGTTTTTCCTATATGATTTTTCTAAATAGAAATGTTCCAAGTATAGATTTATTTTAAGCAAACTCCAGTTAACCACTTGTTTAGGGGTAGCATGGATAAGAGAGAAGGGAGAAACTAGATACAGCCTAAAACCTAAGTGTTCAGCATCAGATATTAATTGAAGACAATTTAGAAGTTAGTTTTAGTATAACTATTTTATAAATAACAATAATATAAGATAATAATTTGCCAAAACCGGTTTGGCTCAGTGGATAGAGCGTTGGCCTGGGGACTGAAAGGTCCCAGGTTCAATTCCGGTCAAGGGCATGTACCTTGGTTGCGGGCATATCCCTGGTGGGGAGTGTGCAAGAGGCAGCTGATCGATGACACTCTCTCATCGATGTTTCCAACTCTCTATCCCTCTTTCTTCCTCTCTGTAAAAAAAATCAATAAAATATATTTTAAAAAATAAGATAATAAGATGAAAATCAGTTTATAAAAATCCAATTTACACCATAATTGAAATCTTGTGAATAATGAGGTGGATATCTGTTGTGATTGGTTACAAGGTTCCAAGATTTTGAAGTCCAACAAGAAAAAAAAAAATGGTAAATAGTATATTGTTACTTTATCTTTATTGGAGTATAAATTGCTTGCTACAGAATCATAAAAGTAAAAGCTTGGTGTTTATAATGCGTATCAGAAAGTAAGGTTGTTATATAACCTCCAAAATGGTATATAACTTGAACTTTAATTTTTAATTTTTTTTAAGAGAAAGGAAGGGAGAGGGAAAGAGAATTAGAAACATCAGTAATGAAAGAGAATCATTGATTGGCTGCCTCTTGTACACCCCACACTAGATCCAGCCTGCAACCCTGGCATGTGCCCTGATCGGGAATCAAACTGTGACCTACTGGTTCCTAGGTTGGCACTCTTATCACTGAGCCACACTAGCTGGGCAGTATATTTATTTTACATATCATAACATATGGTAACCTCCCACATATATTGTTCTCCTACTTACTGTTTAAACTTTAAACTTCTGAAGATCATTGGAGCTATCTTGTTTAATGCAGTTATTTCACTGTATGGTTATACCATAAGTTACTCTACCAGACCACTATTATTTAGGTTATTCCAATACTTTCCATTACAAACAACACACAATGCATGTTCTTATACATGTGCTATGCTTAGATGTAGGAATACAGTAGGCCCTTGAACAAAGCAGGGGTCAGGGGCATCAACCACCCGCACATAATAAAATTCATATATAACCCAAGTCAGTCCTCCATGTATGCAAATTCCCAACTGTGGATTAAAAATACAATTGACGTTTGTAATGTGCATGTCCACTTGAACACATAAATTTTAAATCTACGTAGAAGAGGACCACACAGTTCACTCCTATGTTATCCAGAAATTTACCTATAGTTTAAAGCCCTAGAATCAGAGACGTTAGTCTGACCTCATTCTTACAGTGATAATATATTTACGACAGTTATAATTATTAACATGAACCAAGGTTACAGAAGCTTAATATTGTACCAGTCTGGAATAAGCTCTATGCAAATAAGAGCATAATGGACTTCTCTAACCATCCACAGTTAGAAATGTGCATTATCTTAAAAGCACAATGAGTTGATGCTTAGGCCTGTGCACATGACTTTGTTTATTCCTTTAGTCTTACTTTTCTCAAACTTTACCATTCAGTGCTCTATAGCAGGGTTTCCCAGTCTCAGCAATATAAACATCTTGGGGCAGGCCATTCTTCGTTGAGCAGGCTGACCTGTGTATTGTGACCTGGTTAACAGCATCCCTGACCTCTACTCACTGATGCCAGTAGTGCTACCTCCCGTTGTAATAACCAAACATGTCTCCAGACATTGCCATACGTCCTCTGAAAGGCAAAATCACCCTTGAGAACCACTGTTACGTGGGACTGAGTATTCTTCCACTGTAAGCACTATCTATTATGTAACTAGAGGCCTGGTGCATGAAAATCATGCACTGGAGGGAGGTCCCTCACCCCGGCCTGCACCCTCTTACAGTCCAGGAGCCCTCAGGGGCAGGAGGAAACCTAGCAATCGGGAAGACAATGCCCCATCACACCTCTGCTGCTGCCATTGCTGGCAGTGCAAGCTTAGCTGGCCCTGGTTACTTGAGCCTAGGGCAGCCCTGAGCAGCTAGGCAGCTGCCATCCGAGGCTTGCCTGCACCTCGGGCCGCTCCTGGGCAGCTGTGGGGCTGAAGGGACTGGGGGACTCCAGAGTCAGGCGCCTGCTGCCCCAGCGAGGCTGAGGGGACTGGGCGCCACCATCTTGTGGGTGTGGGCACTGCCATCTTTGGGGGTGTGACTCAATTAGCATATCCCCTCATTGGCTGTGGGCATTGCCTCTTTGAGGGCAGGGCGGACAATTAGCATATTCCCTCTTTATTAGATAGGATATTAGAACACTTCAATTCCAAACACCTTCGTTCTAATAGTATTTCGTAGTTTGATATTCCATAGTTTGAGCTCCCTGTGTTTAACCCAACCCTATATTAATGCACATTTGGGTTTCCTATCTTCTCATACGAGCATCATGTCTAGGCCCCATTCTTGTGTAAGTATATATGCAAAATAGTGATGGAATCTCTTGAGTGAAGCGTATGTATAGCACTTCACATTTTGGTAGTTTTGCACACGTGAGATAATAGAGAAATCTGAATATGGACTTTGTTAGATGACATGGAATTTTGTTAATTTTCATAGTTGTGATAGTATGATTGTGTAGATTAAAAAATGTCTTTATTCCTCTGCGTCACATATTTTAAGTATTTAGGGTCAGAGTCCTGACCTCTACAAATTATATTCAAATGGTCCAGAAAAAAAATATTTGTGTAGGTGGGATATATATACACATATGTACATACATATATGCATAAACATATGTACAGAAAGAAAGTAAATGTGACAATCTTTTTTAAATTACTGAATGTAGGTGGAAGATATATAGAAGTGTTCACTGTATGATTCAACTTTTCTAAGTTTTCAAAATAAAAATTAGAAAAGATACTGCATATATAAAAAAAAAAACTATGAAAAAGGAACAATAAGAAAGAGTTCTTGGAAATTTAAAATTATTTTTCTAATTCAAGCAGCAGAAATGTAGGGTATAAAGCTGAAGAAATTTCCCAGAAGATCAAAAAGAGAGAAATTATGAGAGAGGAGATAAATCAATGTGGGAAATCTGGTAACCTGCTTATTTTCATTTTAGAGTGGAAAGGCAAACAGGGTATTTTCAAAGAATGAGAGGATAATTGCTTAGAAATTCAGAAATGAATCTTCAAACTAGAAGAGCTCACTGAAGATTGAGCAAGATTAAATTGTCACTAACATCCACTGAGTGCTTACTATCTGCTAAGCACTGCATCAGTCATCTCAGTTTTCATAACCCTGTGGTGCTCAAGGTATGATCAAGTGAGGTTATTTCTCTCAAGTTTACATAGTAAGTGGCAGAGCTAAGATTTTACCCCAAGCAGTATAATTCATTTGCATGCTTTTTTAAAAAATATATTTTTATTGATTTCAGAGAGGGAGAGAGAGATAGAAACGTCAATAATAAGAATCACTGGCCAAAACCGGTTTGGCTCAGTGGTGGAACTGAGGGTTCGATTCCGGTCAGGGGCATGTGCATTGGTTGCGGGCACATCCCCAGCAGCTGGTCGATGTTTCTCTCTCATCGATTTTTCTAGCTCTTTCTCTCCCTTCCTCTCTGTAAAAAAATCAATAAAATATATTTAATGTGGGGCATGCAGGAGGCAGCCATTTCTTATGAGTATCTGAAGAGCTGTTGTGCATAAGATGCTACACGAAGTGCCTTATAAATGTCCTGTAAAAATGTTTTTTAAGATCTGCAGTGTTATTTTGTACACAGGCTGGAACAGGGGTGAATCTTTTCTACGATCTTTCTGGGGTTACCTGTATCTTAAAATTGGAAGGTGTGGAGTTAGAGTTGGATTAGGTGATCTTTGAAACTCTTTCCAGTCCTTCAACTAACTGTATTCTCTTCCAACTTAATAAAAGGCCAGTTGGAAAATGTGCTTTGGTTAGACTCTCAGTTCACCTGGACAGTTCTTTAGATTTTTAATTAATAACTTTGGCAGGTGAATCTGTGTGGAAGTCTTGGGCTGTACAGTTTGTTTGCCTAGCTCTCTTGAATCCCCTTTGTGAAGGCTGTGGGACCACCACAGTGAAGCTTGTTTGCTGTCTGCTACTGGAGCAGCTGCTGCTTTTCTTCCTTTATCCTTTATCAAGCAAAAGAAAATTCAGTGATGCTTGTGTGTGCTCCAGGAGAATGCTCTCCAGACAGGTTATTCTCTGGGCTAAAGTGGATGGGTGAGCACAGAGGAGCTCAGCTCAATGGGGAGAGAGGTCGAGGCAGCATCTGCCCTCTTGATTGTTTCAACATTTTCAGTCTTGAATATAGAATATAGAATGTGTGCAGTGAGAGGCGAGCAGAAGTTAAGAAATGCACTACAGCTTAGTCTGTCAGCCAGTTTGGGGAGTGAAGATGGAGTGTGGGAGGGGAGAGAGGGGCATGCAGCTAGTGTACTTTTTCTATTCCTAAATCTCTTGTTATTTCATAATCTCCACTTTGGATATTCTTACTGAAGTGTATTTGGCATAACTATTAACTGACCAAAGAGTATTGGTTCATGCTGATAGGCAGGAAATAAAGTCACAAATATTTTCAAACACTGACTTTAATGGTCAAACTTCTTTCTCTATGAACCGGTCTCATACAATCTTACAAAACCATCTATTTTTACTCACACGTACTAAGAATTAAAGAGCAAACACAGAGCCAGAAATCCAGCCAAAGAATAAACAAGGATGGCCAAAACCAGTTTGGCTCAGTGGATAGAGCATCGGCCTGCGGACTCAAGGGTCCCAGGTTCGATTCTGGTCAGGGGCATGTACCTTGATTGTGGGCACATCCCCAGTGGGGGTATGCAGGGGCGTGTGCAGGAGGCAACTGATTGATGTTTCTCTCTCATCAATGTTTCTAACTCTCTATAAAAAAATCAATAAAATATATTTTAAAAAAATAAAGATGGACAAATAGGAGACGTTAACTAGGAATGTACCATCACTTCAAGAGGGAAAAGAAAAAAAAAAAACCCACATACACAGTACAATCAATAATATTACAGAAGGCTAGGAACAATTACAGAAGATAAACAAATGCAGAGTGAAGGCAAATAAAAAAGAATGCACAGTAGAATGCAATAAAGACATGCCTTTTTGCATGTGGTTTGTCTGCTCTCTTTTATCTTACACAGATATATCACTGGGCATGGTAAAAAGAGATACCTTCCCTTAGAAAGTCCAACAAATGGTATATGTATTAAAAAATCTGGATAAATATACATCAACTTGTGAACAGTGATTGCCTGGAGGGAGCTTTTTTTTTGGGGGGGGGGTCTCTATTTTTGTATTATACATTTCAGTATTTTTAAAATGTTTGTGTGTTTTTTAAATCCTCACCCTTGGATATGTTTTTATAGATTCTAGAGAAAGGGAAAGAGAAACATCGACGAGAGAAACATTGATCTTTTGCCTCACCTATGTGCTCTGACCAGGAATCAAACCTGTAACCTAGGTATTTGCTCTGATCAGGAATTGAACCCACAACCTTTGGGTGTAAGGGATGAAGTTCCAACCCACTGAACCACCCAGCCATGGCAAAATGTTTTAAAGAGCACATATTACAGACATGTGTAAACAGAAAAGAAAAACCAAAACACTTTAAAAATAATTCCGATAAGAGAGAGCCTTTTCCTTTCTCTTCTTTTGTGTGTATGGAAGATGCTTAAAAAAAAACATTTCCCTTTCTCTCACCTTCATCTCTGCAGAAAGTAGAGGAGATTAAACAGGTGCAATTTCCTGGGAACTTATATAATTAGAGTTCAGCATTTTTCTCAGTTCTCAGCAGCCAGAGATAGAATCTGTGAAACACCCCCCCCCCCCCCCCCCCCCCGGCATTGCTGCTATGCAGTTTTTGTCTCAAGGGTATTCAGTTTTTCTCTATGGGCAATCTTATGAGCATATCAGTTTGAGTTTTCCAATTAGTTTCATATTAGTTCCAACAAAAATAGTATCATATCTCCTTGGAACCTAGTGTGGGCACTTAAGTTATTTATTGATTGGCTGATTGATCACTAGCTTCTTTTGGAAACTTTCTGCCGTTCTTCCTTACTCTGAATAGGTTCTTCATTCTCCAGAAGTATATAAGCAGGTGCTACTTTCCCAGGGATTACTAACGGAGAATAGATGGCAGTCGCTAATGGTATTCATTCTTATTTAAATTTCATGGGGCAAATGCACACTTCTGCTTTAATCCAGCTTCCCGAAGAGCCAGTTCCAAGAGATGAGGTCAGGGAAGCCTTGACCCTCAAGCCTGTACAGTTTCCAAGCCATCTCCGACTAAAGCAAGCAGTGTTTGGGACCATCCACCTCCTTTTCCCAATAACCTTCCCATACCTTCCCTCCCTAGATCCCTGCCAACCATTCCAGGTGGGCAACTGCTCCAAAAGTGACTAGGCTGTTTCTGCACCATGATTTCTGCCTTACAACCTCCCATAATATATTTAAAGCTCAGGGGTTGAACCAGCTTGAAAAAATAAATGAGCCAGGCTGGTCCTGAGAACGACTCCCTTGGGACAATGTTAGCCCTGACCGGTCCCATTCCACTCTGCTTACATGACAGACTGTCAATTTGGATTAGGTCTATGCATTAGGCTATAGATCCCTGAAATCTTCTGATTTCAATATAGGAGGGGCTCAAGTAGAGCAATCTTGTTAGAAGGGAGTGGGACTTAATGTTCACTTGAGAAAATGTCATTAGACAAAAAATGGGAGGGACATGAGGGTCACATACAACTAAATCCCCTATGCCCTTATCAGACAGGGGTCCTAGGCAACCACAAATCCAGGAAAGAAATCCACATGATTTCACAACTGCCTTGGTATAGCATTAGTTTTCCTAAACAAACAAACAAACAAACATGGAGCATTTATACACTTTTTTTCTAAGGACATCCCTAGATTTACCAGTAACATATCCTTATTGTCTCAAATGACTGCTATTGGAAATGACATTCTGCATGCAAGTTGGCTAAAAGAGTGCCCTAGAAACTTTTTGCTTTGAACATATAATCATTTGAAGCCGGGCCCTAACTTTAAAGGGGTCCGCTCAGCTACAAAGAGGGGTCCCTGTTGTATGCAGATTATATTTATGCAGAACTCCTAGTTCCTAGAAAGAATATTTGACTTAAGACATGTAAGTAAATAAAAGTATTTCCTCATACTAAAATTTGACAAACTAGAGGGCAGTTTTGGAAATACTCTTCTCAAGCTATAGCCTAAAATGCTAAGAAAGGATCCTGAAATCAAATTAAAAAAAGCTACTTTTTCTGATTCAGATGGCCAAACTGATGGCAAGCTCAGCAATGGTAAATGAAGGCTGGAGTACATAGAATCTGCTCTGTGCCCAGTAAAAAACACCACATTTTTTTCAGTCAGTTTTACATGTTCATAAATAACAATTTTCTTCTATAGATATATAAGTACCTTACTATGTTTTTAAGTATCTTGCACTATAAGTAATCCTAATGAGTATTTAAAATTTAAACTTGTAAAACAAGTTATAAAATGTATTACAAAGCAAAATTTATTTTTAAAGGATTTCATGTCACATAATCCCATAGGGCACATGTGTCAAACACAAGGCCCTCGGGCCAAATCCAGCCCTCCAGGCCTTGCAATGTGGCCCGCACCGCGCTGTCATCACTTCACTCCGCTGTCAGTTTATGACATTGTCAGTTTATGACTGTTCAGTAAACCATTCGGCCCGCGATTTAGGCTGGATTTTAGATTTTGGCCCCTTCTCTGATTGAGTTCGACACCCCTACCCTAGGGCATTAAAAAATATAAATGTGAGCCGAGACCAGTTTGGCTCAATGGATAGAGCATTGGCTTGGGGACTGAAAGGTCCCTGGTTCGATTCCAGTCAAGGGCATGTACCTTGGTTGCGGGCATATCCCCAGTGGGGGGTGTGCAAGAGGCAGCTGGTCGATGACTCTCTCTCATCGATGTTTCTGGCTCTCTATCTCTCTTCCTTCCTCTCTGTACAAAATCAATAAAATATATTTTTAAAAAAAACTTTAAAAAAATAAATGTGAATTACAAATTCAATACATACATTACAGAGGCCGATATAATTTATTTTTTCTAACTTATTTATTATTTTTTTATTGTTTAAAGTATTATATATAGTAGTACATATATCTTTTTTTCCCCAATGACCTTTCCCCAGCCTCCCCTACCTCCTGTCCCATGCCCTCAGCCCACTCCCCAGTGTCTTGTGTCCATTGGTGTGCTTATATGCATGCATACAAGTTCTTTGTTGATTTTTTCCCCCCTTCCCCAACACTCCCCAGCCTTCCCGCTGTAATTTGACAGTCTGTTCAATGCTTTACTGCCTCTGTATCTATCTTTTTGTTCATCAGGTTATAATGCTCTTTATTTTCCATAAATGAGTGAGATCATGTGATATTTTTCTTTCATTGCCTGGCTTATTTCACTTAACTTAATACTCTCCAGAGACCAATATAATTTAAATATTATCACTAAATCTATACAACTTTTGAAAAAAGTTATATGGTATAAATCTATAATAAAATATTAAGTAGAAGGAGAAAGGTAAGACTGACTTTTCAAAAATATAAATATCAGAATTTATTTGATATATTTCTTTTATAAAAACGATACAGATATTTTTAAAAGATTCTAATAAGACATGATCTCTTTTTAAAATATTTTATTGGGTTTTTTTACAGACAGGAAGGGAGAGGGATAGAAAGTAAGAAACATCGAGGAGAGAGAAGCATTAATCAGCTGCCTCCTGCACACCCCCTACTGGGGATGTGCCCAAAACCAAGGTACATGTCCTTGACAGGAATCGAACCTGGGACCCTTCAGTCCGCAGGCCAATGCTCTATGCACTGAGCCAAACCAGCTAGGGCAAGACATGATCTTTTAAAAACCAAGGCAGTGAGGGAGAGACACACACAGAGAAACATTGATGTGAGCGTGAAACATCAATCAGTTGCCTCCTGCATGGCAGACAGGATGGAACCCACAACCTGGATAAGTGTCCTGACAGGGAATCTAACCTGTGACCTTTTGGTGTATAGAACAAAGCTCCAACAGACTGAGCCACACCTGCCAGGGCCAAAATTCACTCTCTTTAAAAGTAAAAAATATCAGAACTATGTAGTCATTAAAAAGAATGAGCTTGAGCTAAGCGTCTTGAGGTTTGATGTTTATGATGAATGGAAAAAAAACAAGTTGCAACAGTAAGTCTGTGAATCCATTTAAAATATTTACAAATATTTGCCTCTCAAAGGCCTGGAATGATGCACACTGGGAGGGAGGGGGGTTGCATCTGGAGAGTGGGATTGTGGAGTGCAGACAGGGTGAGGAAGGGGACTGCACTTTTTCCTTTACTCTGAATTTCTGAATTGTCTGGATTTTTCACTGAGTGTATAATTAAATTAAATCGTTAAAAATTAATTAGGAAACACATTTACCAAAAATCCTTATCCATCTTTATTGCATTTAAAGTCCGGGAAACTGTTACATTCTTGGTTTGGCAGGTTCCATGGAGAGTTCAATTCCTTCACCAGATACTCCTTGCATATCAGCTCTTTGCTGGGCACCAGACTACCAAGATGAATGACACCTGGTCCATGACAGGATGGAATCTGCCCCAGAACGCAAATAAGAGGAAAAGTGAATTTGGGACAAACGGGCACTGTCATCACCAGGGACACATCAGCTCCCTCCCTTGTCTCACCATTGGCCTTCCGTAGGCTGCATCTTTCAGCAGCGCAATCAGCAGACGTCATGCTCTCATTCTTAAAAGTCAAGTTCAGGCTTACGTCTCCCGTTAATACAGCTAAGCGGGGGATGTCCTTGGGAAATGAGAAGTCCCCTACACACATACCCGGAACAGATTTTGCAGCTGCACACAAATCCTGTCTTGTCTTGGAGCCTCCGTTGAATAATGTAGATTAGCGGACTGCCCAGGGGCAGCTGGCGACTTTGAACCAAATTTACCTTTCAGCTGAATCCGGGGAAAGAATTCACAACTAAAGTGGCAAACAATGCAAAGTGCTAAGGTGAACGCTCGATTGTGCTTTTATTTATTTATTTTTCCTCCCAACTTCAGGACTCCATGCACCACAGCGTTGATGCACCAAAGACCGGATGCCACGCTTACCTGACCGGCTTCTTCCATCCCACCTGGACGCCGGGCGCAGCGCGGGCGCGCGAACCGCGGCCGGAGCCCGCCTCGCGCGGCCGGAGCGGGGCTCGGGCGGGCGGCCGCGGGTTCCCTCGCTGCCCCGGGCCGGACCCGCTCCGCCGCCGCCGGCGCTCCCGCAGTCAGGCCGCCGCGCGCACGCGCGCTCCCCCGGGCGGTCCTGGCCCCGCGGGGCTGCGTCCGGACCGCTCCGGCGGGCGGGGCGGGGAGCGCGCGGCCACGTGACCCGCGCCAACATGGCGGCGCCCAGGGGCATCCACCTGCTCGTCCGCAGAGGTAAGCACCTGCAGGACAGCCCTGCGGGGGTTCGCGGCGTCGCCCTTCGCCGGTCCCTCGGGTTCAGGGGCATCCACATTCGCGCTCCGACGTCGCGGCGCGCACACGGATGTGCTTTCGGTTGTGCGGCTCCAGCAGGCGCACGCGGTGACGCTGACACGCCGCTGACCCGCCGCGGGGACCGGCAGGCACACGCGGTGACACTGACACGCCGCTGACCCGCCGCGGGGACCAGCAGGCACACGCGGTGACACTGACCCGCCGCTGACCCGCCGCGGGGACCGGCAGGCACACGCGGTGACACTGACCCGCCGCGGGGACCGGCAGGCACACGCGGTGACACTGACACGCCGCGGGGACCGGCAGGCACACGCGGTGACACTGACACACGGGTTCAGTCACCCGCCCAGACCACGTCACCACGTGGCCTCGACGCGCGTCACCCCCTGAGGCTGAGGGGACGTCGTGTGGAGTGTCCTCCCGGCACCTCAGGGTGTGCCTGGTGCACACACTTCCCCGTCCCCGCCCGGCGCTGGGCGCGGAGCCCGGGGCACCGCTGCGCGCCTGGCCCCGAGCTACCACCCGGAGGGCACGCTGGGGTCGGTCCTCACGATCTCACACGGCTTTGGCGGGGAACCTGCAAAATGTGATTATGTTCTAACAGGGACTTAAGGTTTATGTCTGGGTAGCTTTCAGTAAGGGTTATTGGTGTATGGAGTGTGTGTGTGTGTGTGTGTGTGTGTGTGAAAATTTAGTAAATCTACAAATACTTCTGCATCTGAATTAGGGAAATCTTTGTTGGATTGGAACTAGTTTCTGAATCTTTGTTAGAAAGAAGTAGGAAGTTGCTTCAAGGATGCGGAGGGGGAGAACTAACATTTTGAGAAACTACTTTAGGTGTCAGGCATGTAGGAATAAGTCCGGTGAGATAAATACTATTTTTTATAGTAAATAACTGCGTTTATTAAATGCCTGATAGTACATGGCACTGTGTTAACTACATTACATATGTCAGCTACACAGTGTAAAACCCAATAAATGGGCAGTATTCCCTATTTGCAGATGATAGACGTGGAGGTTAAGTAGTGTGACTGGTCACCCAGATTGTGAGAGGCAAAATGGGTATTTGAACATGATTTATTTTTTTTTAAGGCTAATTTCTCTGCACTTCATGGCATGATCTCTCCTTAGAAATCAGCGTGCAGCCAAAAACCGGTTTAGCTCAGTGGATAGAGCGTCTGCCTGCAGACTGAAAAGTCCCGGGTTCGATTCCTGTCAAGGGCATGTACTTGGTTGCAGGCACATCCCCAGTAGGGGGTGTGCAAGAGGCAGCTAATCAATGGCTCTCATCGATGTTTCTAACTCTCTATCCCTCTCTCTCTTCCTCTCTGTGAAAAATCAATAAAATATATTTTAAAAAATCAGTGTGCAAAGTTCAGGTGAGGCAGGACAAGTATGATGATGATGATGATGTGCGTCTGTGTGTGTGAGAGGGGGGGGGGGGCAAAAGAGGAGAATGTTCTTAGAGAGGAAAGAGGTTGGTAGGCAGATAAACCTCAGTATTTCAGTGCTGTTAGAGATGAGAGAGGAGCCAGAGGAAGATTTGAGGTGAGAGATGTGTCAGGGGAATGTGATGTAGGCAGTGTTTTGAACTGGTTGAATGGAGGAGTGGAAGTCAGCATGAGAGTGCAGCTTTGTGAAATGAGTGCCAATTTACATCTCTTAAGATCTGGGCTCCAGTCCAGACTCTGTACTAATCAAGTTACTTTTCTGTTTCCTCTTTTGACAAGAAGTAATGGCAACTAGACTTATTTTTTGTGCACTACAGAGAACGGTAAAGAGGATTTGGGGAGAAAGTCAAGGTAAAGGAGGAGGCAAAACACACACACACAGATATATATCCTATATAATAAAAGCCTAGGTGGCATCACGCCATCACAAGATGGCTGCCACAAGATGGCTGGCAGGGGAGGGCAGTTGGGAACAACCAGGCCTGCAGGGGAGGGCAGTTAGGAGTAATCAGGTTGGCAGTGGAAGGCAGTTGGGGGTGATCAGGCCAGCAGGGGAGGGCAGTTGGGGATGATCAGGCCAGCAGGGGAGCAGTTAGGTGTCAATCAGTCCAGCAGGTGAGGGGTTAGAGAGTGATCAATCTAACAGGCAGAAGTGGTTAGGGGTAATCAGGCAGGCAGGCAGGCAAGTGGTTAGGAGCCAGCAGACCTGGCAGTCAGACATCCCTCAAGGGCAGTCAGACATCCCTCAAGGGGTCCCAGATTGGAGAAGGTGCAGGCCAGGCTGAGGGACATAATGCATGATTTTTATGCACTGGCCCTCTAGTGTGTGTGTGTGTGTGTGTGTGTGTGTGTGTGTGTATGCTGTCTTTGCATATTACAGAAATAACATATTAATATTTTTGTCACTTATGATTTTGACAAATGGTGGCTCAGACAGGAAAAGCTGTTACAGGGAAGCCAGGCCTGGCTATTGGTTCCTATAACCCATCCCACTATACCCCACAGTGCTGCAACAGCTGAGAAAGGGAACTTCTCATAAGAAGAGGAAGGGAAAATGTGTCATTAGGAAGAGATTTAGGGATGGGGACAGGCCCCCTTTATGGAGTATTCATAGCTAGTTTTACATTACAGACAAGTTTCCTGTACCACCTGCTCTCCACCTCTCCTTTCCCCTGGGTTGAAAATGAAGAGTAAATTCATGAAGGCTCCTCTTTCCTTTCTTTTCCTTTTCACCCATTTAGAGTGATCTACCTCAATCTACTATAAGTTGTATTTTTTAAAAATTGATTTCAAAGAAGAAGGGAAAGAGAGATAGAAACAACAAATAGAGAACCACTGACCAGCTGCCTCCTGCAAACCCCACACTGGGAATCCAGCCCGCAGCTTGGATATGTGCCCTGACCAGGAATCAAACCTTGACCTCCTGGTTCAGAGGTCGATGCTCAACCACTGAGCCATGCTGGCCAGGCTACTGTAAGTCTTTATGTGCCAACATTTATCAACATCTATGAGCATCTTTCCTCCTGGAAAAATGGGAAGAAGACATTTCTTAACCTCTTAAGAAGGGCATAAAGTATTCCTCATGATTCTCCATCTCATTGTAGCTTTAGTAACAGTATACCCTATATATATGTTAATTACCATCCTTTTCTCACTATTGCACTCCTAACTAAATTGTTAATTATTGATGAGCTGTGTCCTGTTTGTCTTAATAGGCACAGTACCTTGTTTGAAGTTAAACTCATTAAAAACATACAGAATTGAGAGGCTATTAAGACTTGTTCTTTTCAATAATGGGCTAAGGCAGTAGTCGGCAAACTGCGGCTCGCGAGCCACATGTGGCTCTTTGGTCCCTTGAGTGTGGCTGTCCCACAAAATACCAGGTGCGGGCATGCATATACAGTGCGATTGAAACTTCATGGCCCATGCGCAGAAGTCAGTTTTCAGCTCTCAAAAGAAATATCAGTCGTTGTACTATTATTTGTTCTGTTGACTAATGAGTTTGCCGACCACGGGGCTAAGGGATGAGTAGAAACTATGAGTTGTGACATTGGAAATGACAGATCAGTCTCTTGAAACCAAAAGGTAACGTAACAAGAGCCTTTTAGGGAACACAGTATCTGCACATAATGTGAATGAAATCCTTTCAGAATAGAACCCCCTATAGAAATATTGTGGCCGAAACCGGTTTGGCTCAGTGGATAGAGCATCGGCCTGCGGACTCAAGGGTCCCAGGTTCGATTCCGGTCAAGGGCATGTACCTTGGTTGCAGGCACATCCCCAGCAGGGAGTGTGCAGGAGGCAGCTGATCGATGTTTCTAACTCTCTATTTCTCTCCCTTCCTCTTGTAAAATATCAATAAAAATATATTTAAAAAATATTTGTGTATAGAAGTTAAATGGCAAGCCTAAAGATTAATTATCTCAAAATGTCAGTTATCTTCACATGACAGGCCAAAATACCGTGTTTCCCTGAAAATAAGACATCCTCCGAAAATAAGACCTAGCGCATGGAAAGATAAGACATCCCCTGAAAATAAGACCTAGTGCAACTTTGGGAGAAAAAATTAATATAAGACACTGTCTTATTTTCGGGGAAACAGGGTAGTACCTGTATTCCTTTCTCTCTTCCTCCCTGTCTCTCTCTTGCTCTCACTATCTCTCTCTCTCATCTTCGATTTACTCCCACGAATAATTTAAGGCAATTTTTACTTCTTCCTACCCTTTTTTTTGACATCTGTGAGAATTTAATTCCAGGTAATTTGAATTGTGAGTCAGATTTATTAGAGATTATTAAGTGGGAAAAGAGGTTGGAATGGGGGAAGGGAAGAAATCTAAAAAAAAGAAGTGCTTGAAGTTTAAGCAATGTAGCCATGGAAGATAAGAAGTTGAAGCTAGCTGCTTTTGGTAGTAGAATATACAGGACTTGGGGACCGCCTGACTGGGACAGCTGAGGCATGTGTGTGCGAAGGGGTGGAGATACAGACTCCTGCCCCCTTAGGGTTGGAGGAAATGATAGATGTGCATGTAAACAGTTCTTCATGTGGGAAAAAGGACAGAAAATTGAAGAAGCTGGACTTCTATTTCTTTCTGACCATTTTTGCAGAGGTTGGAGATGAAAGAAGGTAAGAGAATGGTAAAGAGGAGAAAAAGCTGATAAAGGATAATAGAAGGACTGCCCCGCACTGTTAAGTTCCAAGTGAAATTAGAGACGGTATTGGTAGTGTTCACTGCCTCTGTGTGATTTTCTCTAAATGGGCATCCTCTGTGCGTGTAAAAGAGCGAGGGGAGTTGGATTGATTGGAATTTTCCAGATGGATGCCCTGGAAAGACCAGGGAGTAAGTAAGGGAACGGGAGGGGTTGGCAAGAGGGGGATTAAATTAATGAATTCTAGAGTCAAGCTTAGGCTGGAAGTTTTCTAAGGACATGACCTTGTTTATATTGATTGTTTCAGGGTCCATTATTTTTTTAAAATTTAAATTCTTTATTGTTTAAAGTATTACATTTGTCTCCTTTTCCCCCCATTGACCACTCCCCAGCTGCCCCCTCCCCCCTGTCTGTGTACATTGGTTATGCTCATGCATGCATACAAGTCCTTTGGTTGATCTCTTACCCCTTCACCCCCTGCCTTCCTGGGTCCATTATTATTCTTACAACAAGTAATCCAAAGTATTATATATAAGTAAAAAGAGAAGAGGCTAGTTTGGGTGGGGGAAGGAATTATTCTAAAATGAGAATTCCCACAAGGTCAAAGAACAGGTATGGTGGTAATGAAGTGAGAGAACTGGAAGGTTTGGGGCTAGCCTGGAGTTTCATGATGGAGGTGACTTCTGAACTGGGTTATATAGTACTTAGTTTCTTTGGAGAAAGAAGCCTACTACATGTAACAATACAAAGCAAGACTTCACTTCCTTGTCGCCTGTGTCTCTTCATAGGAGTGCCTACAACAAGGCAGTCTGCTTCTTTCAGAATTGGTAATAAGAGAGAGAGAGAACCGGAGTAACTGTGACAGAAATCTGTCTTTTTAAATCAAATCTCAGAAGTGACTTCCCATCACTCCCACCATGTACTTCTGATCACATAGACCAGCACACAGTGGCAGGCCAGGTGTGGATACCAGGAGGCTGGGTCACTGGGGACCATCTGGGAGGCTGGCCACCACAGCAGCAGCTCTCAGCATAGAGCTTGACACATAATAAGCTTAATAACTATTCCTAGTGGCAGTATGAAGATATTATAGAGATGTTTAAAGAAGAAAGTAAAAGTTACTCACGGTCTCACCATAGATCAAAAGAGTAGGTATTTTTAAAATTATCTTACCTCCTGCCCGGCTGGTGTGCTTCAGTGGTTAAATGTCGACCTATGAATCAAGAGTTCAAGTCCAGGTCTGGGCACATACCCAGGTTGTGGGTTTGATCTCCAGTAGGGGGCGTGCAGAAGACAGCCAGTCAATGATTTTTCTCATCATTGATGTTTCAATCTCTCCCTTTACCTTCCTCTCTGAAATCAAAAAATATATATTTTAAAAAACATTTTCTAAAGAAAAAAATCACTTTTCGTCCTAAGAAAGGCTACTAGTAATATGACTGTGATTTTTTAAAAATTTCTACAACACCCGTAAGAGAAAGTTCATTAATTAGTAAAATATTAACTTAGGAAAATTAACTTTTGAGATCCTTTTATTATTCACATTTGGAGTCTATACATCACACTCTTATTTATCTTAGTATTTATCCTTCTATTCACCATTGTGATAATTCTGAATTTGGAGTATCATATACTCTGTCTCGTCTCTGTCATCAGTGAGATTATGATTTTCCTATAAAATCAAACAGAAATATGTTAGGAATGAAAAGAACGCCCTTGTCATACTCTCTGTCAACTAGCGAATGCTGGTGAAAACCAAACCCTCTAGGAATTGCTATTTCACAAGACAGCTCCTCTCTGTCGTCATTTCTTCCCTACTTTCTACTCTGTGACTTGTAGCTGTTCAGGGCCTTGCTGAGCCCTGGGGCACTGCAATCGGAAAAGTGAGTGAGCAACACAGCAGAAGGCTGGGGTGTAGGGAGGCTGCTCTCTGGTGATACAGTAAGTGGGAGATGTGACAAACAGCTAGGTAGCAGTGTGATGGCATGTTGGAAAGCACTGAAAGGTTATCAATTTCCTAGATTTAAAAATAGAAAGCCTTTGACCATCTCTTTCGCCAGTCACCTTTCAGCAAAGCTTTCTAAGTTGGGGGACAGGGAGACAGTATGGGTTACAGGAAAATCACAGCTTCCCAGGAGTCATGTAAAGTCAGCTTATGTGGATTAGTACTTGTGTTCGCTTCTTTTATAAGGGTCAGATTAATTTTCTAATATTGTTTTCTACTTTAATGTTATTGCTTTAATCATTAGACTACCACCAGTTCCTTCAGGCAATGGGAAGTGATTGAAGAGTTAATGAGACTCATATTGCTTATGCTTAAATGTTGATGATTTCCTGCATGCATATTAATTATTGCTGACCTTGATCTTAAATTCCTTCCTAATACAAATGCTCATCAAGCATACCTTCTAGATCCCTCAGTGTTTACCAGATACCTGGTTTATTTCCAAAAGCACATGAACTCTAATGTTCAGAGTATGTCAGATTTTTTAGTACCCTTTTCTGATTTGTCTTGCAGTTCTTACTAGGACAGTAAATCTGGAAATTTTAGGGAGAGAAAAATCAGCAACTCTTAACAGGGGATTTAGCCTAGTTTAAAAGACTGTTTTGTTCAGCAGACCTTGAACATGTCCTAATTGGTTGTTTGGGTCAGTATGTCCAACTGGCAATCTCAGACCCCATCCGGGCCACAGAGCGTCTGTGTGTGCACTCCGGCTGTCGAGCAGCAGGACTTGGCCTGTCCCCTGCGTTGGCGGCCCCTTTCTTTAAGTTCAGGCCCACCCCCTTCTGCCCCCGAGGCCTGGGAAACCCTGGCTGGCCACCTGGCCTCTTGGTGCCCCACATCCATGATTGGCACCCCTACCCTTGCCCCAGTTATCGCCTCAGCCACTCAGGCAGATTTCCTGACAACAGCCCTTTCCAGAACCAGGACCCAGGGCAGCAGTTGTTGGAGCGTGTGCTAGGAGAGGTGAGGGCCAAGGAGTCTGAGGGGAGATGAAATTGAAAGCAAAGGAGTTTGGAAGAGAGAGGGGGAAAGGACCACATCGCTGAAAAGAAAGTAAGTGTATAAGAACTTGAAGTGAGGTGGTAGTAAGCAGATGTGAGGGGAGGCAGGGAAGAGGTGAAGGAGTTGTGTATGGTGATGCCCATCTACTAGGTGAGGAACAAGAGAGAGAAATTTGAGTGTGACAAGGCCACATGTGAGACACAGGAGAAAGGAGAGAGCAAAACAAAGGTCAGTTTGGCAAACCGTGACCACACACTCGCAGCACATGCACCTGGGAAACAGTCTGACAAAGCATTTTTTTTCAGATTTGTGAATGTATTATAACAAAAGGTGTTGTTATAAAGAGGTTAAACCACAAATAGATACACCCATGAGGTTATTTTGGAATGTCACAAATGAGTAGTCATTTGATTCAAAAGCACAGCTGCTTGCTACCACGTTGTATTATTTATTTATTTTAATACATTTTTATTGATTTCAGAGAAGAGAGGGAGAGAGATATAGAAACATTAGTGATGAAACCTAGTCTGATAGGCCCATGGACTGAAGGGTCCCAGGTTCGGTTCTGGTTCCGGGAACATACTTTGGTTGTAGGCTCAGTCCCTGGCCCTAGTTGGGGTGAGTGCCGGAGGCAATGGATAGATGTGTCTCTCTCACATCGATGTTTCTCTCTCTCTGTCTCCTCCTCCCTTCCACTCTCTAAAAATCAGTGGAAAAATATCCTCAGGTGAGGATTAACAAAAAAAGAAAGAAAAAGAAACATTAATGATGAGAGAGAATCATCAACTGGCCACCTTGCACACACCTCCCCACCCAGATTGAGCCCCCAACCCAGCATGTGCCCTGACTGGGAATCCACCTGCAACCTCCTGGTTCATAGGTCGGTGCTTAACCACTGAGCAGTACCAGCAGGCTATTGAATCTTTGAAATGAGGCTCATCCCGACCAAAAAGCTGTACAGTATCAGGATTTTGATGACTTAAGTGCTTACTGTTTAAAAACACACACACACACATATAAGTAGGATAATTTTTGCATACCAATATAAATTTTTTATCTTTTTAAATTAGGCAGTCTCCTGTTGGAATAGGAGGGGAAATACCCATTTTGCTATAAGTCTTCATTTTTGTTTATACCTTACCCTCAGCCTAGTATGCTGTTTCCTTGCCCTTCATTTTTGCCAAAATCTTATATATGTCAAAGATTATGTCAAGCACCACCTTCTTTATAGGTCCTCTCTTGGTCCTCCCTAATGATTGTGATCTTATCTCTCTGCTACCCCTTCCTTTTTCAAAAATATATTTTTATTGATTTCAGAGAGGAAGGGAGAGAAAGAGAGAGAAATATCAATGATGAGAATCATTGATCTTCTGCATGCCCCTACTGGGGATCGAGCCTGCAACCTGGGTATGTGCCTTTGACCGGAATCGAACCCAGGACCTTTCAGTCTGCAGGCTGACACTCTATCCACTGAGCCAAACCAGCTAGGGCTTCCCTTTCTTTTTCACATCAATTGTTTGAACCCCAATTGGGATTAAGGTGCAGGAAACTGAAAGTCATTCTAGCTATTCCAAGTGGAAGTAGCTTTACTTTAGGAATTGGGTGATCTTTGTTGTTGGGGGTTTAAAGAGACAGCCTACAGGAACAACTTCCAGAGTAGCTCCTCCGGACTGGCCCACCAGGAGAGCTAAGCTGCTACCCCTCCTCAATACTCGTGAAGCTATGGGACACCAGAATGCTGCTCAGAAAAACCTAACACTTGCACACCTGTGCTCACCAGTAGAAAAAGGAGAGTAAAAGCACCAGTAATGAGGACTCCACCACACTTTCCCATTCAAATCTTCCACCAAGGCATCTAACTGTTAGAGTGACATTCAGATATAGAGCCCTCATGTAAGAGAGTCTGGGAAATGTAGTTCTTAGCTATCCAGTCTCTGTAGTGTGGAAGATAAAGGTTGGAATGAAATGTTGAGTTCATCATTTCCTCTATAGTCACTCACTGTTATATTTGTAATGGTTTTCACACTAACCTTATCACACTAGTTAGTGGATTATCAAGACTGCTAGGGCAGGAAATATGTATAAGTAATTTTTATACCATCCCACACACAGTAAATATACAAGTTTCTATAGAGGGTAAGAACTGGTTGGTTACTCGCTAAGTGAAATTTAGTCATATTGCCAAGAGTAGCATCATTACTTGGGTATAAGAGAAAAGATTTAATATTAACCCAAGACAAAACAAGGTAGTAATTAGAAGGGAGTCTAAAAAACTCCAGGGTAAATTTAGGTTTGTTTATTTAAAAAATAGAAATTTAATTGAGAATGTGTCTCCAAATAACTCTTTTTCCCAACACTGAAGAGAGCCTATGAATGGCCCCTGATAAGAGGAAGTGTCATTTGGGGGAGGAACCATTGCCATTTGATTTGATGTTTGGAATGAGAAGAGTCAGGAATATAGATGGAACTGAGTCCTGTAAACTTGTGCTTATTAAGAACAGAGACAGCCGAAACCGGTTTGGCTCAATGGATAGAGCGTCGGCTTGGGGACTGAAAGGTCCCGGGTTCGATTCCGGTTAAGGGCATGTACCTTGGTTGCGGGCATATCCCCAGTAGGGGGTGTGCAAGAGGCAGCTGATCGATGACTCTCTCTCATCGATGTTTCTAACTCTCTATCTCTCTCCCTTCCTCTCTGTACAAAATCAATAAGATATATTAAAAAAAAAAAAAAAAAGAACAGAGACAGACAGCCCAGCTGATGTGGCTCAGCAGTTGAGCATCCACCCAGGAACCAAAAAGTTACCAGTTTGATTCCCAGTGAGAGCACATACCCAGATTGCGGGCTTGATCCCCAGTGGGGGTATATGCAGGAGGCAGCCAATTGATGTTTCTCTCTCTCCCTTCCTCTCTCCTAAAAATCAATAAGAACATATTTTTTAAAAAGAACAGATACAGATGGTCTGTGATTATTAAGATATGAAAGCAGCCTTAGCCAGTTTGGTTCAATGGATAGAGCATCAGCCTGCGGACTGAAGGGTCCCAGGTTTGATTCCGGTTAAGGGCATGTACCTTGGTTGAGGGCACATCCCCAGTGGGGGTTGTGCAGGAGGCAGCTGATCCATGCTTCTCTCTCATCGATGTTCCTAACTCTCTAACCCTCTCCCTTCCTTTGTAAAAAAAAATCTATGAAATATATTTTAAAAAGAGATATGAAAGCAGATAAGTTTTAAAAAGAAAAAGGTTATTAGAAAATATGTGCGTGTGAGAAATAAGGGGGACTTGCATGCCACAGATAGCAAAGGTGATGACTTCATGACTGCTGACAAACTTATGAGAATATAAGGACTCTAATAATGAACCGCAGTCAGGGTTCAAAGGATACCTTCAACAAATAAGATACTATATTATAAATTTTTCCTTGATCTGAAATAAGAGGCTCACTTTAAGAGATCCTTTCAAGTAGTGCAGAGGTAGGAACATAAGACTCTATGAGGAATGGTGACTTCAGCGCTGGATGTAACTTATGTGACTTAGTTGCAACCTGTGCCTTCAGCTGCCACTATTTTCTGATCTTTCTATCTATAGTATACCCCAAAGTTAATTATCCTCTGGAGCTAGAGATTAGACTGTCCCAGTGGTTACAAACTTCAGTGTGTGTTAGAACCTGGAGGGCTTATTGAAAAACAACTAAACTCTGTCCAACTCGCCAAATTTTTTTTCTTTCTTTAATCCTCACCCAAGGATATGTTTTATTGATTTTACAGAGAAAGAAAAACATCACCTCAATGTGAGAAACATTGATCGATTGCCTCCCACATGCTCCATGACCGGGGATTGAACCCCAAAACTGGGAATCACACCGCAAACTTTTTTTTTTCCTCCTGTGTGGGACGATGCTCCAACCACCTGAGCCCCTCAGTTGGGGGCAATTTTGTATTTCTAACGAGCTCCCAAGTGATGATACTCTAAAGAATTACACTTTGAGAACCAGTGCAATGTCATCATGTCCAATATAGAGCTCATCATCTTTGCCCAAAAGTCTGTCCCTCCTCCTCTTTTCCGTTTTTGAGTTAATAACTCCAATATTCACACAAGCTCCTAGGCCAGAGACCTAAGGAGAGGAGAGAAAGGGGTAAGTAATTGCTAGACTTCTCCATCTTCCCAATCAGGCCCACTCACTTGTCCCCTTCTGGACTATAATAGCCTTTTTCTTTAACTTCCTGCCTCTTATCTGCTCTTAACCCAGCTCATCCCAATTTTTGAAAAATTAATTTAAAATTTAAATCTGATCAGTACTTTTCTTTGCCCAAATTTTTAATGTCTTCCATCTGTCTTTAAGATATGATTTAGCCTTAGCTATTTGGCTCAGTGGATAGAGTCGGTGATTCCGGTGATTCTGGTCAAGGCACATACCTTGCTGGCGGAGCCCTGGTCAGGGCACATGCAGGAGGCAACCAATCGATGTGTTTCTCTCACATCAATATTTCTTTGTCTGTCCCTGTCTCTTCCACTCTCTCTAGAATAAATGGAAAAATATCCTTGGATGAGGATTAATAAAAATAATAAGATTTAAAGTCCTTATTTTAGAACACAAAGCTCTTTATATTTTGTCCCTGAGACTACATCTCTAATCCTTGTGATAGTCACTCTTCCCTCAAGCTGTAGCACCTATACTGCTCTCTGTGTTAAATGCATATACCACCACTGATGTTCATCTAACAGTACATTTCTGCTCAAACTTTAGAATTCAGCTTAAGTACACTTTGATTTGTATGCACCACCTCTTGGTTCCAGTAGCATCCTGATCACACATCTAGTGCTGTATTGTAACCATGGGTTAAACCACATATGTCAAACACAAGGCCCGCGGGCCAAATCCAGCCCGCCAGGCCTTGCAATGTGGCCCGCACCGCGCTATCATCACTGCACTCCGCTGTCAGTTTATGACATTGTCAGTTTATGACTGTTCAGTAAACCATTCGGCCCGCGATTTAGGCTGGATTTTAGATTTTGGCCCCTTCTCTGATTGAGTTCGACACCCCTAGGTTAAACAGTTAATATTATTCCCTTCTAGGCAGCATGGGTATTGTGAGTCAGTAGGTGTGGAGTGGGGCCTGTTCAACAAGCTCCTTGGCAATTTTTAAAGGCACAGACCTCAGTTTTAAGTGGTTTCTAAGGTCTACTTCAACTCTGAAATCTCACGGCTTTTCCTTCTTACATTTTAGCTGGTGCTGTGATGGAGGAAAAAAGCTTTGGAGTAGTTGATTAAAACAAAAAAAAGCATCATATCTAATAAAAGGGTAATATGCAAATTGACCATCACTCCAACACACAAGATGGCCACCCCATGTGGTCAAAGATGACCACCTCCATGTGGACATAAGATGGTCACCACAAGATGGCCAGCAGGGGAGGACAGTTGTGGGTAATCAGGCCATCAGGGGAGGGCACTTGGGAGGGACCAAGCCTGAAAGGGAGGGCAGTTTTGGGGGACCAGGCCTGTGGGGAAGGGGAATTAGGGGTGACTAGACCTGTAGGGGAGGGCAGGTAGGAGCAACCAGGCCTGCAGGGGAGGGCAGTTAGGGGTGACCAGGCCTGCAGGGGAAGGCAGTTAGGGGTGACCAGGCTGGCAGGGGAGGGCAGATAGAGGCAATCAGGCTGGCAGGGGAGCAGTTAGGCGTTGATTAGGCTAGCAGGGGTGTGGTTAGGGAGTGATCAGGAGGCTGGCAGGCAGAAGTGGTTAGGGACAATGAGGCAAGCAGGCAAGCAAGTGGTTAGGAACCATCACTCCTGGATTGTGAGAGGGATATCTGACTGGGCAATTGGACATCTCTTGAAGGGTCCCAGATTGGACAGGGTGCAGGTTGGGCTGAGGGATATCCTCTCCCACCCTCGTGCATGAATTTCATGCACCAGGCCTCTACAATTGTAATATTCTTCAATGCCCACAATAAGATAGCTTATTATACTGAAATATATGACAAGATAGGTATTTAAAAACAAGACAAATACCCTTATTTAAGAGTGTTTCCTTAATCTTTTCAACTTTTTATTCATTAATTCTAAGACTGTTTATTGAGAGTTTGCTATGTGCCAGACACTGTTCTAGCCATTTGGAGTACATTAATGAATAAAACAGACAAAATTTTTTACCCTCAAGAAGCCTGCACTGCTAGGCAATAAGCAAATATAATGAGTAAATCACAGACTATTTTGGAAGGTGGTAAGTACTATGAAAAATTGAAAGGGGAGGGAGGAGCTTTCTTTTCTTTTGTCAGGATTTAGTAGTGAATCACTAGAAATAATAGTTTATTTAATTTGAGCTATTTAAATAAGCCATTCTTTAAATGGCAGACTTTAATCTGCACCCAAATCAGAAGAGAGTTTGTAATTTGCAATATTCAAGATTGGTTTTCTTTTATAAAATTGACAATAACTAGCTTTCCCATTTTTTCAGGTGAAGAAAAATAATAGTTTAGGGAATTGCTTCTAAGGAGTCCTAAGTAAATTATGTGTTTTAAAATTTGTACTACTACAAAGAAAAAGGAAAAAAATTAAGTCTCAAACCACTAAAAAGAATTTTGTGTTTTATACTAGTCTCTAAGGCTGATTTAAAAATTTTAAAGAACTTTATCCCTCTTCTTGTCTCCTTCCCATTTTAATGTTTTGTTTGTTTAGATTTCCATGTTTAGGTAAAAAGCGTCAGTCCTTTTAGAATTTCTGGGGAAGCTCCATGGTATAGGTGAAGAAGCGCAGGACTTCAGCTTTATTTCTCTGGTTGCTCAGAAGTAAGAGAGATCAGAAATCACTTCTCCACCTTTACTTTCAAAAAACCAAATCAAAATGTCTAACATTTCACTGTAAACAGTTTTAAAAGTCAAATTAATGTCACCTGCAGGCTAAGCTAAAAAAGTGATAAGTACTGTTGTGCACAACAGTTGGGATTGTTTTCAGAGTCCTGCCACAATGAAAGACTTTTGTTGCTCTCCTTAAAAACTAGACCTGTATGGTAACTCTGATGACTGTCAGTTCCTGTGGGGTGTTTACACAAAGGTACTTATAAATGAAGAGTCATTTTTAGAGCAATTAGAGAAGAGGCTAGACAGAGAATAGCCAGCTTAGTGGCCTGGCAGGTCGGGGTTAAGGTTTATTGACAGGATAGGGTCAGGATCTGCTCCACCACTGTTGGCCCTAGTACCTACCCTCCGGATACATCCAAGACCTCAGCCTGCCTCCGCTCCCTGCCGTAGGCCAAACTACCATGCAGCGTGTGGAGAAGAGAAAGAAGAAAGAGGAGGGGAAGTTCTACTAAAACTTTACAGTTCAGTATGGAAATGCAAGTTTGAAACTATTTGTGTATATTTTTCTGGCCCAGATGTTGTGTCACATCAGGAAGAAGAAACTTTAAAACATACAAAGAATTGTCTGTTCTTTCAGCTTTGTAGTTTGCAGTTATTGCATCCTGAAGAAAGAAATTGCCGGGCCAAAGTAGGCTTTTAATTTCATTTTTCCGTTTTGAGTTACAGGTTTCTGGCAAGCTCCCTGACCACTACTATTACCTGGTGGCGCCTATATTTCATCAAATTTAGACATGCAGACTACCTGGATCCAGGCCCAGATGAACTGTTGTGACTGATAAACATGATCCCACCCTGCCCCCATGCATGCTCCTGCTTTTCCCTTTAAGGGAATCTAAGACTTTGAGTTCCCGAGTCCCCAAGGGAGTTAAAGAAAAATGTGTTCCGGTATTCAGCATTTGAGTTTGCTCCATGGTTTTCTGTGCTGCATCTCTGCTTGCCCAGAGTCTGGTGTACATCCCCGCAGTGCCCCCACTTCTCCTGTGTTGGTAATTAATGCAGGAAAATTTTTTGTTTTTAATAAAAACAAGCAGAGTCATCTATCAGTACTCACAGTCAAGGCAGAATTTGTTTGACATCTTGTGATTGCTGCTTACAAAGAGAATGACAGCAATTATTAAACAAATAAAAAAGAAAATGCTGTTTATTGGTACAATAGTTTTCAGACATCCTAAGAATATCCTTGCAACATTACTTACTGCCTTTGCTTGCATGAGTAGAAAATAGTAGAATTAATAGAGTCATTAATTTTTGAAGTCTGGATTGCATTAAATTTAGAGTAATAATAAAAATTCAGATATTAAACAAACGTATATTTTCACAAAAATTTTTTTATTGTTGACCCTATTACAGATGTCCCCTATATTCGCTGCCCTCCCATGCCTTCTTCCACCCTAAATGTATTTTTAGCTGTATAATATACTAGGGGATTTTCCTTTTATTAGAGTATATTTCAGATATTTGTTTTTATTATTATAGGAGGAATATTAGCATTCATTTTAATTAAACTTAATTGCATTTCCCGTGTGAAGTATTTTTTAATAGCTATACTAGTGTTCCTTTGGGTTTGCCCTGATAAAAGGTTATGCAAAAAATTGTCTACTTGTGTCATAGTGGGTTTGGCTCAGTGGACAGAGCCTTGGCCTTGTGGACTGAAGGGTTTAGGGTTCAGTTCCCACCAAGGGCATGTATCTGTGTTGTAAGCTCTATCCCCGGCCCTGGCTGGGTGTGTGCTGGAGGCAGCCAATCAATGTTTCTTTCTCTCTGTTTCTCCTCCTCCCTTCCACTCTCTAAAAATCAATGGGAAAATATTCTTGGGTGAGGATTAACATGACAAAAACAAAACAAAAAAATTGTCTATTTGCTTGGAAATAGTCAGAAGTTTAATTTTGAAGTTTTAATTCAGTTCAGAAGTTTTAAAATGAAAATTTGGGAAATAGTCAAGTGGGAAAAGCATGAAAATGTTCAGGGTCTGATGTTTTTGTTTTCATGTCATGTTCATATGATTTAAGAAAAAAATTATTCTGTCTGTGGCCTACGTTATCTGGAAAGTGTTCCTTATAATCTCAGTCCACCTCACCAGATGATGTGGAAGCACCAGACCACATATTTCCATAAGAACTGGGTAAAGGTGGGATTCCCGAGAGGGGAGGAGAGGAAACTTCCTGGGGTGTTGGTACTAGTCTGTGTTGGTTTTTTGTTTTTTGTTTTTTTAAATATATTTTATTGATTTTTCACAGAGAGGAAGGGAGAGAGATAGAGAGCCAGAAACGTCGATGAGAGAGAAACATCGACCAGCTGCCTCCTGCACACCCCCTACCTGGGATGTGCCCGCAACCAATGTACATGCCCTTGACCGGAATCGAACCCGGGACCCTTCAGTCCGCAGACCGACGCTCTACCGCTGAGCCAAACCGGTTTCGGCTAGTCTGTGTTTTAATAGATATTTGGTTACACAGGAATATGCCTTTGTCAGAACTCATCAAATGATATGCTTAAGATTTGTGCATATCATGGCATATAAAGTTTACCTCAGTATACAAAGGATAAGGAACTCTACATATATTGAAGTTTGGGCAGTGATATGCATGTTGAAGTAAGGGGGAATGGGTTACTGATCTTTTGAAACTTACTTTGAAATGCATAACAAAATGGATTGTGAAATATTTAGAAATGTGATAAAGAGCAAATAGAGTGAAATGTTAATTATAGAATATAGGTAGCATACTGTACAATTCTTTGCATATTTTTACATGTTAGAAAACTTTCATAAACTATTGGGGAGAAAATCAAAAGTGCTGGTTTTTTTCTTATTAAAGGATCTGTGTACTTCCATTTTTAATTTTAGCCCACCCCTTTAATATAAAATCCAGCCATTTGGATTAATACCAAAGGGGGGTAGGGTATGAATGTAGCCATTTAGATAAATAGAAAAAATGTGCCCACCTCATATTTTCTCCAGTAACTTCGGAAAGGCCATTACCAAGCATGGAAGCCAGGGGTGTCTTTACAAACAAGAAGAGCTCTACGAAACCCAAACCATGTAGCCCAACCAGTGACCTGTCTGGGCAGATGGAAATTGGCCTCCAGAACCCTCACCTTGGAAAGGACATGGCCTCCGGACACATAATCTTCACCAGTGGCAAGCAGTGACACCCCCTTGACTCCCTCCCCCCGACTATATACCTTATACTAAAGCCCTATCAAATGAAAATGGGCTTTCTGTTTTCAGCCAAACCCCAGGGATTTGGCCATGAACACTTCCACTTTTATCAGAATGCCAAGCTATCTCTTACATCTTGATAGAGCCCTCTTTTTAAAGATATCTTATATGGGACCCCTGTGATACTTGTGTGTGTGTGTGTGTGTGTGTGTGTGTTAATCTTGAAGGATCAAAAGGGTAAATTGGTTCTGGTAGAATTTGAACCAAACTTTTAAAAGCTAATACTATATTTTTAGTTAGTGCTTGAACAGTAAACTGGACAGTCAAGATTCGAAAGGCTTAAAGATCTCAGTTCTTTTAAGGTTTCAAAATAAACTCTGACTGGTTAATTTATCTTTATCTTTTTTACTTTCTCATTTGGAAAGTGAGGACTGAAACTGACACAAAATGCCCAGTAAGTGGTTCTCCAGCTTTAGTGTTTATAAGGATCATTTGTATAAGAAACTCTAGTGTGTGTAAAAATTACTTAGTTTGTTAAAATGCACATACTAGCTCCTATGCTTGAATTTTCATAATCAGTATGTCTGGGGCAGAGTGCAGAAATCTGCATTTTCATAAATACTCATTGTGATATTGATGCAATTATTGGACCAGGTGAGAACTGGTGTAGATGTGTTCTGATGGGTACTATGGTAACTGATAAAAGCTTTCTTTCTTTTTTCTTTTTCTTTTCTTTTCTTTTTTCTCTTTTTTTTTCTTTTTTACTTTTTAGCTTTTTCTTGGGGAAAATTTTAAATATACACTAGAGAGAAGAGTATAACAAACTTCCATTGACCCATCACCCAACTTCAACAATGTTGGTTTACTTCTATACTCACCTACTCCCTGTATGCCTCGTTTACAGATTATCTGTGGAAGCAGATCTTAGGTATACATCCATAAATATTTTAGTAGGCAACGCTAAAATATTTAAATATAAGTACTTACGAAATACACCATTATTAAATCTTACAAAATTTGAGAATAATTCCTTAGCATCAAATATGTTGTTAATGTCTAGATTTCCTGGATTTTTTTTTCACAGTTGATTTGTTGGATTCAGGAACCAGACACAGTCCACACATTGCATTTGATTGATGTGTCTCTTTAATCTTTTAATCTATAGGCTTCCCCTTCCCTCTTTTTTCCCCCCTTGTGATTTATTTGTTAAAGAAACCAGGTCATTTATTCTGTAGATTTTCTCAGGCTAGATTTTCTGATTGGATCATCATGATGTCATTTACCATTTTTCTTTCCCCTGTAATTTCTATAAACTTTGTCGCTTCCATCCTGAAGTCTATCAGATTAAAGTTCAAATATTTTTTTGGCAAGAATACATTATAGGTAGTGTCATATACCCCCATTAGAAGGGACATGTCTGGTTGTTCTCTCTTTTGTCATGTTAGCCGCCATTGGTAATCATTGCTGAGATCCTTTATGTTCTAGGGAGAGCCCTATATTTTAACTTAGTAAGTAGATCATGGAAGAACCTTCTCCCTCTCATTGAAGATTTTTGACTCCCCCAAAACTTAACTACTAACAGCCTACTGTTGACTGAAGCCTTACCAATAACTTAAATAGCCCATTAACACATCTTTTGTATGTTACATGTATTATATACTGTATTCTTACAATAAATTAAGCTAGAGGAAAGAAAATGTTATTAAGAAAATCATAAGGAAGAAAAAAATTACATTTTCTGTATTTATTTAAAAAAATCAAATTGGTGTTCAAGGGTCAACTGTATTTTCCATCTGCAGTTGATTGAATCTGAAGATATAGTACCCAAGGATAGGGAGGGCTGACTGTATGTACATAATTTTATACATATGTAGGCACATATATAGATTTATATATGTATTATTTGAATTTCCTCTTTAACTTACAATATAATTTCAAAATTTGTTTATTTCATTTTAAATTTACCTATAGAGGCCCGGTGCATGAAATTTGTACACTGGTAGAGTCCCTAGGCCTGGCCAGTGGTCAGGGCCAATTGGGGCCTCCTGGCTGCTGACCAGGGCCTTCCTCTGGCTGCCAACCAGGGCCCCCCTTCCCCAGCTGCCGGCCAGGACCTTCTTTTGTTCCACGCCACCCCGTGGTGGTCAGTGCACATCATAGCAAGTGATAGAACTCCCAGTGTCCCGGTCAAACTCCCGCAGGGACACTTTGCATATTAGCCATATATATATATATATATATATATATATATATATATATATATATATATAGTATATATATATATATATATATATAGTATATATATATATATACACACACACACACAAACACACACACACACACAAACACACACACACACTAGAGGCCTGGTGCATGAAATTTGTGCATGGGCCAGTGGCGGGGGGAGCTTTCCCTCAGCCCATCCTGCACCCTCTCCAGTTCGGGATCCCTCGGGGGATGTCCGACTGCCAGTTTAGGCACAATAAACCAGCAGTCGGGCATCCCTCTCACAATCCAGGACTACTGGTTCCTAACCACTTGCCTGCCTGCCTGATGCCCCTAACTGCTCCCCTGCCTGCCTGATCACCCCTAACTGCCTCTGCCTGCCTGCCTGATCGTCCCTAACTGCTTCTGCCTGCTGGCCTGATCACCTCTAACTACTCTCCTGCTGGCCTGATTGCCCCTTACTGCTCCCCTGCCTACCTGATCTCCCCTAACCTCCTCTGCCTATTGACCTGATTGCCCCTACCAGACCTCTCCTGCCGTCCTGGTCACCCCTCACTGCCCTCCCCTGCCAGCCTGGTTGCCCCTAACTGCCCTCCCCTGCCAGCCTGATTGCTCCTAACTGCCTCTGCCTTGGCCCCTGCCACCGTGGCTTTGTCTGGAAGAACATCCAGATTAGCATATTAGTCTAATTAGCATATTATACTTTTATTAGTATAGATAGATGTCATTTGCCCTGAAGTTTGCATAAAGTTTTCTCATCCTTATAGTTTATACCTACTGGTGTTTGCTCACATGGATAGTTCTTTTAGCAAGAAAGTAAATATAAATTCTAAAAACTAGACTCTGAAAATCCAAATGCAAAGTATTAAACATTTTACCAGGCTGAAGAGACCTAAAGAAAGAGGTCTTTAGGTCTCTTGGCTTGTTTGGCTTAATGGACAGAGCATCAGCCTGCAGAATGAAAAATCCTAGGTTCGATTCCAGTCAAGGGCATGTACCTTGGTTGCAGGCACATCCCTGGTAAGGGGTGTGCAGGAGGAAGCTGATTGATATTTTTCTCTCTCATCAAGTTTTTTGGCCTCTATACCTCTCCCTTCCTCTCTGTCAATAAAATATATTTTTTAAAAAAGAAAGGGAAGGACAAACCCCAGCAGCTGCTGTGGTAGGTGCTGGAGTTCAGACCTTGTGGAGTTGGTGTTCTGATAGAGGAGGTAAAAAAGGCATAATTAGACAAACATGATAATTCAAAATGGGAATAGTGCTTTAAAAGAAATAAACAAGGTTAAGAGGAATAACTGGGAAGACCACTTTAGAGAGAGTGCTCCCAAAAGACCTCTGATGAAGTGACATTTGAGCTGAGGCCTGAAGGATGTGAATGAGCCAGTGATGTGAGGAGTTGGTGAAAGAGCAAATGCACAGACAAGAAAGGACTTAAAATGTCTGGGGAACACAAAGGGACTGTGGTTGTGGGGTTAGTGAGTGACAAGGAGGGTGGAGTGTGAGGAGGCTCGAGGTAGGCAGAGGCAAGACCATGCAGAGCCTTGGAGACTTTGAGAAGTTAGAATTATGTTCTCAAAGTGGTTGACAAACTAAAGAATTTTAAGCAGGAAAACTTAGTAATTATTCTCACCTAGACTTTTATTTTTCTATACATGTGCAAATGTCCACGTGTGTTTTTATTGATATCATATTATACATGATCCGCAACTTACTTTTTCGCTTACCAATAACATAATGGGCATCTCTGAAAGGAAGATTTATTAAAAAATAATAATTAGCCGAAGCCGGTTTGGCTCAGTGGTAGAGCGTCGGTCTGCGGACTGAAAGGTCCCAGGTTCAATTCCGGTCAAGGGCATGTACATTGGTTGCGGGCACATCCCCAGTAGGAGGTGTGCAAGAGGCAGCTGGTCGATGTTTCTCTCTCATCGACGTTTCGAACTCTCTATCTCTTTCCCTTCCTCTCTGTAAAAAATCAATAAAATATATTAAATAATAATAAAAATAATAATAATTTGTTTTCCTGTGAACTACATAACAAATAGATTTAGATCTGTAATAATTTGAAGCTCTGGAAAATCAGTTTCTTGGGGGTTAAAAAAGGAAGGACAGTGCTTGCTTTTAATGGTAATTATAGATATGAATTCACTTCAATAATTTAAGAACATTAAAACCATATCCTTACTTGATTCTTAATTTCGTGTTAAACTTACCATGATTAGTATGTTACTTTAGCCACGTATTGTTAAAGCAACTTTAGGTCATTTTTAGTCTTCTAGATACAGCAGAGCCTGAACAAAGAAGGGAAATCAGAGAATAAGAATTCAATAGGAAGGACATGTCAAACCATAACAAATCAGGAGAGGTTCAGTCAGTTCCATAGAGTATGTATCTTTTTTAAAGTATAGTGTGACCTGATCTGTTTGACTCAGTGGTTGAGCATCCACCAATGAACTAAGAGGTAACTGGTTTGATTCTCTGTCAGGGCACATGCCTGGATTGTGGTCTTGATCCCCAGTAGGGGTCTTGCAGGAGGCAGCTGATTGATGATGTTTCTCATCAATGATCATATCTTTATCCTCCCTTCCACTCTCTTTAAAAATCAGTAAAAACATTTTCAGTGTTTTGAGCATCAACCTGTGAACCAAGAGGTCACCGTTTGATTCCAGGTCAGGGCACAAGCCCAGGTTACAGGCTTCATCCCCTGTGAGGAGCGTGCAAGAGGCAGCCAATCAATGATTCTCTGTCAGTGTTGATGTTTTTATATTTCTTTTCCCTCTAAAACGAATAAAAATATTTTTTATTAAAAAGTATAGTTTACTTTTGTCCGTAATTATAACCATACTTATTTATTTGCTTTTAAAATATATTTAATTATTGTGAAAAATACATCTAAAAATCCTTGAACTATAAAATCCCAGCATCTTTTAGTTCTTGTCCATTTATAAATTCTAATCAAAAGCATAAATAGAAGAATCAGTCTATCTTATATAATAAAAGGCTAATAGGCAAATCAATCGAATGGCAGAATGACCGGTCGCTATGACATGTAGTGACCACCAGGGGGCAGACACTCAATACAAGAGCTGCCCCCTAGTGGTCAAAGTGCTCCCATCGGGGGAGCGCTTCTCAGCCAGAAGCTGGGCCTCACAGCTGGCGAGCATAGCAACGGTGGTGGGAGCTTCTCCTGCCTCTGTGGCAGTAGTAAGGCTATCTGACTAAAGGCTTAGGCCCGGCTTCCCACAATAGGCCCGGCTTCCCACAACAGGTCTACGCCATCAGTCTCACATCCTCCGAGGGCTCCCACACTATGTGAGGGCCCAGGCTGGACTGAGGGACCCCCCTTCCTGTATGCACAAATTTCGTACACCAGGCCTCTAGTATCACAATAAAGTAGAGATAAAGAAAATGTTTTCTGGTCTTAGAGTCCCCTATTATGTGGACATCTATGGTAAATATTTTCCAAAATACCAGGTGAATGAAAAAAACTATACCCCACAAAAATAAGTACCTCAAATTCATGAACCAGAATTTAGCTCATTTGTAAACCTATATTAACAAAAACAAAAACAAACACACAAAAATCATTGCAGAGGTAGAAACTAAAGCAGGCAAGAAGTTTTCACATTACAAGAGGGATACTCAGAGAAAACCCCTGTCTGCATTCTTAACCTATGAACCCCAGCCCCAGCCTTCAGCATTTAAAATTATCTTTCTGAATTCAAATTTTTTATATGTTTCTGGTTTTGTAATAAAGTCAAGAACAATAATAATGTTGCTTTCTGCCTTTTATCTTATATTAGAGGCCTGGTGCACAAATTTGTGCATGGGTAGAGGCCTGGTGCACAAATTTGTGCATGGGTGGGATCTGGCTGGCCCACCCCAATTGGTGCTAATTGGGGCCAGCCCCACTGGGGAAAGGGACTGCAGGCCATCCCAGCTGGCCCCATCCCCAATCAGGGTGGGAGGAGCTGATTGGGGCCACAGTGCACGTCAAAGCTACTGGTTGTTCTGGCATTTTGGTCACTTGGCTTTTATATATATAAATTAGAGTGCTGGAGCAGCATCAATTAGCAAGAAATACTCCATTTCTTAATAAAAATCTTTCCCTTAACTTTCTTCTGTACTTAAAAATGAAAATATAGTTAGCTTATCCAGATATTTAATTGTTATCCATTTGCTAAAAGATGCCTTTTTAAAAAATATATTTTTATTGATCTCAGAGAGGGAGCAAGAGATAGGAACATTAATGATGAGATGGAATCATTGCCTCCTTCACGCCCCCTACTGGGGATGGAGCCTGCAACCCAAGCATGTAGCCTGACCTGGAATTGAACCAGTAACCTCCTGGTTCATGGATCAGCACTCAATCACTGAGCCACATTGGCGAGGCAAGGCAAAAGATTTTTTAATTTCACAATTATATGTACACTCACATGTATGCATGTATGTATATGTCATCATCAAAAAAATCTTCTTATTGCTTAGTTATAAGAAATTGTTTTGCCGTAGCTCAGTTGTTTAGTGTTGTCCTGATGGGCCAAGGTTATAGGTTTGATCCCTTGTCAGGGCACCTGCAGGAATCAATTAATGCATAAATAAGTAGAACAACAAAAATTGATGTCTCACCGAAACCGGTTTGGCTCAGTGGATAGAGCGTTGGCCTGCGGACTGAGGGGTCCCGGGTTCAATTCCGGTCAAGGGCATGTACCTTGGTTGCGGGCACATCCCCGATAGGGGGTGTGCAAGAGGCAGCTGATTGATGATTCTCTCTCATCGATGTTTCTTTTTCTTTTTCTTTTTTTAACTGTTTAGTTTTTTATTTCATAATCATAAACTTAACTCTGCAATCCAGCTAGACTGGGAAGGGGTAAGGAAATGATGGAATCCAATAAACTGGCAAGAGCACAAAGACTATGGAACATTCCAAGCAAATCGGGGTGAAGGGGTGCTCTCCTGAGCTACAGAAGGAATGGTCTGATGGTGAAGATAAAACACAAGTCAGATTTATTAGAGTTGTCCACAGTCAGCAATGGTGATCTTCTTGCTGGTCTTGCCATTCCTGGACCCAAAGCGCTCCATGGCTGTCACAATATCCATGCCTTCTTTCACCGGCCGAAGACCATGTGCTTGCCATCCAACCATTCGGTCTTGGCGGTGCAGATGAAAAACTGGGTGCCGTTTGTGTTGGGCCCAGCATTCGCCATGGACAAGATGCCAGGGCCTGTGTGTTTCAGGATGAAGTTCTCGTCCGCAAACTTCTCCCCATAGATGGACTTGCCGCCTGTGCCATTATGGCGTGTGAAGTCACCACCCTGGCACATAAATCCTGGAATAATTCTGTGAAAGCCGGAACCTTTATAACCAAATCCTTTCTCCCCAGTTCTCTGCTGTCTTTGGAACTTTGTCTGCAAACAGCTCGAAGGAGACGCGGCCCAAGGGCTCGCCATCGACGGCGATGTCGAAGAACACGGTCGGATTCACCATGGTTGGTCACGGACTGCTTCGGGGTGGCAGCGTCTGCAAAGCCTCTCATCGCTGTTTCTAACTCTATCCCTCTCTCTTCCTCTCTGTAAAAAAATCAATAAAATATATATTTTTTAAAAATTGATGTCTCTCTCTTTCTCTCTCCCTCTCTTCCCCCCTTTTCCTTTCTCTCTAAAATCAATCAATAAGTAATTGTTTTAAAAAATAAATATGAATGACAATTTAGAAATATTTTATCTTAAGTGCTCATCATTTTCTAAAATTCATAATTCAGAAATATTCCACTGGAAGAGGAGAGACTAAAGACATTTATAATGCCCCCCCCCCCCCCGAGTTTCATTCTCAGGAAACAGATTATTAACAATGCTGTAACTGAAATTAGTGGAAGGGTCCGATTGTCCCAAAATATCTCCCCTACGACCTGTCTGGAATATAAAATTTCCAACTACTAGAATCATTCCTTTGGGTTAAGTCAAGATCTCCATAAAACCGTAGTTTAATAGGAGTTACCATTCCTGCTTTGCTAAGATTGTATTAGAAGGAATACTTTGGTATGTTTTTTGTTTTTATTTTACCTTTAAATTGTAGAAAGGGTTACATATGTCCCTTTCCCATATCTTCCCCCGCCCACCACCACCCTTTCTGCCTTCTGCCTGTGACAAGTTTTAAGTATTCTTAGCAAAGAGGAGGGTAAGGATTCGTGGTGGAAGAGAAGACAGGCACTTCCCTACCAGCGGCTCCAAAAGAGGGCTCTGGGCTGTGGGAAAGTCAAATCCCCTGCTTCGTAATTACGAAATGTCTGCTTTGTTGGGAGCCATATTTAAGCCTGATAGTACTCTGTGCTCCTCTCAGTTGCAGAATGAGTGTAATAAGATAGACCACGTCATTCACGAACACTTCTGTCTCTTTCTGAGTGTAATGCCAAAAGCGTTTGCAGAGTAACGTGGCACCTTCACTTCGCCCACCGTCTGGGGGCAACGTCCAGAAAACAGTCTCGTTGAGTTTTCAGGTGGGTTTTTGGCGAGAAGACAAGGTGGCTTTATAGAGCTTGTCTCTGATGTTACTCACGGAATGTCTGAAAGAAAGGGGAGGATTTGTGGACCTGATTAAAACAAGGAAGTAATCCAGCGACTTAAAGAGATGGGTTGTGGAGCTTGAATCCTAAAACAAAGCCCTCCCCTCCTTGAGCTGTTAGCCATGGGAATGACCAGTTGCTTCATTGTGTGTTTTGTCAAAGTGCCTCCGCCATTTGGCCAGCCTGATGGTTACCTGCTGCCTCTTTTTATAGCCTCCGTGTCCTTTGTTGTTGCCCCGCTGGTCAAACATGTGTAGCCGTGCCCTGGGGCACCACGCGTGCCCTGGGGAGCTAAGTGCTGCCAGATGTGGGAGCAAGGGTTGATTCACATGGCCATAATTTCCAATAGCTAATTTTACCTGTTTTCTTTTGGTTTTGGGTTTCTTTCTTAAAGAAAAAATCCATTTGGAGTTGGGTTATTGTCCCCTTTAAATTGCAGTCTTGTTACCACTAGTATTCTTCCAGCCCTTCTTCCTCCCCCCCAGTATGAAAGTGTGAGAAGAAAGGGATGATTTATTAAATCCGGATAATTAATGTTTTACTTTATGATAAAAATTAGTGAAGTGTATCTATTTTACTGTACTCTGACCAGTATTTTTACTTCAAAGTGAAATTAGGTTTCACTGACTCAGTCTTTTACATAGAAGTTATTTACATAGAAATAGGTAATATTTTAGATCAAATCTTCCAGATAGAAATTTTATCTAATCTCTTATTAAGAACACTGGATTTATTGATCAAACAAAGCTCTAGGTTTTTAACTAGCTAGTCTGAAAACTGATTAAATCAAAAGAAATAATCAAGCTTTTAGCTTAGTTTTCTGTATGAACTGAATGAACCTCAGGTTGACCAAATCGTTTGATAAAAGAAAGTTTTTCTTTATAGAAGTATTCCTGCCAACAGTTGAAAGAGGTCTAATAAAATATCACCACTTGGCAAACCCTAATGAGTTAATGGATCGAAGCCATCAATGGTTGCTAACATCACAAAAGGAGAAACAGCTGTTCGAGCCCACCGCCATCTATTAAATATTCTTACAAAAAAAAAAAAAAAAACCATAAAAAAAACACTGAACTTGAATCAAAACAACTCTCTCGGAAATATAAGAAACATGTTAAATGTCACCACTGAGATACAACTAGTAAATTGCAGAATGTGGGAGATGCTGGGGACAAAGAAAGGTATTTCAGGAGGAGAAAGGAATTGATTAAAACAGACACAAGACATGCCAATCAAATGCAGTATTTAGGTCATATTTTAACTATTTGTTTAATGAAAAAAATTAATATATATATATATATATATATATATATATATATATATATATATATATAGTACATATGACAAAAGGAAAATATCAGTAGACTACCCAAATATTTGATGATATTAAGGAATTATTGTTAATCTTTTAGGTGTGATATGGTTGTATTGTTAAATCATTAAAAGGAGTTATCATCTTTTAGATATATTGATATATACTGAAATATTTATAGTTGAAATGATATGTCTGGGATGGGCTTCCAACTAATTCAGTGGGAGAGGAGGATGGTTATAGGGGAAACAAAAGCAGCATGAGTGGATAATAGTTAAAACTGGATGATGGGTACATGGCAGTTTATTATAGTAATCTGTCTATTTTGTGTATGTTTGACATTTTCTATAAATAAAAAGGTTTTTAAAAATAGGCTTAAGTTTGAATTCAGATTTGCCACTTGTAACTTTTGTGATCTTGGGCAAATCCCTCACCTTCCTTGAGTCTCAGGGGATTTTGCCTGTAAAGTAAGTACAAGAGTATCTTCCCAACTTACCTTACACAGGTTGTTGGACCAAATAAAATAATGTGTATGAAATTATTTTAAAAATTGCTACAAGCATGTCCGTATTATTATTATTATTAAGCCTATGAAAGGATATCATTTTCCTGCTAAGAACATGGTACCGTGTTTCCCCCGAAAATAAGACATCCTCCGAAAATAAGACCTAGCGCATGGAAAGATAAGACATCCCCTGAAAATAAGACCTAGCGCAACTTTGGGAGAAAAAATTAATATAAGACACTGTCTTATTTTTGGGGAAACAGGGTAGCTTTTCATGCTTCAGCAAGTAGTATTGTAGTCCCATGTACATTATAGCAATTAAAAAATTTCGGTTTGGCTCAGTGGTAGAGCGTTGATCTGCGGACTGAAAGGTCCTGGGTTTGATTCTGGTCAAGGGCATGTACATTGGTTGTGGGCACATCCCCAGAAGGGGGTGTGCAAGAGGCAGCTGGTCGATGTTTCTCTCTCATCAATGTTTCTAGCTCTCTATCCCTCTCTCCTCCTCTCTGTAAAAAATCAATAAAATATATTTTAAAAATAAATAAATAAATAATTCTGAAATTGGACAGAAAAATAGCAAAAAAAAAAAGTAAATGGACCACCTTCTTATACCATATACAGAAATAAACTCAGAATGAATATACTTAAATATAAGACTTAATCCATAAAACTCCTAAAAGAAAACATAGATAGTAAAAATTCTGACTTTTTTCTTAGCAATATTTTTTCTGATAGATGTCCTCAGGCAAGGAAATAAAAAGAAAAAAAAATAGGACTATATAAAACTAAAAGCTTTTGCAACAAAGAAAACTATCAACAAAATGAAAACACAACCCACTGAATGGGAGAAGATGTTTGCAACTGCACATCAAATAAGAGGTTAGTGTCCACATTTTATAAAGAACTCATATAACTCAACACCAAAAAAGCAAATAATCCAGTTTAAAAATGTGCAGAGGACCTGAATAGACACTTCTCCAAAGAGGACATACAGATGGCCAATAGATATTTGAAAAGATGCTCAATGTCACTAATCATCAGAGAAATGCAAATTAAAACAAAAAAGAGATATCACCTCACGCATGTCAGAATGGCTATTATCATCAGTAAATCAACAAACAACGAATGTTGGTGAGGATGTGGAGAAAAGGGAACCCTTGTGCACTGCTGGTGCGAATGCAGAGTGGTGCAGCCACTGGGAAAACAGTACGGATATTCCTAAAAAAGCAGTATTATTTACAATAGCCAAGATTTGGAAGCAACCCAAGTGCCTATCAATAGATGAGTGAATAAAAAAGTGGTGGCACATACATACAATGGGATGTTATTCGATCATAAAAAATAATGAAATCTTAACTATTTGCAACAGCACAGATGGAACTAGAGGGTATTATGATAAGTAAAATAACTCAGTCAGAGAAAGATAAATACAAAAATGATTTTACTTACATATGGAACCTAAAGAACAATATAAATGAACAAACAAAACGGAAACAGACTCATAGGTCCAGAGAACAGACTGATGGTTGCCAGCGGGGAGGGAGATTAGGGAACTGGGTGAAAAGGTGAAGGGAGTAAGAACTACAAATTGGTAGTTACAAAATAGTCACAGTGATGTACAGTACAACGTAGGGAATGTAGTCAGTAATATTGTAATAACTATTTATCGTGCCAGGTAGGTACTGGAAATATTGGGAGGAACACTTTGTAAAGTATATGATTGTCTAACCACTGTGCTATACACCTGAAACTAATACAAAACAATATTGAATATTTTTAAAAGTAAATAATTTCCTGATCCAGGAAAAAAACAAAAATATAGATGCCTGTGCATGCATATGTTTCCTATCTCAGTTCACTGAAAGAACTGAAGTCACTGATTTTTCCCAGCACATTTAGTGGCCATATCTTTATTTCTAAACTAGTGGCCAGGTGCACGAAATTCATGTATGGGGGGGAGGGGGAGGATATGTTCCTTAGCCCGGCCTGCACCCTCTCCAATCTATGATCCCTCGAAGGATGTCCTACTGCCTATTTATAGGGATTGGGCCAAAACTGGCAGTTGGACATCCCTCTCACAATCTGGGACTGCTGGCTCCAGCCACTCACCTGCCTGCCTGACTGCCACTAACCACTCATCGCCCCTAACTGCCCCCCTGCTGGCCTGATCACTCAAACTGCCCCCCCCCCTGCTGTCCTGATCACCCCCACTGGCCCCTCTGCTGGTCTGCTTACCCCCAACAGCCCCTGCCATCTCATCCTGGCCTGACCACCCCCTGGCGACCCAAGGTCCCAGCCCTCCTTTTTTCTTTTTCTTTCTCTTTTATTGCAGTGCCTCCTTGAGTGGAGGCCATGGCCAGCTGGAAGCAAGTATCTAGGATTTATCTATCTTCTATAATTGAAACTCTGTAGCCTTGAGAGGAGGCCAGGGCAGGCCAGGACAGGAAGCTTGGCTTCCTCCATTGCTGGGGGCAACCCAAGCCTCCTGCTCAGCTCCAGCTCTATGGCTGCCACCATTTTTTTTTTTTAAATCAATCTTTATTGTTCATATTATTACAAAGGTTCCTCATTTCTTCCCCCCTCCACCAGGTTCCCATCCCACCCTCTGCCCTTTCCCCACCCCCCATCGTCCTCATCCATAGGTGCACAGTGTATGTTCAGTCTCTTCCCGCATCCACCACTTCCCTTTTCCCTGAGAATTGTCAGTCCACTCCCCTCCCGTATCTCTGATTCTGTTATAATCAAGTTAATATTGTTCATCAGGTTTTTTAATTTCCTTGTTTTTTTTGTGTGTGTTTTTTTTAATTAATAAACTTTTATATTTTTAAGAATAAATTTTAAAATCTAATAATTTTAAACCTTGTTTTTTTCTGCCCTGGGAACTGAGAAGCAAACTTGTTTACATGCAAACTTGCCCTTAGGCTATCAAAAGGCGTAGCCATTCAAATGTAAGTGAACACATTGTTTAAAGATAGCTGCTGGCTGGAATTGGATTACCTGTTCTGGGTGGGAAGGGCTTGTCCTCCCCTTTCTCCATTAAAATTAAGGTGTTAGCTTTAAAACCTCTTTTTGGCAAGAGACCTTAAACTTTCAGAACTTTAAATTTTTTAGGTAGTAAATCAACTACTTAGCATTTTCTCAAATCAATAATACCTTCACATGCCCACGGATACACTTCACACAAAAGACACTTCCAAATAGATCAACCAACCTTATCCAGACCCCACACAAGGCACTCACAGATCAACACCCCAGCGCTACACAACTCAACACGTCCAGATCTAAGCCTTCATCACTTGATTCAGCAGACCCTCAAGTTCCCCCAAAAGTTTCCAGCCATGTCTGAGAGGCAGCCCTGGGGCGTGGGCAGGCGAGGAGCGAGCTGTTTCGGGCCCGGCTGCTCCGGGCCTGGCCTCTGTTGCTCCAGGCCGCTCCACAACCAGCTGCTCTGGGTCTGGCCGCTGCTGCTTGGGGCCCAGTTGCTGCCGCTCCGGGCCTGGATGCTGCTGCTCCAGGCCTGGCCGCTCCCAGCCTGGATGCTCTGGGCCTGGCCGCTGCTGCTCCGAGTCCGGCTGCTCCGGGCCCGGCTGCTGCTGCTCCGGGCCTGGCCGCTCCCGACCTGGCTGCTCCGGCCTGGCTGCTGCTGCTCTGGGACTGGCTGCTCCTGACCCGGCTGCTCTAGGCCCAGCCGCTCCGGGCCCGGCCGCTCCAGGCCTGGCTGCTCTTGGCCTGGGCTGCCACCATTTTTGTTGGGATTTATTTATCTATACTTGAAACTTTGTAGCCTTGAACGGAGGCCAGGGCCAGCCTGGGCAGGCAGGAAACTTGGCTTCCTCCATTGCTGGGGCAGCCCAAGCCTCCTGCTTGCTCCAGCTTCATGGCTGCCTTCTTGGTTGGGTTAATTTGCCTACTCACTTCTGATTGGCTGGTGGGCGTGGCTTGTGAGTGTAGCAGAGTGATGGTTAATTTGCATGTTTCTCTTTTATTAGTGTAGATACCGTTCTGCAGTAACTAGGTGTCCTTTGATTTCAAGATTGGGCAGGGAAATACAAGATGAGCATAGAACATCTTGTGATGCCAGAAAGTGAGGGATGCTAAAAACAAGGGACAGGAAATAAAGCACATTAAAGGGGGCACAGGAACTAAAAGAGCTTGAGCAACAAAACAATGATAGAATTGGATTTGAAAGGAAAGAATAAATCTGCACAAACCCGTATCCTATACAATAAAAGCCCAGTGACCAAACAGCGGAATGACCACAACTGGTCAACCAGTAGCTATGACACACACTGATCATCAGGGGGCAGACGCTTGACTCAAGTGCTGTTCCCTGGTGGTTAGTTCAATCCCACAGGGGAATTGCCGCTTGGCTGACTGCGATGAGCAGAGCTCCCACAGAGGGCCGATCCCCACAGGCCACGCCTCCCACCAGCGCACAAATCCTATGCACCGGACCTCTAGTTGATATATAAAAGTAATAAAAAAAGAGGATAAAGGGAATCACATATGGTGACAAAATGAAACTAAACTTTGGGTAATAGTATGTAAAGCAATATAGAGATGATGTAATATATTATTATACACTTGAAACATATAATCTTAGCCAATGTCACACCAATAAATTTAATTTTAAAAATACAAAATTATAGGGGCGGAGCTTGAAGATGGCGACCGAACAGACGGACTTGTTCTGACCCCGGTCCCAAAACAGATAGAAGCAACATCTGAGTCGCTCAGGGAATGTTGATTAGCAGCTAAGGGGCAGCGGATCACTCTAGGAAGGTAAGGAAGTGTCCGCTGGACAATTTTTCCTGACCAAGCGGCCAGCACTCCCGACTTCTCCCGGAGCTCCGGGCTTGGCGCAAAGGCGGCGCCACCCTACCAGGAAGGGAGCAGCTTCTCTGAGGCCTGGAAAACCCACAGCCGAGGAGTCCATCGAGCACCTGTGGCGCCCCGATCGGAGCAAGCGGGTGGATTCAAGGAAGCTCTTCAACCACCCACAGAAAGGTCAGAGTTTGCGTGGCTAGGCTGAGAGTTCAGGCTGCGATAGCGCCATTGCTCCAGCGAGGCCCCGCCCCCAGAGCGGCCCTGAGCGCGCCACCAGGAGCGCCGCGAGGCCCGGCCCCAGTGCGGCCCAGAGCACCGCAGCCCGGAGCGCCGCGAGGCCCCGCCCCCAGAGCGGCCCTGAGCGCGCCACCAGGAGCGCTGTGAGGCCCCGGCCCCAGAGCGGCCCAGAGCACCGCGGCCCGGAGCGCCGCGAGGCCCCGCCCCCAGAGCGGCCGTGGCCCCGCCTATATTGTAGCCCGGGAGAGCTGCGAGGGCCCGCCCCCAGAGAGAAAGAGGGCCAGAGCAACCAAAGTCTGGGAGATCAAACCAGTAACACTGACACCTAAGGGCTGAACTACAAACTGCCTTTTTTTTTTTTTTTTTTTTTTTTTTTTTTTTTCTTTTTTTTTTTCTTTTTTCTTTTTCTTTTTCTTTTAATTAATCAAAAATAAATAAATGGACACAAATAACTAAGATATAGCCTGCCTAAAATTAAGGACTACCTTACAAAACTGAGGTGCAGTGGAAAGCTGGGAACTGCAAGACTCTCTGATCCAAGAACCAGGCATACCAAATACAATAACAGAGGAAGTGATTGAACTCTACTGGACAATTTTATGCTAATTATACTATTCTTTATTTTATTTTCATTTTTTACATTTTTTATTTAATTTTCATTTTTTACATCTTTTACTTCAGAAACGATTTTTTTTCTTTTTTCCTTACTTGATTTTACCTTTTCAATTATTACATTTTTCAATCTCTATCTTCACTATTACTACTGCTATTTTGCAATTTTTTTTTCTTTTTCTTTTCCTCCCCAGTACCATTTTACTTCGTCTTTATTTTACATTGGGAGTAACCTTCATTCTATTTTAATCTCTACTATAGCATCATTCAACCCTATCTCAATTCGACCTTTACCCCATCACTCTCTTACTAAACTTTAACCTTTTAGTCTCCAGTTTATCCTATCCCTTTCCGGCTTTAGTTTTTCCTCTATTCTTTCTGTATACCCCCTGCTAAAGCTCTCACTATACTCATAGATCTAAGTTCCAACCCCTGATACAAGTGTATAAATATCACTCTCTGCACTATATTAACTAGTTAAAAAAAAAAAAAAAAAAAAACACACAAAAAAAAACGGTTCTACTTTCTATCCTTTTCTCATTGTTTGAGTGAAGGTTGATTATTGTGAATATTGGTGCTTTTCAGTGAAATTGTTATGCTTATTCCAGTGTTGTTATTGTTGCTTTGTAATTTTTTTTAAATCCTCTGTTTTTGTTTGTTTCTTTGACTTCTGTATATCATAACCTTACTTAATAATAGTGGATATTGTATTGTAGTTTGTATTAATCTCCAAGTATTGTTACCGGCATTGGCTGGGCTCAGTGGTTGATCTAGGGCAATTTTCTCCACATATATATAGTTTGTTTCCCATTTTTTTAGTTTGCTTCTTCTCTCTCTCTCTCTCTCTCTCTCTCTCTCTCTCTCTCTCTCTCTCTCTTTCTCTCTCTCTCTTCTTTTTCTCCCTGTTTTCTAACTTCATTTTGTCATTACTTTATTTCTTCTTTGACTTTTTTTTTTTTTTTTAATTTTTCTTTATTTTATTTTTACCTTCCTTCCTTCCTTCTCTCCTATACCCTAATTTGCCTATCGCTAGGGGTTACCTTTATTAGAGGTTATTAATATTGTAAATACATTCCTGTTAAGTGCCTCTCGTGTTGTACATGGTAGTGTTGTATTTTGCACCTATAAATTAACGCAAGAGAAAGAACACCACATAACCAGACATCCTGAAAAGAGATACCATGGGAAGACAAAGAAACACCCCACAAATGAAAGAAAAGCAGGCATCACCAGAAAAGGAAGTAAACGAGCCAGAGGCAAGCAGCCTACCAGAGCAAGAGTTCAGAATAATGATTATTGGTTGGCTAAAAAGAATGGAAGAGAAATTTGACAATAACCAAGAAGAAATGAGGAAGAACCATCAGGAATTGAGGAAGAACCAAGAAGAAATGAAAAATGACATCGCTACCATGAAGAACTCAATAGAAAGCATCAAGAGTAGACTAGATGAAGCGGAAGACCGCATCAGTGAGCTAGAAGACAAGATGGAAAAAAATACCCAATTAGAGCAGCTTCTAGAAAAAAAGATTAAAAAGCAGGAGGAGAGCCTACGGGAGCTTTGGGACATTACAAAACAAAATAATATTCGAATAATAGGGGTTCCAGAAGGAAAGGAAACTGAGGTAGACGTGGAAAAAGTATTTCAAGAAATAATGACAGAAAACTTTCCTGAGATAGAGAAGAAAAAACCCACACAAATCCAAGATGCTCGCAGAGTCCCAAGCAAAATGAATCCCAGAAGACAGACGCCAAGGCACATTATAATTAAAGTGGCAAACAACAACGACAAAGTAAGAATCTTAAAAGCAGCCAGAGAGAGACAGAAAGTTACTTACAAAGGAACCCCCATCAGACTAGCAACTGATTTCTCAACAGAAACATATCAGGCCAGAAGGGAATGGGATGAAATATACAAAGTCATGCAAAGGAAGGGTTTGAATCCAAGAATACTGTACCCAGCAAGACTATCAATCAAAATTGAAGGGGAAATCAGGAGCTTCACAGACAAAAAAAGACTGAAGGAATTTATCTCCACCAAACCAGCAATGCAAGAAATGCTAAAGGGTCTACTGTAAAAATAAAGAAATAGGAATTGAAGAAGGAACATGGGTATAGAATAAAAATGCCATCAAATGAGTACCTATCAATAATAACCTTAAATGTAAATGGATTAAATGCTCCAATCAAAAGACATAGGGTGTCAGATTGGATAAGAAAACAAGACCCTTACATCTGTTGCCTACAAGAAACCCACCTCAGAAAAAAAGATGCACACAGACTGAGGGTGAAGGGATGGAAAAAAGTTTTCCAGGCAAATGGAAAGGAAAGAAAAGCTGGGGTAGCAATACTTATATCTGACAAATTAGATCTCAGAGTGAAGGACATAACAAGAGATAATGAAGGCCACTTCATAATACTAAAGGGTACAATCCAACAAGAAGAAATAACCCTGGTAAATATATATGCACCCAATACGGGAGCACCCAAATACATAAAAAAACTGCTGGAGGACATTAAGGGAGAGATTAATAGCAATACAATCATAGTAGGAGATTTTAATACCCCACTGTCACCCTTCGACAAATCATCTAAACAAAAAAGCAGCAAAGAAATATCAATCCTAAACGACTCACTAGACCAGATGGAATTAATTGACATCTTTAGAACATTCCACCCCAAAGCCACAGAATATACATTCTTCTCAAGTGCACATGGGACATTCTCAAAGATAGACCACATTTTGGGACATAGGCAGAGTCTATTCAAATTCAAGAAGATAGAAATCATATCAAGCATCTTCTCAGACCATAGTGGCATAAAACTGGAAATTAATTACAATAAAAATAATCCAAAGAAATCAAATACATGGAGACTAAACAACATGCTATTAAACAAGGACTGGGTTACCAGAGAAATCAAGGAAGAAATTAAAAACATCCTGGCAACAAATGACAATGAAAACACAACAATCCAAAATCTATGGGACACAGCAAAAGCAGTTTTGAGAGGGAAGTTCATATCCTTACAAGCCTATTGCAAAAAACTAGAAAAAATGGTAACAGATGAACTAACTCTACAACTCAAAGAGTTAGAAAAAGAGCAACAAGAAAAGCCCAGTGTAAGCAGAAGGAAGGAAATAACAAAAATCAGAGCACAGATAAATGACATAGAGACCAAAGAAACAATACATAAGATCAACAAAACCAAGAGCTGGTTCTTCGAAAGGATAAACAAGATTGATGGACCTCTAGCCAGGCTAACCAAGAAACAAAGAGAGAGGACCCAAATAAACAAAATCAGAAATGAAAGAGGTGAAATAACAACAGACCCCACCGAAATACAACAGATTGTTACAAAATACTACGAACAACTCTATTCCAACAAACTAAACAACCTGGAGGAAATGGACATATTCCTAGAAAAATACAAACTGCCAAAACTCATTCAGGAAGAATCTAAAAATCTCAATAGACCAGTGACGTGGGAAGAAATTGAAACCGTCATCAAAAAGCTTCCAGCAAACAAAAGCCCAGGGCCAGATGGCTTCACAGGAGAGTTTTACCAAACATTCAAGGAAGAACTAAAACCTATCCTCCTCAGACTATTCCAAAAAATCCAAGAGGAAGGAACACTTCCGAACTCCTTCTATGAAGCCAACATCACCCTAATACCAAAACCAGATAAAGACAACTCAATGAAAGAAAATTACAGGCCAATATCCCTCATGAACATAGATGCCAAAATCCTCAACAAAATTCTAGCAAATCGACTCCAGAAGAACATCACAAAGATCATACACCATGACCAAGTAGGATTTATTCCAGGAATGCAAGGATGGTACAATATCCGCAAATCAATAAACGTGATACATCACATAAACAAATTGAAAGATAAAAATCATATAGTCATATCAATTGACGCAGAAAAAGCATTTGACAAAATCCAACACCCTTTCCTGTTAAAAACTCTTAGAAAAGTGGGAGTACAAGGATCATACCTCAACATAATAAAAGCTATATATGATAAACCCACAGCCAACATTATACTCAATGGGCAAAAACTAAAACCATTCCCTCTAAGAACAGGAACAAGACAGGGATGCCCACTCTCGCCACTCCTGTTTGACATAGTTCTGGAAGTACTAGCCATTGCAATTAGACAAGAGGAGGAAATAAAAGGCATCCAAATTGGAAAAGAAGAAGTAAAGTTATCCTTATTTGCAGATGACATGATATTGTACATAAAAAACCCAAAAGACTCCATTAAAAAACTAATTGACTTAATAAATGAATTTGGCAACGTAGCAGGATATAAAATTAATGCCAAGAAATCCATGGCATTTCTATACACCAATAGTGAAACTACAGAAACAGAGGCTAAAAAAGCAATTCCATTCACCATCGCACCAAAAAAATTAAGATACCTAGGAATAAATTTAACTAAAGAAATAAAGGACCTATTTGCGGAAAACTACACGACACTGAAAAAAGAGATAGAGGAAGATGTAAGGAGATGGAAGAACATACCATGTTCATGGATTGGTAGGATCAACATCATCAAAATGTCCATACTTCCTAAAGCAATCTATAGGTTCAATGCACTCCCCATTAAAATACCAACGACATATTTCACTGACCTAGAAAGAACTCTCCAAAAGTTCATTTGGAACAATAAAAGACCCCGAATAGCCACAGCGATTCTGAGAAAGAAGAGTAAAGTAGGAGGGATCTCAATACCAGACTTCAAACTATACTACAAAGCCACTGTTCTCAAAACAGCCTGGTACTGGCACAAGAACAGACAAATAGATCAATGGAATAGAATTGAGAACCCAGATATCAACCCAAATCACTATGCTCAATTAATATTTGACAAAGGAGGCACGAATATACAATGGAGTCAAGACAGTCTCTTCAATAAATGGTGTTGGGAAAATTGGAAAGACACATGCAAAAGAATGAAACTAGATCACCAACTTACACCATTCACAAGGATAAACTCAAAATGGATACAGGACTTAAACATCAGACGGGAAACCATAAAAATACTAGAAGCATCCACAGGTAGCAAAATCTCAGACGTATGCCAAAATAACTTCTTCACTGATACTGCCCCTAGGGCAATGGAAGCTAAAGAGAAAATAAACAAATGGGACTACTTCAAAATAAAAAGCTTTTTTACAGCAAAAGAAACCATCAATAAAACAACAAGAAAGCCCACGGTGTGGGAGATCATATTTGCAAATATTACCACTGATAAAGGTTTAATCTCCAACATTTACAGACAGCTTATACAACTAAATAAAAGGAAGATGAATGATCCAATTAAAAAATGGGCAATGGACCTAAACAGAATATTTTCAAAAGAAGACAGAAGGAAGGCCAAAAGGCACATGAAAACATGCTCAAAGTCACTAAGTATCCGAGAGGTGCAAATCAAAACAACAATGCGGTACCATCTCACACCTGTCAGAATGGCCAACATCAACAAATCAACAAACGACAAGTGTTGGCGAGGTTGCGGAGAAAAAGGAACTCTCGTGCACTGCTGGTGGGAATGCAGACTGGTGCAACCACTGTGGAGAACAGTGTGGAGTTTCCTCAAAAAACTGAAAATGGAACTCCCATTTGACCCAGTAATCCCACTTCTAGGAATATATCCCAAGAAACTAGAAACACCAATCAGAAAGGATATATGCACCCCTATGTTCATAGCAGCACAATCTACAATAGCCAGAATTTGGAAACAGCCTAGGTGCCCGTCAGCAGATGATTGGATCCAAAAACTATGGTACATCTACACAATGGAATACTATACTGCCATAAAGAAGAAGGAATTCTCATCATTTGCAGCAACCTGGATGGAATTGGAGAGCATCATGCTGAGTGAAATAAGCCAATCAACGAAAGAGAAACACCACATGACCTCACACATCGGTGGATGATAAAGATCTTTATAAACTGATGAACCAAGAGACAGATATAGAGAAAGTAAAGCAACAGGCAGACTGTCAAATTACAGTGGGGAGGGTAGGGATATCAGGGGGAGATAATAGATCAACCGAAGGACTTGTATAAATGCATATAAGTACAACCAATGGACATAAAACTATGGGGAGGGAGGGGATGTGTGGGAGGGAGGGAGGGGGGCAATAAAAAAAAAAATCAAGAAAATATGTAAAAAATAAATAAATAAATAAATAAATAAATAAATTAAAAAAAAAAAAAAAAAAAAAAAATAAAAATACAAAATTATAAATAGGAAATCATTACTAGGGAAAATTGCTGTGTTCAAGATCCACCAATGATGCCAGGAAGTGATGCTGTTTAGTGGGGAAAATTGTAAGCAAATACAGAAGATTTGAATAGTCTCAAAGTATCTTCTGTAAAATATTTAATTCTTACAGTGGAAAATAGTATCTTTACATTGGATAATCTTGGTAGCCATCATTTTAGCAAGGTTAACATTGTAATGCTCTGTAGGGTGCACTGAGAAGGACACATCTGGTGCTATTATTTGAGATACTCTATCTCAATTTTATCATGAGAAAACATCAGACAAAGCAAAATTGAGGAACAGTCTCTAAAATAACTGACCAGTATTCTTCAAAGGTCTTCAGGTCATGAAAGATAAGGGAGGTTAAGGAACTGTTGTAGACTTGAGGTGATTAAGGAGGCATGACAACTAAATACAATATGGGAATCTTGAATTGGATCCTGGAACAGAAAAATTATGTTCCTGGAAAAACTGGAGGAACCTGAATAAGTTCCCCTCTGTACTCTGGTTAATAGGGTGGTATCTTAGTGTTTATAAATCCTCCACGGTTATGTAAAATGTTAGCAGAGGATAAATGAAGCTAGTGAAAAGTATATGGGAATTCTCTCTACTATTTTTGCAACTCTTGTGTGAGTCTAAAGTTATCTCAAAATAAAAAGTTTTTTAAGAAAGTTATGGAATAATAATGTAGTTACATGATCATCAAGGGTATTTATTAACTAGTGTGTAATAGAATAATTACAAGAAACATCAATGTAAGAGAGACACTTCAATTGATTATTTCCCACATGCACCCCAACTGGGGCTGGGAATAGAACCTGCAATGGAGGTACATGCCCTGGACCAGAAATTGAACCCAAGACCCTTGAATCTGCTAGCCGATGCTCTAGCCATTGAACAAAATTGCCCAGGGTTATGTTCCCATTTTTTAACAGATGAAGAAACTAGAACACAGAATCCTATATACCGTATTTTTCGGACCATAAGACGCACTTTTTTCCCCCCAGAAGTGGGGGGAAAAAGTCCCTGCGTCTTATGGTCCAAATATAGCCTACACATATACTATAAAAAAAAAAAAGTTTTTTTACTTGCCCGGCTCTGTGTGGTCTCTGTGTGCTTGCCCGGCTCTAAAATGGTTCTAAATGCTGCTATTTACTTTACAGGGTTGATTACATGTGTTTATGACTGTGATGTTGGGTTTTAATGCACATAAAATATTTTAGGACACTATTTGTTTCAGAATCTTTTTTTCTTCATTTCCCTTCTCTAAAAACTGGTGCGTCTTATGGTCCGGTGCGTCTTATGGTCCGAAAAATACGGTAATAAAAGCCTAATATGCAAATAGACCAAACATTGGAATAACCGGCGGAACAACTGCACTGACCACCAGGGGGCAGGCACTCAACGCAGGACCTGCCCCCAGCCTGCAGGCCCCAAAACCAGCAGCAGTGGCAGGGGCTGGGCCAGCCAAGGCAGGTGCCAGCAGGGACCCCCAATCGCCCTGATGGTCACCCCACAGATCATCCCTGATCACTGGCCAGGCCTAGGGATCCTACCCATGCATGAATTTCGTGCACTGGGCCTCTAGTAGTTAAATAACATATATATATATATATATATATATTATTGATTTTTTATAGAGCTGGGGGAGAGGGACAGAGAGTTAGAAACATCGATGAGAGAGAAATATGAATCAGCTGCCTCCTGCACACCCCCCACTGGGGACGTGCCCATAACCAAGCTACATGCCCTTGACCGAAATTGAACCTGAGACCTTTCAGTCCTCAGACCGATGCTCTATCCACTGAGCCAAACCAGCTTTGGCTAAATAACTTGCTGAAGGTTGACAGCTAGTAAATCTTAGAGCCAGAGCTGAAGCTAGACAGTAAGTTCGACTTGCTCCATCTAAGTTATGGACAATTATTAAGTAGACCTCCTGCCCATATTGGTGAACTCTGGAGAGAGAGCGATAATAGTCCTCCAGAGCCAACATGATTCCTATCAGAGCTGGCTGTTTTGGGGTTTGTGATGTTCACTCTGGTGTTAAGGATTAGGTAAGAGGGTTGCTTGAACTTGCAAATAGACTTGATTCCTTTCACTTGCTCTAGAAGTTGGAAAAAAGTTGAACATGAGGATCCTGGCTCTGGAACTGGTACAGGTTTTATAGGAAGGGATGAAACTTGGTTTGTCCTCTCCTCTCTAGTCTTTGAGGGCTGCTCAGCCTCCATCTACTTTCCAGTTGAGAGAAGGAGGCTGAGAAAGGGTGGAAGGAGACAGTGGAGTGGACTTTGTCCAACAATGTGGAGCAGTTTTTCCTTTAGAAGCCACATTGTAAATAGCAGCAACATTCCCAAGCTAACTCAGTTAACCCATAAGGTAGCTTAAATACTAGGTGCTTGCTGCTGAATGTTTCCAAACCTTTAGTTTTCATTACAAATGTACGGTATTTCAGTTAAATTATGAGCAAATAGGATAGCCTGAGAACTTAGCCACATTTTTATGGGGGGGAAAATGCTTTCCAAACAGCTAAGACTACATATTTATATTGGTGTAGAACTAACTTTATAGTATAGATCACCTACTTGAATATTCTGCTTCAAGCACACTACAATATGCATTTGTTGTTTTGATGGTAAAGTAAAAACCATCTCTAATGAGATAGGTAATCACAGACACTGTGACTTGGACCAGATTTTAATTAGCTAAAATAGTTTTAAAATTCTAGAAATACAAAAAAATGCATCTGCTTTTCATTTGTCATATAGAGCTTTTATTTGTCAGCCTACTTAAAACATTGAAACATATTAATGTGGCTATCTGAACCACTTGTAGATCTTCAGATTTGTGTAGCAAAAGGAATGATAATTATAATCTGCTTCAGGCTACAGGGCTAGAATGATTCAAAAGGAAATGTGCACTACTAATACGGTAAAGCTCATAAATTCTCAATGTCAGTATGCCACTTGTAGCTGAAAATTGCAGTCAGGCTGGTTGGCTAGAGGCAAAAAGACTAGAGTTACATAATATTTATGAGGTCTAAATTTGCAATCACCAAAACCAAATATTGCTGGTCTTTTTTCAGATTACTCCAGGAGGTCAGCATTATCTACTCATGGCAATGGAGATGAGAGCAGGGTAGACTGGGTAATGATGAAACTTTAGTTATAAGTATGAATTCTCTCCATGTCAATCCACTGCAATCTTCTTTATGGACTTATACCCTTCCTATTTTATACATAACTAGTGTCCCGGTGCACATTGAAAGGAAATTAATTAGAAGAAATATTTTAATATCGCTATTTATGTCTTGCTAGTGAATAAAAAAAGGGGGGGAGATTTTACAGAGTCTTCTACCTACCTACTTCAGGACTTCTGTAAGGATCAAATGAGATGAGGCATGGGAAAATGCTTCACAGACATTTGGTTAAACTGTAAAATGTTTGCACCTGGCTATAAAGCAAGTCGGGTTCCTGGGCTGAAGGAACTCCAAGGAGGCTAGTGGCCAGGGAGAGGAAGCGGGTGTTGCTATGTGATGTCATTACCCGGCGCCCAAAGCGACCATTTCTGGGCCTGGCTGGGCTGTGGGCCGCATTTTGTGCCGTGGGGTTTTGGCAGCGTTTGCTGTGATTTACTGGAGTGTCACTCCGGGGTGGTGGCCGGATCTGTATCCCACTTGGGGGAAACCTAGTATTGGTGCCTAGAGGCCCAGTGCATGGAAACTGTGCATGGGGGGAGTCCCTTAGCCCAGCCTGCACCCTCTCGCATTATGGGACCCCTCAGGGGATGTCTGACTGCCAGTTTAGGCCTGATCTCTGCAGTCAGACATCTCTCTTGCAATATGGGACCGCTTGCCCTTAATTGCTCGCCTGCCTGCTTGCCACTAACTGCTTGTCTGCCTGCTCGCCCCTAACCACTCACCTGCCTGCTCGCCCCTAACCACTCACCTGCCTGCTCGCCCCTAACCGCTGAACTGCCTACCTGCTCAGTGCACATCATAGTGACTCGTCATTCCAGTTGTTCTGGTCATTCTGCTATAATGGTTGCTTAGTCATATATATATATATATATATATATATATATATATATATATATATATAGCCAGTGCGCGTCATGGCAGCCTCTGTGTTGAGCGTCTGCCCCCTGGTGGTCAGTGTGTGTTATAGCTACCAGTCGGAGGGACAGATACTTAGCCTTTATATATAGATAGATAGATAGATAGATAGATTCCAAAAATACCTACGAGACCCAATACCATTGTGCAAATATCTACTTGCTGCCTCAGGTTTTATAACACAAAGATAGAAATAGACCTTCCCTCCCACTGCAGTGTTTCTTTAGCACAGCGTTGTCCTTCTGTGAAGACTTGCTGCCTCTCTGTACATCACCATGATGGACAAGCCCAAGACACTTTTTACATCCCAGCCCACACCTTACATCAGACTGCACTGAGAACAATTACATGCCCAGCCTTGTGATCTCTTGTGCTCCAGTGTACTTTCAGGAGTTTGACTTGCACAGTATATGATCAGCTAAAACTCTGGGCCCCAGGTGTTTCATAGCTCATGTGGCTGTGAACTGCAAATTAGAATGGTGAATAATTTTATAGTTCCACCATCAAAAAGTACTAGTTCTAGCTATCAGCCTAGGAACAACTGCAACTGCAGGTCAATGCTCATTTTAAATATTTTTTTTATTGATTTCAGAGAGAGAAAGGGAGAGAGATAGAGAAATAGAGACATCAGTGATGAGAGAGAATCATTGATTGGCTACCTCCTGCAAGCCCCACACTAGGGATCGAGCCCACAAGTCACGGCATGTGCCCTGACTGGGAATCGAACCTCAACCTCCAGGTTCAATGGTCCACGCTCAACCACCAAACCATATTGGCTGGGCTCAATGCTCATCTTAAATGCTTTGGTTTTTCACATATAAACAGCACCCCAGATTATTTTTAGAAAAGATACTGTTTTTAGTACTACATCAGACACTTTTAAAACTTTTTATTATTGAGAGAGAATCCAAGATGGCTGCTCGGGTAGGCACCTAGCCGCAGCCGCACGCAACAATTTCAATAAAATACAACTAAAATATAAAATGGACATTACCCAGAACTACAGGAAAGTCAACTGACTGGAAATTCTACAACGAGAAGCAAGGAGAAAACCAGAAGGAAGCGCGGAGGAGCTGTAAAAGCCCAAGGTACGGAGACACCCGGCGCGCGCGGAGAGTACAGAGCCGGAGAGGAGGGAGGCCGAGTGCCTGGCTGGCGTTCCCTAGCGGGAAGGAGATAAACACTCGGACTGTGCTGGGCCCCCAACTGCTCTGAACCCCCATTCTAGGCCAGACCCCGGGGACCCAGGCTCATCCAGAGGGAGCTGGGCTGTAAGGCGGTACTCGGGGAAGCAGCGAAAGGAGGTCCCAGAGGCGTGCACACAGCGCGCAGAGAAGGGCCGGCCGGCTGTGCCGTAGGACTGCCCTGGCGGGAAGGAGACAGGCTCCAGACTGCTCTGAACGCCACCTCCAACTCCACTTCCAACCGAACTGAACCCCAGTTTCGGGCCCATTGCGGGAGAGCTTACACTGTTTGGTAGCAGGCGAAAATCGAGGGCACCTTTCTCTCAGAGGCGCTTGCAACAAGTACTGAAGGACCCTGAGTCTCAGGAGTCGCATAGGGCGGGGCTGACGGAAGCCAAGGCTGTAGGCTCCACCCTGAAACTCCGCCCCATCAGAAAAGCTGCCTGCGAAAATGCCTAAACCAAATAGATCACAAAGGAAAGAAATGGAGGACAAAAAGCGACTGGATATAGAGTTCAAAACCACACTTATAGGGTTTTTCAAGAGACTCCTAGAAAAGGCCGATAAAATAAATGAGACCTATGAGGATATGAAAAGGGATCAACAAGAAATGCTAAGGGATCAACAAGAAATAAAGAATACATTGTCTGAAATAAAAAATATTCTACAGAGTCCTAAAAACAGAATAGAAGATCGCAAGAATCAAGTCAAAGATTTGGAACATAAAGAGCCAGAAGACACTCCTCTGCAGAAGCTAGAAGGCAAAAGAATCCAGAAAATTGAAGATAATGTAAGAAACCTCTGGGACAACTTCAAACGATCCAACATCAGAATCATGGGGGTCCCAGAAGATGAGAGAGAGCAAGATATCGAAAACATACTGAAAGAAATAGTGACAGAAAACTTCCCCCACCTGGGGAAAGAATTGGACTTACAAGTCCAGGAAGCACACAGAACTCCAAATAAGAGGAATCCAAAGAGGACCACACCAAGACAAATCATAATTAAGATTCCAAGAGCAAAGGACAAAGAGAGAATATTAAAAGCAGCAAGAGCTAAGCAGGTGGTTACCTATAAAGGAGCACCTATACGATTGTCAGCTGATTTCTCAACAGAAACCATGCAGGCCAGACGGGAATGGCAAGAAATATTCAAGGTGATGAATAGCAAGAACCTACAGCCAAAAATACTCTACCCAGCAAAGCTATCACTCAGAATCGAAGGTCAGATAAAGAGCTTCACTAATAAAAAAAAGCTAAAGGAGTTCATCACCACCAAACCAGAATTATATGAATTGCTGAAGGGGGTTCTTTCAGAAGAGAAAGTAAATAAAGATAAAAATTATGAACAACAAATACGTAACTATCAACAAGTGAATCTAAAAACCAAGGAAATTAAAAAAAAAAAAATCTGATGAACAATATTAACTGTTGAATATAATAGAATCAGAGGTATGGCAGGGGAGTGAACTGATGATTCTTGGGGAAAAGGGGAGAGGGGAATATGGGAAGAGACTGAACATAAACTGTGCACCTATGGATGAGGACAATGGGGGGTGGGGAGGGGGCAGAGGGTGGGGTGGGAACCTGGTGGAGGGGGGAAGAAATGAGGAACCTTTGTAATAATATGAACAATAAAAATTTATTTAAAAAAATAAATAAATAAATAAATAATGTGCAAAAAAAAAAAACAAACAAACAAAAAAAAAAACTTTTTATTATTGAAAATTTTAAATATAGATAAAAATAGGGAAAAGGATATAACAAACTCTTCCATGCGATTGTCCATACATCAGATATTTTTAATGCAAAAAAATTAGTCATTTTTTTTTCCTGTCAGCTGTTTGACATAGTGATTTTCCAAACTTGTACGTGGAGTTAGAAGTCGTATCCTGAAACTCATGGAGAAAAATACGTCAGGAGAGCATTTACTCAAAGGGAGCAATAGGGAGAGGATCCCCCTGTCCTTCTACAACTTTAAGACTTCTTGCTCTTTCTAGGGGGAAGTCAAGCTGAGTGCAAGAGGATCCTAAGAACTAGTACTATACAGAGTCCTTGTTCAGAAGGTTGGCAACGATTAAGCTGTAAACTTAAGTAAGTGTAAGATTACTGTCCTATATTTAGGCAGAAAATATAATGGAAAAGATCCCATTTATAAAGAAGTCAAGAATATAAAATACCTAGGAATAAATAAATAAGAAGAATCATAGGACCTATATAAAGAAAACATTAGACCTCTACAGAAGGATATTAAGAATACTGCAGTAAATGTGAACTTACCTTTTAAATAAAACAAGTATTTTAAAGAGTCATATTCTCCCTAGATTAATCCATAAATTCAATGTGAACCCAGTTATTTGGCTCAAAACACTTTAAATACAGTTGATATGGCCTGACTGGTTTGGCTCAGTGGATAGAGCATCAGCCTGTGGACTGAGGGGTCCCGGGTTCAATTCTGGTCAGGGGCATGTACCTTGGTTGCGGGCACATCCCCAGTGGGGGATGTGCAGGAGGCAGCTGGTCGATGTTTCTCTCTCATCAATGTTTATAACTCTCCATCCTTCTCCCTTCCTCTCTGTAAAAAAATCAATAAAATAATTTTTAAATAAATACAGTTGATATGAAATGGAGAACTGAAAAAAAAATATTTGAAATGATATAGTACATAAATTCACAGAGCACTCTTAAGGTTAAATCAAGTAAAAAACAACCCAAGAGGCCTACGTAGAGATTTCCCAAAAGAATATAAACATATAAGTAAAGGGAAGATCCTCAACCTCAGCAGTATCTAAAGAAAAATAAGTAAAAGTGAGAGAGCATTTTTCATTTATAAGACTGGCATTAATATTCATGAGGGTGTAGGGAAATAGGCACCATTGGGGGAAAAAATTGCTGTTTAGTGGAGAGTAGCTTTGGAAATATGTCAAAATTTTACTTATTTCTTAACCCAAAGAATTCTACTTCTAAGGATTTAAACTAAAAAGAAAAATAGATGGATATTAAAGAACATTATAAACTGATGAACCAAAAGTCAGATATAAAGACAGTAAAGCAACAAGCAGACTGTCAAATTACAGCCGGGAGGGTAGGGAGATCTGGGGGAGATAAGAGATCAACCGAAGGACTTGTATACATGAATATAAGTACAACCAATGGACACAAAACTCTGGGGAGGGAGAGTATGGATGAGAGGGGGGGGGATGTTAAAATATGTACACAGATAATAATTTAATTAAAAATAAATAAAAAGAAAAATAGGTCCTATGTGCAGCTGTATTTGTAAAATGTATACTAAGCAAGGGAAAAAAAATTAAAAATAACCTGCCTAAATGTTCATCATTGGTTAAATAAAGTACTTTGTGACCCATCCATATAAAGGAATACTATGAAGCCACTAAAACAACCCAATAGGCCTAAAAAGGATCATGCAGATCTATATTTGTTTGTTACAGATAGATGTCTTTCATATATATTGGGGAGAGAAATTAATTACTTTCAAAATTGTTTAATAAAACTACATGGATAAATTGAATATGTATAAAATATGGTAAATTAATATTCTATAAAACACATGTGTCAAACACAAGGCCCACGGGCCAAATCCAGCCCGCCAGGCCTTGCAATGTGGCCTGCACCGCGCTGTCATCACTGCACTCCGCTGTCAGTTTATGACATTGTCAGTTTATGACTGTTCAGTAAACCATTCGGCCCGTGATTTAGGCTGGATTTTAGATTTTGGCCCCTTCTCTGATTGAGTTCGACACCCCTACTATAAAATATAATAATACTAGAGGTCCAGTGCACGAAGTTCGTGCACAGGTAGGGTCCTTAGGCCTGGCTGGCAATCAGGGCTGATCAAGGCCTTCCAGCGGCTGGCTGGGGCCTTCATTCATTCTGCGCCATCCCCTGGTGATCAGCGGACGTCATAGCAACTGGTCAAACTCCCAGTTAGTTGAACTCCCAAGGGGACATTTTTGCATATTAACCTTTTATTATATAGGATATTAGTGGATACATAGAGAAATGTTCTAAAGTGTATTTGCTGATGTCAACAGTGATCAATTGAGGAAGATTTATTTATTTATTTATTTATTTATTTATTTATTTTTACTACTTACTGTTTCTGCTTTCTCAGATATTTATAAAAATATCTAATATCTGTTTTCATAATCAGGAAAATAAAACATGGGCTTCTTGTGGACTTTGGCTCATTCTGTGTGGTTTCAGGAGAGTGCAGAGCACATCCACTTGAGAGGATGACCTTTCAGGATTCAGAATGAAAAACTTTATGATTGACACCGTTTCCTTCCCAGCTGCCAAAAAACCAATAAAGAGCTTCCATTGGGAGGGATGTGACTATATGTCACTGTCACACTTGTTTTTTAGAAAGTGCATAAATCATATGGAACAGACAATGTGGTAGGGTGGTTGTGCAGAATATGATTCTGGCATGTTGCCTGGCTATGTAGACCAAATCATCCCTCCATCGGGCCCAAGGAAAAGTCAGTGATGACACAATGCAAGGAAAGGGAAACTGTGGCGCTGCTCTTTGTGAGTTCACATTGTTGCTTTCCATGTTCCTCATCAGATTCTTTGTTATTGACTCAGGGCTGAATCCGTGTGATCTGCAGCTCTTTCTAAAGGCTGGTTCTGCCTATTCTTGTTCCCCTTCTCTTCCTCACTTTCTAGGAGCCATCAGCAGGCAAGACAAGATGGTTGTCCAGAGTGAGGGCTGCATCCTCATCTGTGCGCAGTGTATTTTCATAGAAACTATATGGCTGACCCTACCCTTGGGACCCAGCCTTATTTGGAGCTGGGTTCCCCCAATTTTATTCTTCTCCAATGGAAAGTTTTTATAGATTTCCATCTCATGCTTTTTTTAAAGTTACACTTTAGTATCTCAGAAATCTGTCCCTGTGGGTGTTCACTTGGATTCCAAATATGGAGCTGTGGGTCTTGAAGTGGTTTCCGAATAAATAATGAAACATGTGTTCAAAGTCTGCAACTCTTCCTTCTCCTTAACCACATCCCAGATAACCCGCCAATGGTGAGTGTCCTTTGTGTGAATAGATTCTCTAGTTTTAGTTTTCAAGGCCTTTTTTTTTTTTTCATTCTAGCTGTCTGAATGATTAATGTGACTAGGAAAATACTGTTGACCCATTTAAATCATGTCAAACAACATCCATTGCTCATCTACATAATGAAATACACACTGAACATCACATCTTAAGTGTGGGAGCCAGTGAACTACAAAATAATGTTTTACTAATGTAGCTTATGAAATGAAATATAAGATACTAGGACTGACTACAGCATTAAATATTAAACTATTCAAATGGTAATTGTTAAGTGAAAATCACCTCTAAATTGAAATAGCTAATAGCTTTAGTTGTTAATTAGAGGAAGTGGGGGTGGTTGCATGCAACAGTGTGAGTTTTAAAAAGTCTTTATGTCTAAGTGTGATTTAATATTATTTGATTACTGTGGGATTTATTGTGTATAGTTGAGTTTCCCAATTGTTAAAATAATAGTTTGCTGAAAAATTAGGGGGAAAAAAGGCTTGACATTTTTATCATGGTTTCATTAAATTGGTCCTTGAATAATTTTAAAGACAGCTAATTTATAGTTGAAACTATTTTGATCAATGATCAGATAACAAAGATTAGCTTTGACTACTTTTGAAATATTTAAATCTTGTAAAGACATAATTTAAACAGTGTTTAAATAAATGCAAAATTTAAAGGCACTGAATTTAGGTTATCAGGTTTCCATGGTTACACCTTTTCAAGTTATTTTGTGTGTCCTGTAAATAGGTCTGTGAGTCACTGATAATTATTTGTTTTTTTGTTTGTTCTGTTGGCAGTTCTGTGTCCAGCTGAATTTAATACAGTTCACACAATTTGCTTTGGTTTATGTATATTGTGATTGACAGTGATTGAGCATTTCTTATGGAGTGCTTGCCTTTTTTTTCTCATAAATTATGTATGTTGGTAATGCTAGAAATGTAAATAAGTTCTTCCTGTATCACTGTTTAATAAACAGAAATTTTTATGCAAAGAAGACTTCTTGGTGCGTTTAAACAATAAGGTTTGGTAAGCACTAGAATATCTCTATTAAATAGTTGAACACTGAGAACAAATATCTTTAAATTCTTGCAAACTTTTAGTTACTGAGGTTACCAAGAATTACAGAACAGCTTATGAATAAGTACAACATTGATCAAACATTATTTAGTAACATAATTAAAATAACAGTATTCTGATCTAATCCTTAAAATCATGATAGTGAGCTTTCTAGGGAATGTCTTCACTGCCAAGTGGAATCTTTCTATAACATGATTTCTCCCATCACACCCTTTGCACAAATATAAAAGCTATTCTTCATAGGAAGGATATGATTCTTGGGGAAAGTGGGGGTTTTTTATGACTCTGCGTGGAAGAGGGTTTCCTTATACCTCACAATTAGCCATCAGAATTTTAGGAAGGCCCCACCAAGAACTCTCAGAATATTGTCAAGATTGGGTTGAGCATAATCTGTCGTATTGCATTTAAGCATTCTCTCTGTACACTACAATCATGAGATGCTGTCTAGTTTGTAAATCTGCAGTCGCATTTGATCATCAGGATGGCCCTGTGATGACGCTAGGAAAGGCCCAGGGCGTTTGATGACGTGGTTTTTAAGCAGCAGCTTTGTGAAGTCCTTACTTTGTGAATTAGCCAAAGCACAGTTCAAAATTCAGCTGGTTTCTCCCTACTGATTCATCCTTTTTAGAGTGTTGGGCAACCAATGATCATATTTATCATTTATCCAGTGCTTCCCTTGTGCCACTCTCCATGCCTCAAGTCATACAGTTATCATAGCAATCCTGCCAAAAAGGTCATTCCTGTTAACAGATGAGGAAACTAAGGCTTAGAGAGCTTAACTAATTTGTCTAAGTAAATGGACTAGTACCAGAAAGACCAATTTAAACAAGAACTCAAGTAAATATAATTAGGAAGGTACATTTTTGGAGGAAAATCTAATTTACCAGCAAAATATAAAAATTCCACAATATTTCCTTCTTTTTACCTCCAAATCAGCTATGTTTTATCTAGGTATGTTTGGATTGGTTTTCTTTTAACACTCTGCTGGGAGTATAGTTCAAAAACTGTTCAGAACACCTCACATTAGACAATAGACATGTCTCAAATACTGTCTACATCAAAGATTTCAGTATCATGGTGATGTTGAAGATTTTTATCTAAAAATGAGATGATGAACTTCTCATTTCACCAAGTGTGAATAATCTGGATCAGCTAAGGTTTTCAAGTAAAATTGTGTTTTCAGTTATGAGAGGCGGCCTGCCTTGTACAGTTCAAGAGTACATGTTTTGTTAGCTATGATAGTGGTTTTAATTTTTAATCTTTAGTACAAAAATTAATGGGTTTATAATTGAGTGTCCATATCTGGAAAAACACACACACACACACACACAAGGGCCAATTTGTAAACAGGCTTCTATGGGACTCTTCTTTTAAGCCTGCACCATTTTAACACACTGCACTTTTTGCATTCATGCCTAAAGCTATGGAATGATTATTTATCCACGTGGTTAACTAAGTCTACACAGTTGCATTGAATATAAAATAATTTGTGGCAACATACTAAGTACATCAGTCCAAAAAGCTGCCTTCAGAGCGAGGGGATTGCCGGGGGGAGGGCAGAGGGGAGTGTGGGAGGCGGGAGAGGGTATGGGGGGTGATACATGGTGATGGAAGGAGACTTGACTTGGGGTGGTGAACACACAATACAGTGCACAGATGATGTGTTATGGAATTGTGCATCAGAAACCTATATAGTTTTGTTAACCAGCATAGCCCCAATAAATTCAATAAATTGAAAAAATAGTAGGAGAAAATAAAAACTCCTTCAGGTCATTTGGAACTTTATCTTTTGCTAAAGCAGCTACTGTGTATTTTATCTTTATTTTTCTTGTGAAAATAATGCCCTGATGCATGATCTCAGCTTCTTTTGTCTTTATAATCTATGTAATCACAACTGCAGAAGCTTGGAAATGTTTTGTTTTCTTAGAGCTTTAGCTTTCTCATTTAGGTTGTGATTACTGACCTCCCTCCTTCCCTTCCTCCCTCCCTATCTACTACTTCTATTGCCTGGTTACAGGGCAGAGACAAAACTCCCACAATTGTCATAACAGCTTTAGGATTTGTATTCATATGTTTTCTTTTTTATTTCATGCCTTTCACTTGAAGTTGTACAGTGAAAACATTCTCAGGAAAATATCAAGATGGTAGATTTTTAATATATATATTTTTTTGTATTGATACTGCAGTTTGGTCAAAGCTCTGAGCTATTTTTACCAATTGTTTCTCTAAATAACTTTAAATGGCTCATAAAAAGAGAAAGAGGGGGAAGAGAAAAAAAACTACTACATCTAACAATGAAACGAGCATGTTGCAGGTAGAATTCAGTTGACACCATTGTACGATGACTAAAATTACACTCTTTTCGAATGCTTTAATACAATTGAAAAATATTCGTATTAAAGCTGTTACTTTGATCATAAACTAAAAGTCCCAATGTCTTCTATCACTGGAGATTTTTATCCAAATTACTAATATTTTGAGTAGTATTGTACATGAAAGTAGTGTTTGTGAATAGGCTTTTGAGAAAATAACTAAATGACTTTCTTACAATATGTTATTTTAAATTTATAATATTTTATATGAATTTTCTCTAAAATTGGACTCTGTGTGAGATTTCTGTGAAATTGCTCTTTCTGACTCTCATTTATATGCTTGAATATGAATTTTTCTATTTTCCTCATTTTTAACCAAAGTGTGTGAGGTAACAGGAATGTGTGGGTTGTTTTTTTTTCAGACTTTGGAAAGTTGAAGTTTGCCAGATGTTCTGTGCTACCCGAGAAGAGTGCATTCTCTGGGTATCAGGACTGTGTAAATTTCTTTTTTGTTACTTTGATGGAACGACATTTGCCTTTGGTTCATTTTGGTGTTGAACTTCTGCTCTGATCAGAGCTTGTCTTTTATTCCGTATTTAAATGATATTGCGGCATCCAGAAAATCTGGCAAAGAAAATGATATTTTGATGACATTTTCACAGGGCTCAACTAGAATGAATTATTACATTTTAACCACAGCCCTAATAAACAGCTCCTTTATTTCCCCTAGGAGAATACAATATTTCTTTGTCCACGAAGCGCCTGAGTATATGTATTGTTGAAGTGCTAAAAACTGCTTTTCTCTAAACTTTAGCTGAGAGACAATAGGATTTTCTAAGCATATGCTATTTCAGTGTGACTCAATATTTTATGATTATAAAGATACATTTATATTTAAATTTTGAAGTAAACATTTTAATTCTAAGTGGATAAATTTCATACAGTAGTTCTATTTTCCTTCACAGATTAATCATTTCTATGAACTTCCACCTATTCACCAAATGATCTGCTTTTAATTTTAGATTTTGAGTTTTTACTGAAATATAATAATTGACACACCCCTCCCCAGCTGTGGCTGGACCAGCCCAGAGAATTTTTTTTCCTAGGCTCACAAACATGAGTCTACTTTATTAAATAGGTATATTTATAATCTGGATCCTAGAGTATGTGGGGGTTTTTTTGTCTCCCAAGAAAGGAGGACTGCTTTTTGTTTAAATCATAGATCCTTGGGTACAAATGTATCTTAATGAATCATCACATATCATCCAATTAGCTTTTGTAAAGAAGCAAAGAAGTATTTTTCTAAACCCTTTCTGAACTTGTCACTGACGTTACACTACATCAGTTGCTATTGATGAATTTTAAAAAGGAGGAGGGATGTAGTGTGGAGCCAACTTCCTGATGGAGCCTTGGGGAAGGTCATGTTTTGCCTTGACCTGGGTATCACTCTTGAATGTTGTTATTATTGGAAGAGAGTGCCCTCAGGCCACCGCCCTTCCTCTCCCCAGAAGAACTCTAACTGTGGCTGACTTGCCAGCATCTTCTCCAGAACCTGGACTCCCAGGCTCTGCTCTACGGCGTGATGATGTGTCTGACATCCACAGGCTAGATCTGGGGTGAAGACTACACTCTCTTCATTTGACTACTTCTTCCAGTAATAGTGGCCCAATCCTAGTTTAACATGAAAACGATGAGGTCTCATAGATAGTGCAAACTTAGGGCCTCTACGCCAAATTTTTATGTTTCAGCATAAAAGTGACTTGTGATTTTTAAAATTTTTATCACTTAAAATATTTTACACATTTCTTTTTTTACTTATGTGGAGTCTTTGTCTGCTTTAGCAGTCTCAGCTATTAAAAAAACTTCAAGGACAACACTGTTGGTTGTCAAATTGAATTTATGCAGTGTACTTTAGACTCAGCTGTGTGCTTTATTTTGAGCATTAAAGAAAATTATTTGTTTTCTAATACCTTCCTGACAACTGGACCTGCATCCTCTTTATAAATGTTGTTTAATAAACACCGTGGTTTTATCATTCAGAGGCTGATGCCAAATGCTGTTAATGAGGGGGGGGGGGATTTTTTTTATATGGGTTTACAAAACAGATCCTCTCCTCTCCTTTTAATAGCATCTTAGCTTGAAATCCAGGAAGCAATGGTGTATGGTGTCCATATCCATGATTTCCTGAATTGGAGAAAAAGTGTGGAAAGCATCTGGGGAGAAGGAGGCTCTTTACCAGCTTGTTTCCTGTAAGCTCAATTGGAGGACCTTGTCTGTGCAAATAGATTTCAAAATAGAGCCTGCCCTTTGACTGTCTCCATAATTACATGGCTCGCTCTGTATTTTATTTGGCAGCCAGAGCAGTTAACCCCTGGAAGGAAGGGGTTGATGGCATGGCCAGCTTGGCTCCCCAGACATGTCCATGGGAATGAATAAACCACTGTTTGGAGAAGCTCATAGCTTAAAAAACACACCCGACAGTCTTCAACTGAAACTTTCAAAAGACAAGTTTAACGGTGCTTATGATGATTGGTTTAAAAAATTATTTTGTCCTTATTTTGTAGATTGTAGAGAGATATTAATTGTTTTTTAAAAAATTGGAGTTGTGGGGGTTCCTTGTTGCTTTGATGTAATCAGCATCTGTCAACAGAATGAATTTGCTTTTGTTTAGTTTCAAGGGCCCTTGTCCTTTAGCTTTTGCCCAATCAGTGTCTGCTTCAGCCTGGGGCATTCCCCTAGCTGTTTTTTTTTGTTTTGTTTTTTTTTTAATTCAACAAATGCACAGGTTATTTCTTGTGAAACGTGAGCTTCTCTTCTGCTTTATAGTCTCCTTGAAATGGGAAGGAGCCTTCAATACACATTTGAAACATGTATCTAAGTACTAGATTATAAAAAAAATCAATGAGAGTTATATCAAATGATGCAGACGATTTAATTTTCCTTTTGCAACATTTGTGCAAATTATCAAACCTCTGGAGCAAACAGTGTTTTAGTCAAGAAATGTGAGTAAGTGCACTGTTCTCGTTTGGACGTGAAGCTCATGGTGCGGTATCAGCCGGAGCTCCTGCTCTGAGGAATTGCTGGCGTTCATGAAGTGTGATCTTTCTGTGGTTCTACATCCGCCTTGAAAATGTACTTCTAGGGTGCAGTCCCTTCTGAGCCTACTGTAGGAAGCAATATTTCTAAACAGTGAAAAGTATCTCCGTTTGCTTTTTTTTTTTTTTTTTTTTAAGTTAATGTATTATTTAAGCAAATCATTTGGTTTAAAATTTAAATTATCAATGAGTGTAAAAGCTGTATTTGAAAATGAATTAGCAAAAACATTGTTGTTTTCTCTCTTGATAATCATAAATCATTTAAATCTGGCAAGCATTCCTCCATTCATCCAAAATAATTGCCTCCATTTGTAAAATCAATTAGATGTTGATATGCTATAAATAATAGGTCTGTTACTAGGCTTTGGCATTTGCTGATCATTATGAAAAAATATATTCAGTAAGACATTTTACAGGTGTCTTTTAAATTACGCATTATCTCTGGTTGACATTGTTGGCTAATGTAAAGTATACAGGCTATTGTATCCTGTTGTTTTCTACTCAGATATTTGATACCTCTGAAATGTAACATAACGGGATTGATGGCACGCTGTGGGGTGAAAGTGCTTCTCTGGAAACGTGCAATGAAAAATATAGGTATTGGTAGCCCACACTTGAGTACAAATATACTTTTGTTCAGTTTTACAACTGCTTAAAGTAAACATTTTAAATGCCTCTCTGAAAGTTCATTCAGACCTCTCCCTTAAAAAATCCTTGTTGACCAAAAGAAAACTCACATTTTCAAGGGTAAAATCGGCTTAATTAAGGGTCACTGGTAGAGGTGCACATAAAAACCCAGGGCTCAGTGGGTGAAATGGAAGCGTTTCATTATGTGGCATAGAATGCGTGAGCAGATAACAATTAAACAGGACCCTGAGTAAGAGGCCAGTAAATATAGGGCATGTTTGTGTAGCAACATAAGTTATTTAAAATGCATTCCTCCCTCCGTTATACTTAATTCTTTAACCCCACCGTTCAGACCTAATCTGTAAAGGGAAATAAAATGCAGCTTTAAGCAATTGATACGGTTACCAAATATAAAAATATTTAAAAATCATAACCCAGATTTTATTGCAAATACAAAGTTAAGATATGGAAAACGTGCTGCAGGATCCAGAGGACATAGAGCAATTTCAGGAGACATTTAGGCCGCACAGTGTGCTCCTCCATGACGTGACAGAAGCAGTTGCCTGTCATTTTCAACTTTCAGCTCCAACGAGGCACTGATAGATTTTTGTAACAGTGAAAATAATTCTTTTTTAAAAATATATCTTATTGATTTTACACAGAGAGGAATTAAGAGAGATAGTTAGAAACGTCGATGAGAGAGAGTCATCGACCAGCTGCCTCTTGCACACACCCCCACTTGGGATGTGCCCGCAACCAAGGTACGTGCCCTTGACCGGAATCAAACCCAGGACCTTTCAGTCTGCAGGCGGACGCTCTATCTACTGAGCCAAACCGGTTTCGGCGAAAATAATTCTTGTTATTACCTTGATAACAGTAAATATTCTAGTGTCCATAACAAATAACATATAGATTTACTGCCTAAGAAAACCCTACATAGAGTTTCTGTTGCATAATCAACAAGCAGTAACAGCGCTCACTACAGTCGAGTCTTTTAACATCAGATTAGTCCACCACAGCTTTTTGTGGATCCGGGGATCTCCTACTCTCCTAAGGTTTCTGTTGGTTTTCTACCAGTGTCTCCCAAACTTCAGATTAGTCAACTTACCTCTTAGAATAACTAGTACTCTCCTGGACCTTGTTTCTCTAAAACAGCTTAAACAAATAGGGTACGCTGTGGGTCCTGAGAAAAGAATGATGCCCAGAGACAGAAAGACCATCCCTGTGGCTGATGGCAGCCTGGCTGGTGTTCCTGCCTCTGATGGTCAACATCGTGAATCAAAGTCGCTGTAATATGGAAGGTAGCTAGTTGGGAGTTGGATGTAGTTATTAGAAGGTATCAGCAACACTTTTATGTATTTATCTTTAAAAATCATATATAATTAACATATAACACTGTATTCATTTTAGGTGTACAAAGCAGTGCTTTTATAAAGAAAGGAAATACAGAGGGACCTCAGAAACATTTTCTAGAATGATATGTAGCAGGCACTGCAGTTTGGTCCACCTGTGACCATGAATATCATTGGGTCTGGGGATTTTAATTTTGCTCACTCTGCGTTTAGAAAGTTTGTTAATTACTATTTGTTAATTACAATAAGATAAAGTTGAGGATCTTTCTTTCTCCCTTTTTTTGGCCACGATAATTGGAGGACCATTTTCTTCAAAAGGCGTGTATTGACCTAACCCCATTTCTTCCTTTCATTTTTGAAAACACTAGATTTTTTTCCAAAGTTTGTAATGAATAGTGAAATAAACACTGTATGGTACCTTATTATCCTATTACTTACAACAACAATTATAGACTGTCTTTTTATCAGGTTAAAAGGAATGATTTTACTTCAAATAAAAAAGTATCTTATGAAACTGGAATTGCCGAGTACACTGCAGAACCATTATTGTCAGCAAATCGGATAGATGCTTTCAGCCTGTGTTCCCAGTGTGTGCCACGGGTGGATCTTCTGGGCAGTGAGCACATAATTTGGCAGAACAGGTACATTGCCAGCACTGTTCATCCTAGAAGTGAATGTCTCAAAAGTCTCATTCTAGTGGAAACCTGGTGACTTCATCCTTCCTGTTTAAGTAGATAGAAAGGATTCCCCTATAATGACTGTGTACTTGAACTTGATAATACTGATAAAGATGAGCTCTCTTTTGAATTATCAGCCACATTGAACAAAATCTTCATGAGTCCTAGAATTGATCAGACTCTACATCATCCCATTACCTGGCATGTAGCATGACAATCAAATGCTGCTGAATGGAGGCATAGATGTCAGAGTTACAGGGACCTCAAAGATTGTGAAGCCCAGCTTCCCTCATTTTGCTAAGCAGTGCTGTGTTACTGTGGCCCGTTTTTCATCATGTAAATCACCAGCTGATATAATCTCTATGTCTCTTGGTTTGCTTCTTGTCTGCATCCCACCACAGAATATAAGCTTCACAAGAGCAGGACTCTGTCCCATTGTTCTCCCTGCATCCTCAGCACGGCATACGGGAGGAGCTCAGTAAGCTGTTGTTAAAAAAAGAATAAATAGCCCTAACCGGTTTGGTTCAGTGGATAGAGCTTCGGCCTGTGGACTGAAGGGTCCCAGGTTCGATTCCGGTCAAGGGCATGTACCTCGGTTGTGGGTACATCCCCAATAGGGGGTGTGCAAGAGGCAGCTGATCGATGTTTCTAACTTCTCCCTCTCTGTAAAAATCAATAAAATATATTTTTTTAAAAATTTTTTAAAGAATAAATAAATTTAGAGGTCCACAGGTAAACATTTCAAATAGTTGAGAAGAGAAAGGAAATTAACATTTGTGGAGCACCTACCTGTTAAAGATGGTTTACGTACTAGTACACAGTATATGCTATCTCAGTTAATGCTCATAACAGCCCAGTGGTGAGAAAAGCAATGTTATTTCCTTATAATGCTGACAAAAGAAGCTCAGAAGGCTTGGTAACTCAGACCTGTCTGACTTCAAAGCTCACGCTATTTTCACTAGCACAGTGTTTCTCAATTAAGTCAGTGTAAGATCTTTCTTGAAAAGTATCTTTATTCTAAATGTTGGCTGATCCCATGATATTTAATTTTTCATAATTAAAAAAGAAAACTTTCCTCAAAATCAATTCCCTTAAAAAGCATAATGTAAAGCAAAGCATCTAGCTAGTAGGGCCCCTGCATGTTGCTAAAGGGCAGCTTGGAGTGGCAGGTACAACCTTGGACTTGGACTTTGACGACCAGAGGCAGGGCTAGCCATTGACCCATCACCACAGGTTGAGCCTCATCTGTAAAATAATGACATCAACAGCTGCCTGCCCGCCTGACAGATGGGTTAGAGATAATGTATGTTGAACACCTAGCACTGTGTTTACTCCAAGAAGGTGGCCCTTAAATGTTAACCACTCTTATTGTTACTATTTCTATCAGTGTTGTCATTATTCACAGTACTCATAACACATACATACTTCCCTCAGAAAAGTATGTCTTTGGTCCGACCTACCAATGCAGTTCATGGACCCATGGTCATAGGTTGTTCCACCTGAGTGTTTGCTGAAGCTGCGACCCACGTTCTCCATTCCATTGCCCAGAGTGCTCAGCCAACTCCCCACCCAGCCACGTGTTTGGTCAACAAAGGGAGCTTGTCTTAAGAGAGTGAGTGGATTAGGTCAAACTATAACTACTTTCAGAAAAATAACAATAATAGTAACTTTTAATAGTGTTACGGTGCCTTTCACACTTTCTGGTGTTTCCATGTATGTTAGCTCATTTTTTTCTCACGCGTGTAAGAGAAGTGATATACTTTGTGGGAGCAATTTGACCTGCTTCCCCTCCGTTTTGGCACTAGCTGCATGTCCCTGACTTACCTTTGTGTGCCTCACTATTTTCAGCTGTGGAATGGAGTCATAGCAGTGTACAACTCACAGGGTTCTCGGAAGATGAATGAGCTAACGTATGTTAAGTGCCTACATTGACACATTAGTGCTCAGTATTAGAAGCCATAGTGGAGTCTGTGTTTCCTTATTTTACTTTTTAAGTGTTCTTGAAGAAACTGTCTTTTATTAGGCAGCTACTAAATGCAAGGTGCTTTCACATATTGTATTCCAGTCCATTCTGTCCTGAAACCCAAAAGATGAAACTTGCTCAAGACCACAGCTTGCAAGTGGTCGAGCTGAAATGAAACTCTAGGCTGCTGCTTTTCCTGGGTACCCTGACACCCATGTACCACTTGACATTCTTGGAATAGTGATGGAAATATTTTCCTCTATGCACATACCTCAGGCTACTTTTTTTAAAGTGACATTATGACGTTTGGTCTGGTATTTGGAATTATTTAAAATAATACCCAAAACACCTCTGTAAGTTTAATTTAACAACATTAAACTGAACTTTATGGAAGAATATAATTGAGTAAAACTTAAGACACTCAACACAGACCATTGGGCTTTGATTGCATCCCATGCCTTTTTCCAAATCACTTAGAGAGAGTGGATTTTGGGGCCAGTATGCATTTGCAATTGGTGTTTCCATTACGCTTCACAGCTGTCGGCTTGCTCTAGGCCAGTGGTCGGCAAACCTCGGCTTGAGAGCCACATGCGGCTCTTTGGCCCCTTGTGTGTTCTAACGCCACTTCTTCAAAATAGACTCGTCCAGGCCGAAAACCAACTTCTGCGCATGGGCCACAAAGTTTCAATCGCACTATACATGCATTCCCACACGTGGTATTTTGTGGAAGAGCCACACTCAAGGGGCCAAAGAGCCGCATGTGGCTCGCGAGCCGCAGTTTGTCGACCACTGCTCTGGGCCAGTACTTTTCAAACTTGTGTGTGCATCAGAATTGCGCTGAGGGCTTGTTAAAACACAGATTGCTGGCCTTATCCCAGGGTTTCTGAATCAGTAGTGTGAGGAGGGGTGCAAGAATTTGCATCATTTTCAGATGATGCTAAAGCTACTGGTCTGGGTACCACATTTTAAGAACCAATGCTCTAGATTAGGAGCAGGCAAACTTCTGTAAATGGCCAGATCTGTCACAACTACTCAACTCTGCCCCTGTAGCTCAAAAATAGCCATGGGCAATTGAAAGCAAACGACGGTAGCTTTGTTCCAGTGTTTTAGGAGCACTGAAATTTGAATTTCATACATTATAAAACATTGTTTTTCTTTCGATTTTTGCAACCATTTTATAAACATAAAAATCACTTTTAGTTGGGTGGGCTGTATAAAAACAGGCAGCAGGCCAGGCTTGGCCTTGGGCTATCGTTTGCCAACTCCTGCTGTGCAATTATGATATGTTGGGGATTTCCAAAACTACTGTTTTAATTATAAAAGTTATTCAAGTAAATGTTTTTTTAACCTAACAGTTTAGAAGAAAATAAAATGATTCGAGAAGCCTTCATCCCCAGCCCCAATCATATGTCCCAGAAATAATCACTATTGATGAATAGCAATCTTCAGAAATACTATAGGTATATTTAAACTTATGTAAATGTATAAGCTCTTTTTACATTAATGGGCAGTTTATAAATACAAGGTGAGGTAAAAGTAGGTTCACAGTTGTGAGTAGGCCAAGCAGAGTTTATCTTGTATTATTATTTATTAATTATTGTATTATTTTCCACATGAACAACTGTAAACCTATTTTTGCCACACCCTGTATTGTTCAGTATTTGCTTTTTTCGTATGTCAGTGTGTCTTTCCATATCAATAGTAAGAGATGATTTAGCTTATTCTCTTTAATAGGTCCATAGCTGTATAGATATACCATAATATATTTAACCAGTCCCCTACTGGTGGACATTTGAGCTATTCCCATTTTTCCTACCACAAACAATGCTGCAGTAGGGTTCATCTTCATATATCCATCACTGTACGATATCTGCAAGGTAAAGTCTTAGGAGGGTGCATAGCTGAGTCAAAGGATGTGTGCATTTAAAATGTTGATAGATATTTCAAAATTCCTGTTGTGGGTAATTTTAGGACCCTACATTCATTTTCTTTCAGGGTTACACCCTACATTTTTGCTATCTAGTCTTTATTTGACTTGAGCATTCATCACAATGAATTTCAGTATAATGCCTCCCTGCACATGAACTTAACACAGAGTAGTAATCAGATCGAGGGCAAAAAGTGCAGCTGGCAATTTGTCCGTGATTTTTCACGGCGTTAAAGAATGAAAAGCCACCCAAACAGTACCCCGAGTTTCAGGTCACCCAGGACACTGCTGCGTAAGGTACCACAGCAGAAATGGTTCTTTTTACAGACCCGGTGCTCCGCAGATGTTTCTATATGTTTATTTTCCATGGGAGTAGAGTTTTCCATTGTCAAACATTTATGTAAACATAGTATTAGCTAATAAATATGCCGTGCTACTATTTTATTAGAACTGAGAACGCCACTGCTTTTCTTTCTATTTGGGGCTTTTCCTCTCTGAGCCAGTAAAGAATTAGAATAATGATTTAATAGGCAACAACACAACATCTTCAAATGTAGCACCATGTTCGGTGTTTTTTTTTTTTTACTTAAAACATGTCTCTTTCTGCTCCTAGGTTGTCATAGAATCTTCTCTCCACCACTCAATCATATCTTCTTACACAAGCAGTCAAGCAGTCAACAAAGAAGAAATTTCTTTTTCCGGAGACAAAGAGAGATTTCACACAGTATAGTTTTGCCTGCTGCAGTTTCTTCCGCTCATCCAGTCCCCGAGGTACTGTATCGCCTATTATCTGCTGCCTTTTCCAGCCAAGATAAAGGTTAGCTGCAGAAGCAATCAAATGTTTTTGCACGTTTGATTTCTAAGCTGTTTGAAATATAATTTTTAAACTTGGTTTGTGATTTTAAATTGTCATTTGAGAAGTTTTAACATCCTGTAGTTCTATAAGGTTAATTTTTTAAAATAAAGAGCTGAGCTTATAATTGCTTATCTTACTTAGAATTAAAATTTCTATCATACAATTTCCTATGTTAACATGAAGATAAAACTACATGCATGTAGGTTGTTTTGTTTTTTTTGAGAAAAAAAATGACTGTAACACTGGGATCATTCAAGAGAGATTACTTGAAACTAATACACTAGATGCTTTTTTCTAAAGCCTGCTCTTTTGCTCTTCATGTTATTAATGCTGCTGTCTTCGAATCTCCTTTACAGTAAATTAAAGAAAACATCTTGCCTCAGCATTCTTGATTTTTTTTCTATAGATTACAGTTCTATGGAAAGGCAATCCTTTTTCTTTAATGCCATATAAAGGAGGTGTGCGGGTTATTTAGGAAGAACAGGAATGGCTGAAAGAAATTCAGATTTGTCACAAAAATCACCTGCTTTCCCCTTTATGCATTTTTTTACACTGAACCCACATTAAGTATATTATATTTCCTGAAGGTGAGTGACCTCGTTCTGTGGCAGGGGCTGACGAGACAGGCCACCAGAGCCCAAAGTATGTTCCTGGTATTTTCTTAGTTAGAAAAGAAAAAAAATCTCTGGAGAAGGAAATGTATTGTTTTAGAATTTCAGGGATAGTCCAATTGCCCTTCTGCCTGTGGTTGTAACCTGGCCCGATCACAAAGCAGAGACAGGGCACAGAGCCGGGGGGGGGGACTGGGAGCTTTTGGGAAAGCTGTTGGGGAGAGATGTTCCTCCAGGGCTCAGCTGTGGCACCTGAGCATGGCCTTACCTGTGTCGGAAAGGACCGTCTGACACCAGCAAGGTGAAGGTCCTTCCGTCCTGCCTGATGCTCTGCCAGAGTTGCTGTGATGTCAATTTTTGAATAGTGTTCTCTCTCTCAGCTCCCTGACCCCATCTCCTGTGTAGGCAAAACTTTGAGACTGAGAGACGCTCTGGGTGTGAGACAGAGCGTGTTTTCTGTGTACTGCCTATGGATTTGAATAAATGATGGAGAATGTGCTACCAGGGTAATCTGAGGTGAATGTTTTGAGTTTGGGGGGATACTTTGTTATTTTTTAACAAATGATAGAAGCACTCTGTGTAGTTTAACGTACTTAAGAAGAAAGAGAAAGGGGGGAAAGCCGTTTTATTTTATTCTCTAGTCCCTTATTAGTTTGGGTAGCGCTGTGAAGAGCAAGAAAAGTGTGTGTGCAATAGGCTTCGATGGCCTTGACAGTCAGCCTTTTACATATATTCATTGAGAGAGGGTGTTGTGAGCTATCCTTTGCATAAATTTTATCTTTGTGTTAAGAAGATGAAAGTGCTCTTAATTAGCCATTTGACAATTTGGAAGCCTGGTGCTGTTTTCCATCAATGACAGCGTGCTTCTCACGGGGCTGGGAGAAGGCAGAAAAGAAACTACTGTTTGTTTTGACCAGAAGTCCACTTCAGGCCAGTTTGACTCAAAGCACAGTAAGGTTAATAGACCGTCCAGAGACAGCACTAACAGGCAATGCTAAGTTCAAAAGGGCAGGCGAAGGACCCGGGGCAGCCTGCAGGGGCTGTTGTGCCGGCCTCGGAGGTCGGCTCCGGCAGGAAGGGCAGAGCTCCATGAAGCAGGAGGCTGTGTCCGAAAAAATGCTCCCATTGTCGCGCGCTGGGTTCTGATCTTCGTTTTCAATCCTTTCTCCCCCAGCACATAAAGAAGCCAGACTATGTGACGACAGGCCTTGTGCCCGACTGGGGAGACAGCATAGAAGTTAAGAATGAAGATCAGATCCAAGGGCTTCGTCAGGCCTGTCAGCTGGCGCGTCGAGTCCTCCTCCTGGCTGGGAAGAGTTTAAAGGTGGCGTCTCCCAAACCTCCCAAGGACTTACATGAGGGCCAACAGACCCTCTCGCTTTTCCTCTTTCCCTTTAACGCCTCTTTTGTACACATGTAATTGGTTACCAATTAAGTAAAGCCTTGGGATAGGGGAAGGGGATTGTATTGTTTTATGTGTGTATTCAAGAGATGGTTTAAAATCCAGGCTCGGTTTTAAATAGAATTCTGGAGATGCGCTGGGCTCAGTCAGCCTATGCAAGTGGATCAGTGGCAGCCGGCTTTGACTTTTGCCCCCTTCCTCCTGCCCGTAGTTTCTGCTTTTATTCCCCACGGTACTCCGTGTGCCTGAAGAGCTGCTTGCCTCAGTCTTTGTCTACTATTTTCCTGCATTAGCTCTGCAGAGTAAGATCAGACCAGATACACAACGCCATGGGTAATAGAGCGATGTAATTGTTACACCTGTCTTACTATAAGATTTGGTCCTTTCAGGATCATCTGAAACACTCTGCTGTATAAGGATCATACATGAAAATATGGGCCTGTAGTTTCAAAAAGGTGGGCAGAATTTAGGGAGTGAGACTCACCGATGAAATGACTTAAGGTACCATCTGGGTCATACTCTTCTTATAGCAACGTAACTAAACATAATGTGACTATACAATGACACAGGAAGTTATTGAAGAAATAGTTCATTTTTAATAAAAGTTTTAGAATTTTATTCATGATTTGTGTGTTTAAGATATACTTCATGTGCTCATAAAACTAGATTATAGTTTTTCTTTTATGTGTGGATTCAAGAGAAAAATATTTTTAAAAAACATTGACTTATTTAGGTATGAAGGAAATCAAGATCAGTGAAAATGAAATCTATAAAATATGTATCAGACTCAGTTTTTTACATGATCTATAATTTTTCTATGCCATTGCTGCAAAACCCATGTAATGTTCCTCTGAGATATGGGTTGACCTAATTTTCAAGCTTTGTCATCTAAACTGACAACAAATTTTGAGTATTTATTTATATGTTTCTGTTAGCCCAGGTTACTAACCATTGAGGAAGAGGAAGGAATTACCTGAGGACATACTTTTGAAATGTTCAGTCTAAAAAAGTCATGTCATTTAATGACTCACAAATTATCTGAAGGATCTTAAGAGTTTAAAATTTCCATTTCCATTTCCTAATGGTCCACAGCACCATCATATACTTAAATGACTATCAAAAAGGCACAATTTTGGATTTTCATGTTAATCATAATTAATTAACATTTTGTACTACAAGTTTATCACAGTAGATGTATATACTCTTGCTTGGAAGTGCTGTAGCTAAAAGCATAGTCAGTAGACACAAGAAATGTCTTTAGCTGTCATTGCACAATTTCTCTATTTAATATTCTAGGTTGACATGACAACTGAAGAGATAGATGCTCTTGTTCATCAGGAAATCATCAGTCATGATGCCTACCCCTCACCTCTAGGCTATGGAGGCTTTCCAAAGTCTGTTTGTACCTCTGTAAACAACGTGCTATGTCATGGTATTCCTGACAGGTAGTCATTGCTTAATAACATATTGTTCCTTTGGAAACTAAAACATGAAACTAAGATCTACAACATATGGTGAAAGACACTATTGTTTAATTGAAACCCACCTGCAAACTTTTGAAGCTGATTATGTTAAAACAAAAATTTGAAGTATTTTGCCTCAAAGTGCACATGATACCCCCATTTAATGTTTGTTAAAGCAGTCTGTAATCCAAAAAAGTAGTTATGCATTAAATGCTTCTTTAATATTAGTTATCAACTGTTTTGGCTCTTTGCAAAATTAAGGTAACTCATAAGTACTTTTTTATTTTTTAAAGACTAGTAGACTTACAAATAGCAATATGTTCATACTATATATTTCTTGTAAACTTTGATGTGACTAACCTAAGTTAAAGATTCGATATAGTTATTCCATTTATTCCTCCTTTACTCCAAATTATCATTGCAACTCATTGGGTTTGTGATAGTAGTCATTAGGTATTTATTTTTATAGCCCTTTTATTGAGATCTGTCTATCACTGTTTTTCCCCTGTTTATGTTTCAGTCGACCTCTTCGGGATGGAGATATTATCAACATTGATGTCACGGTGAGTAAATCGTATAAAAAATAGTCTTTGATCAACTTCAGAACTGCTGGTAGCAACAGGAAGAAGAGTGGATTGAAAACGTGAACTGCACCGATGGAAGTGCTGTTTACCTCTGGGCCCAGACACAAGCAGCTGGTTTCCTTTTTTGTTTTTAACTCTGTTTATTCCAAGTAAACCCAGGCCTGACTTGAATTTAGGGCTGGAATCAGATGCACTGAGATCAATGTTGGCCTAAGTGAAATGTCAACCCAATCCTGCTATGTGTCATGTTTTTGAGAAGGTGTAATTGTTATTGATCCACTGTGTAGTTAATGCAGAGCACCGCCGCACTGGGCAGCTGCCGAAGCTAGATATGTATGAGATGAGCTAACGCGAAGAAAGCCAGCATTTTTCCTTCACTCTGCCAAGATTGATCTTCCTCTTCCTGCTGATTTTGAGTGGGGCCTGTCATTATCTTACTCTGTCATTAGAGGCCACGTTGGCCTGTGTGTGTCAGTCTATTTGGACAGCAACTCTTTTGCTAGCAGTGTTCTGAGATTTATTAAAATCCCTGAAGGTAGCACCATGTTCCATTTCTGGTATAGAGAGCCTTGAAATCAAAGCATCCCAGCGGAACGGCTTTCTCTCTAAACTTAAGTTTTCACCAAATGGTTAACAGCCTTTCTTTTAAATAACAACCCAAAATAATTTAGCCTAGAAACTTCAAATGTACAAGCTCTAAAACCTTTTCTAATATTCTTAGCCCTTGACTACTTTCAGAGGTGGCGTGTTTGTGCGTTGGCAGTTCATTTTGCTAGAAAGTTTGGTAATGATACCTTTGGATTAAGTAGATTATAAATAAATTCTATACATCTGATGATTAATAAATAAATTTTAAGTAACTACCATTTAAATATCTGATGAGAACTGGTTAAGATAGATAGTATTGAAGCATGACAGTTTCTATTAATGAAGCAATGATTTTCTGCTTGAATCTTTTATTGAATTAATTGGGGTTACATTGGTTAATAAAATTATATATATATATAGGTTTCAAGCATACAATTCTATAATACATCATCTGTATTTTTTTCTAAGATATGTTTTTATTGATGTTTAGAGAGAGAGAAAGGGAGTAAGAGATAGAAACATTGATGAGAGAGAAACATCCATCGGTTGCCTCCTGCATGTCTCTTCCTTGGGGATTGAGCCTGAAACTTAGGCATGTATCCTGACCAGGCATCTAACCAGTGACCTCTTGGTGTAGAGATGGATGCTCAACCACTGAGCCACACCCACTGGGCCATCACCTGTATATTGTATTGTGTGTTCACCACCCAAAGTCAAGTCTCCTGCCATCACCACTTATCTCCCTTCCCTCCTTCTTTATCTCACCCACCCTCCTTTCCCTCTTGTGTCTATGAGTTTGTTGGTTTTTTTCAGTTAATCCCTTCACCTGCTTCACCCAGCCCTCCAAGTCCCTTTCCTCCCTGACAGCTGTCAGTCTGTTCCCTGTACCTATGAGTCTATTTCTGTTTTATTTGTTTGTTTATTTGTGCATTAGATTCCACAAATAAGTGAGATCTTATGATATTTCTTTCTCTGACTGGCTTATTTCACTTAGCATAATATTCTTCAGGTCCATCCATGCTGTCTCGAAAGACAAGATTTCCTCTTTTTTTTTTCTTTTTTTCGAACAGGTGGTATTCCATTGTGTAAATGTACCACAGCTTTTTATCCACTCGTTTACTGATAGTCATTTGGGCTGCTTCCAGATCTTGGCTATTATAAATAGTGCTTCAGTGAACATAAGGATACAGAGGAAATGTTTTTAATAATAGTTATTCTATATCCGATCATGAAACTTAGGTAGGAGAGGGAATGAGGTGGAAATTGGCATCCAGTAGTTTTCAGTCAGATTTTTAATTGTTCAGATTAATTAATTTTTTTCATATCAATTTGTGTGACAGAATAGCCAAAGATTCTTTTATTGCTAAAACTCTTTTCTATCTTTGTGTGCTACTTAAAATACTTAAACATTTGCTCTATACATATTCTGTTGGTATCTTTCAAACTCAGAATCATGTGGCAAGAGATATTTTATGAAGTGTACCTGAAATAAAGTATTTTTCATGATACACCTTTCTTTTGGATTGTACCTGATTTGGGGGTTTTACTTTTATTTTCTCACCTAATCAGTCACCCCCTAATAAAATATTGCTGCTTTCAGTGAAATCAGGCATACTCTTCCCTATTGCTTTCAGTGTGTTCAAGGAGAATATTCCAAGCTTTTTCTATGTTTCCTGAAGGCTTTTCACACACACTTCCATTTTTAACATTCAAATAATTTCATAATTGCAAAATTCATAAAGCAAAGTGAAATATTTTCAATGTTAAGAAATGTGAAGCGGTCAAGGAAATATATAGGTTAGTATCTGAACAAATTATATTTCTTGTGAAATATTTTATTAAGTGAAATATCCCATTATTATTTCATATTATATTAGAAAATACTCATTGCATGTTATAATTGTTTATGTCTAGTATATATCACAAGAAAATAGATTTCTTTTTCCCTTGAGAATTGAATGTTTAAAAATAGATTATGCAGTGCCCATAGTAGTTGCTCAATAAATATTTGTTAAATAAATGAAGTGAAAAATAAGAATAGTTTGTGGGTATAAACAGTAATTATAGATAGCTGTCACAGACTTTCAAAAGTATTGTTATTTCCATATATATTGACTCTTTCAAGGAGTCATTTTGAAAGCTAGCAAAAGTAATATGAAAAGACAAATAAAATTTTTTTAAATTCATTTTTACTTAAATAGCAGTTATGCAAACATTCAGATATACAAACTTTAAAAATAATTACTCTTATTAGTAAATGTTATATACTTGTATATAAAATTAAAACTTACACTTTCTTGGGTTACAAATGGGAATAAACATATAGAACACTGTTCCATTGTAAAATATTTAAGATACTTTTATACCGTAGGAAAAAAAAACACTGGATTGGAAGCCAATAATCCATCATATTGATCTGGATCCACCTCTATATTCTGCCACTAACCTTAGACAAGTTACTTGTTTACCTCAATTTACTGACTTTTAAAATGAAGACATATTAAAGACTTTTCCTGTTTCCCTCACAGTGTGTGGGAGAGTATTTTTAAAGGTAGAATTGTACACAGATTTAAGTTATTAATTCAGTTTAGAAAGCTCAGATAAACATTTTTGTAACAATTTCTGCATTTTACTTTTACTTGAGAAAAAAATGTGAAAAATAATTGCATAGGACAAATTTATGCAAAATAGCACATTTCATGCTACATTGATGGATCAGTATTCTAATAATCTTCTCAAACTTTTGTATTTATCGTGTTTGGTAATTATTGATTTTTATAATGAATGTTATCTTTCAAGATCATACAGGGACTGCTAAATCATTGAAGACTGATAAAAATAATTTTTTTATAATTTTATTCTTAACACTGTTTTCTTATATTTTAAGTCTTTAAATATTGAAGTGTAGTGTTTCCTGTTAACATTCAGCTATCTGGAACATTCAATAAAGATTTCACTTCCAGGCAAGATTTCTCATTTCTATATTGAGCCACTGTCTGTATAATATCGACATGTCTGTCTTATTTCTTGTCATTATCTCTGACTTCCAAACATAGAACTAGTAAATAAAAGATTGAATATCTTCATGACATTGAAGAAACTTTTCACTATGTTTAATATTGCTAGGTTCAACCTGTTGTAATATTTGTGGGTCAGTATCTTTGGTCACTACATTTTGCATATATAGTTTTGTCTTTTCAAAAAAAGTCAAGAATCAACATGCTACTGTAGCATGGCTAATCAGAATGCTAAAATAGCCACACGAAGTCACTTATTTATTTTAAATTGTGTAATATTATTGCATGGCTTCATCTTTTAAATTTCTGTAAGATTTCAGCATATCTATTTCTTTTTTTGTAGGTGAACTTAAGAGTAATTCTAGAAGGCTAAAACAAGTGAATCCAATGTATACTTTAGAAGAGTAGATTTTAAACAACAACAAATTATTAAATTTCTGCCTATGTTTAGGTCTATTACAACGGCTACCACGGAGACACCTCGGAAACGTTCTTGGTGGGCAATGTGGATGAAGGTGGTAGGAAGTTAGTGGCAGTTGCCAGGAGGTGTAGAGATGAAGCCATTGCAGCTTGCAGAGCAGGGGCTCCCTTCTCAGTAATCGGAAACACAATCAGGTAAGCCTGACACTGACAAGTAAAGGGAGGGTTGGCAAATGGTGCAAGGTTATTGGTGGCTTGGTCTAAAGTTGATGACATGTTTTATGATTCAGAGCCATCATTTCAGTCTGATATCAGTATGTGAACTGCCAGGCTGCAGTTTTGTTCCCTGAGTTAAAAAAAAGAAAAAGAAAAAGTGAATTATATCAGGGTCAACAAAGAAATTTATAGAAGCAGCAAGCAGTATTTGTGGACTGCTTTTGTTTTAGCTTGACATGTTGGTCTGTAGTGTTCCTCTACTCAAAACCACACCAAACATGGAAGAAAGTACCTAAGAAGGAGTTAAATAAGCATCCTAACACTTGGATGATGAGACAGGAGAAAAGCTAAGAGTTCTAAAGGAATGAAATAAACACATTCATGCGATACAGAGGTAAAAAGCCTTAGCTCAAGCAAGCTTTACCATTCAAATCAGTGGATTAGCTAACAGCCTGAAAGGGTGAACTTCTGTCCTGTTGGGTCTGGTTTATTTTTTCTATAAACCATTGTTTACTTTCCACACAGCATTCTGTACTTGCTTTTTTAGTAAATGGGTATTTTCTGAATTCAAGACTTTTTCTTTGTAATCTGTTACCTACTTTTAGATCTTTTCTCCCCATAACTGTTTTAAAGTAGTCATGCAGAATATATGGTTGCTGCTTTTCATTTAAAAGTAATATTTTGCTAAAGATGACCACACCAGTACCTTTTAAAGTATGATTCTCATTAATATGAACCATTGAATGCTTCCCATTTGTCTGAAGGATGGACAGCTTAGTCACCTTGTAAAGATGGTGCCCTTTTTCTTCATAAGCCCTCAAATGCTTTAAGAAAAATGCAGTAAAATATCAGTTAAATGTATTTATGGCTTTAAAAATATTGTAACAGTGTCTGAATCAAACTTTAGTAAAATCTCTTCGGGTTATATCTGGGAAGCTTTTATTGAAGACTTTGAACAAAATTGTGTTTTTGACAGTTTTAAATTATAGGCTAACTAGCCTGGGAAAAAGGGATAGTGTCTCTCTGTTCTTTCATAGGAAATGTTGAATCAGACCCCTACTGGGAAAAGAAATTTAATGCATATCTCACTATCTTACTGTCCATGAATATAATAGAAACGAATTCAAAATGCAGTTTTATTTTTGCAAATGGGATGAGTCGATAGATGTACCTCATATTTTTGAACACCTAGGGTTCAACAAATTTACTGGTGGTGTTCTTGCATTTTAACAAAATTTATTCTTCAGTGGAAGGGGGCAGAGAACACTAGATTCTTATTCAAGCATTCTATCGAGCTCTGCATTCATGGCTGTGTCTAAAGGGCATGTCAGCCTTTGATTCTCTCTGAGAGGTAATTATCCTTTTCCTGTCACGGAACAACAAATGATAGCTAACTACAGAGGCACATTTGCAGTAGTCACATTCATCAACTGCAGGAAAAAAAATTCAATTTAATTGTGCAACACAGCTGCACATGGGCTTTTGAGCATTTCTGTTGTTCTCCCTGTCTCGCTATTCCTCCCTCCAGATCTATTTTTTAAACTTTTTTTCTGGTTATTTTTTCCCCTTTTTTTGTCTCTTCTTCCATTTTTACTCTCTGTACTTTCTTGTTAAAGTAATTTTCCTTTGTGGCTCTCATTCTTTTTTCCCCATTGAAGGCTATGAATGTAGAAAATTATCACAATTACTCATATAATTGAGCCTCTTTGTAGCAAGTGCAACTCCAGTAGCCTTTCTCCATCATGAAAATGGTTTCATTATAGGGTTTTTCATATTCCCTGACACCATCTACACAGAGGAACAGGCGTGCAGATGAGATGTACTAGGAACAGGCTGGATCAGTAAGGTCACAGTAGGAATAATTAGCTCTGCTATGGAAAGAGCATCTAGGCCTTTTACTGCTACATAAATGTACTGTCCGTGGCTTTTAGTCACAAAAAAACTTACTAACAAATGGAGCTCCCGCCTACTACTTTGAAAAAAAGATTTGTATCAACACTACAATTTTCCATCATTAAGACTAATAACACAGAGCCTAGTATACATCAAGGGGAATAAAAAGAAAAATCTCACATTCAAGTGGCGGCTGGGTGCTGACCTTTGTTCCCTTTTTTTGTGTACAACTTAACTGTTTACAAAAAAGAGCCACACGCCACACCAACATGCAGGTGAATTCCAGCTAGTGCTAGCAAAGCCTAGCATTCAGTCGGAAAATCTGATAAATCTCTATGTAGGATAATGCATTTCATTACATATTCACTACATTAATTCTAGATACATTAAAAAAAAGAAGAAGAAGAGAATTGAAAGTGACATTGGATTTTAGCTATTTAAATGCAAAGGTCACTTTTTGCCAAGTACAAATTTGTGTGTATCAGCTCCTTTGAAAACCAGATCAGTCCCAACAACAGCACTTACAAAACTATGTAAAAAATAACAGACAATGAACTTTTTACTTTTACCCTAATACATTTCATTATTTAGATGGTTTGTGTCTGCCACCGGACAGGAAACTGGCCCAGATTCTAACAAATGTTTGCTCTATGGGTGAAGGCAGTGTTTCTGGACATCTATTATTTCACCTTTTCTTATTCAGTCAAACCCTCGAGGGTGTAAATAAACAAGCAATCTCCACCTTTATGCCAAGTACTTGGAATCATTACAGACCTAAGTTTTACAAACATCTTTCAACTCAATCTCGTTTATTTTAAGATATTCACCATGTTTTGCATGGCCTCCCTCTACTGATACAGCATGAAAAGAACATTGAAGCATCTTTTATTAGTATTCTATTACCAAAAATCGAGAGGTCTTTATAGAAAATTTTTTAATTCTTGGAAACCTGAAGGATAGGATGATATCTCTGGAAAAGTATTGGCCAAAAGAGTTTAAACAGTCCTTCCCTGTGTGTCCTTTTGTCTCATGAGGGGTAGTGATCTTTAGGTTACAGTGTGTTATTATCCTCACTGTAGCTTCATTTGCTTTGAATATTTCTAAATCTGTATTTTCATAATTATATCTAGATGGTATGATCAGTACAGATGAGAATATTGTGAATGTGTAGATTCATGCATCACAAATATGTGACAGTTCAATCAAAAATAATTTAAACTTGTAAATGTCATGATGAAAGTATCAATAAACGGTTTTTAATGTTTAATTCATAAGTATATGTTTTGATATTAATTTAGAAGAATATAAAGCAGATTTTGAAAAATAATATCTTTCTATTAGATTATGCACATTTAAACAATAAGTGGCTCAGGCAAAATAAGTCATTTTAATGTCATTTGTGATGGATTTTTCTTGACAGCTACTGTAAATTACAATTATACTGCTTCTCTTTGCACATGAAAGTAAGCATTGCAATAAATTATCTTTTATTTCAATCCATCATGTCTGCTTTTCAGAAACAGAAAACCTCAAATAAAAGTTCAAGAAAAATACAGTAATTTGTGGTCCAGTTTGAAACAAAACAACAAAAAAAGTACCACTCTTTTGGAAAGCAATTACTGGCTTTCAAAAATATTACTAATTATACTTAAACATTTCTTGTCATTAGAGGGAATCATTCCCCTAATTCCTTCATTAAAAGACTACTTAAAATAAAAATCTGGAAACATTAAGCTAAAATGTCATAACTTAGAATATCAGGTGCCATTTAAGATCCTTTAATTAAAGATGTGGCCATTTGGAGAATAGTTTTGTTTAAAAGATTTGTGTAAAAATGGTAATAAAACTATTTCCATGTGCATTTTTATTTTGTTAGAAGAGTATGTACTTAAATATTGGACTCCTCTGCCGTCTTGGGGAATGTATTCTCAGTCATAAAAAGGTAGTTAAAATATATTAAGGATTTTAATTTATTGAGACATTTAATACTTCAATTGAAGAAAACTGCCTCATGAAAAGGAAGTAAACTGAAGAAAATGGTCACAAGATGAAATTCCTTAAGTAAGATTTTTTTTCAACCAAAAACTATAACTGACACATGAACTGTCATAATACAATATAATTTAAAAGTAAGTTTACAAACTTTCATACATCATCTCTCCCCAAATATTCTATATGGGCTTCAGATCATAAATGTGCTCAGGCTAATGCAGAGGTACCCTACTATCTTAGAGGATTTTTAGTTGTGGGCGGGGGGGGGGGGGGGGGTTAAGAAGAGCTAAAACCATAAGAGTTTTTTTCAAAAGATTTCAGCAAAAAGAAGTCAAAATGTCCAGGACAAGAGATCCTTGTGCTCAGAAGTTGGTCATGACCCTAGGGTGGCTGATGTTGGGGAGCACCTGCCGCACTTCTTGGGCACCCCTGCCCACCCAGCTGTTCCCATGTCCCCCAACACACCAGTCAAGAGAATCACACATGCTCCACCTTCCTGTGCCATGATTAAGGATATCACTTCTCACTTTCATGTTAGAGTAGAATTTGCTACTACAAGTCATTTGGCTTGCCTCTATGAAGTTAGATTTAAACCCTAGAATTAGGTACATAATCTTTGCTTCCCATGTATTCCAAAATAATAAAAGGGGTGTGCTTTTAAGTAGCAATTTGGAACATGGATGAGATTTTTTATCCTATTTAGTCCCTGTAGGTATGTGTTAAAAAGCTAACTACCAATCCAAAAAGGAAAGTACTTGGAAAAGCAGACAGAAGGGTATATACTAAGCTCCTGGGAACCAAGCATTGAGATGGGTGTTCGACCAAGGGACTGAAGGAAATCTGTCCTGTTCTTTCCCCCACGGCTGTGAGCCCTCTGACCTCTGCATCCATGACAGATACATTCTATGGTCCTCGGATAGCTGGGAGTTCCCGCGGAATCCAGGCAGTGAATTGTTGTAGGAGAATGCACTCAGATATCTTAGGCACCTAGTAATTGCAGAGCTTCTTTTATAAAGAGGAATGAGAGGTATGATGGGGAGGGGGTGGGACCCCAAGTGTCTTTCCAGAGTGGGCTTTCTTCCTCTCCTTTCATCGGAAATTAAAATGAAGATTGCCAGTGTAACGCACATTTAAGATGTAGCTGTGATGCCTGCCAATCAGAACCTTTAAAAAAAAAAAAAAAAACGTAGGTGGTTTTTTTCCTTTAAGAAAATAGAACAGTTTGTATAGAATGCTCTTAGAATCAATGAGATTTGTTGAAACTGAAGTAACATTACAGGTTTAGGTAGAGCCCATTTTTGTAAAAAAAAAAAAAAAAAAAAAAAATCTAGATCATTATATCTTATTTGATAATATCTCTTCCACCCTCTATCCACTCTTCATCCTCAGTTTCTATTCAGAAATTGTGTGGTACAAATAGAAAAGCCTTGGGAAACTTGTTTAACCTCCCCCAAGTGCAAAGATACATGGAAATAGATTTTAAAAAAACATTGATTTATTAATCCTGTCCTAAGCACATGCTTTGCTTACTTATTTCTATGTTATCAGTTACAAGAACATTAAATCTGAATGAGAGTCTGCCTATCTGCTGTGTAGAGTGACATCCAATATTTTACAGGTCTGGAGATGAAGGTTAAAAATGTTGAGAGAAAAGTACATCAACATTCGTACTCATAAAGACTCTGGCTAAATGCCTTTGAGCTCATATTAAACTGAATGGAGGGTCTTTTGGAAACTCCAGTTTGGAATCTCAGAACTTTGGTTTTGTTAACAATTTAAATAGTGGTCTTGTAAATCCCAATCCATTGTTATGGTTAGGATTCAGGCACTGTGCCCTTCATCCACATGAAAATATAAAAATTAGTGGTATATATGTTTTTTGTCTTTCTGGCACTCCCAGAAATAAAACATGTGCACCTAATTTCAAAAACAATTTATTAACCTTGTAGGTGAAGATCTTATGGTTGGAGTATTATGTACCATATTTTATTTATATGGAATAGATGGAACCTAAATGATGTGGATGTAAAAATAACAAATGAAACATTAAGAATTAGGAATCATAATACTAGTTTTTCTTAACCATCCCAATGGTTAAAAAGCATTCTTTATTATTCCTTTTTTTTTCTTTTTTCTTTTTTCTTTTTCTTTTTTAATTTTAGAGAGGAAGGGAGAGGGAGAGAGAGATACCAGTAGAAACATCAATGATGAGAGAGAATCATTGATCTCTCATCATTGCATGCCCCACACTTGGGACCGAGCCTGAAACCCAGGCATGTGCCTTTGACCAGAATTGAAGCTGGGACCCTTCAGTCTGCAGACTGACACTCTATCCCATGAGCCAAACTGGCTCGGGCTGTGATTCCTCTTAATGGTGTAAGTCTTAAGGAGAAATCCTAAATGATCACAAAGTTTTGTACTGTTTCAAGAATACAGACAAAGCAGATTTGACCTTTTGTGAGAATGTCTGTTTGCAAAATGTATAATGCTTTGAAATAGACCAGAATAAGGGAACTATAGAAAAATGAAGTCACATTTCTAGATTATAAATTTTTTTCTTTCTTTGGTTCCCAACTTGTAGTAAACTGCATAGTCTTTTTGTGAAACCCCATACAGCGCGCAAGTTTTTAATGATCTGCATTATATTCATGTGTGTATCTTGGTTATATTGAACTATATAAGTGTGTGGCACACTCATCTAAAAGTGGTCTTGTTTGAACATTGTGCTAAGGTCAATGAAGCAAACTACTGTACTGTGTTAGATACATACCTTTTTTCTTCATTTATCCAAAGGGAGTTTTATAAGCAATGGCAAAAAAATTTGTTCCAGAATAATGAAAACATTGTCATTATCTGACTCTAGTATCTTTTTTTTTATAGAATATTTTAAGTGACTTTGTTTTTATCTATGAATGCATTAAAAACATATCTAATTTAATTAAATATTTTGTTTGGTCACTTTTAAAGCCACATCACTCATCAGAATGGTTTGCAAGTCTGTTCACATTTTGTGGGACACGGGATAGGATCTTACTTTCACGGACATCCGGAAATTTGGCATCACGGTAAGAAAGTTAACTTGGGAGCTGTTAATTGAGTGGATTCAGGATAAGGCAGTTTTGCTCCTGAAGCTCTAACTTTGGATCCACATTATCATCCTTTTGTACGTGTGGATTCAAAATTAGAATTCAAAGGGTTCATAATCATAACCAGCACATTACTATGTTACTGGATTAGTGCCCAGTAGTTTCAATCCCAAAATAAGATTTATTTTGCGCCGAAACCGGTTTGGCTCAGTGGTAGAGCGTCAGTCTGCGGACTGAAAGGTCCCAGGTTCGATTCCGGTCAGGGGCATATACGTTGGTTGCGGGCATATCCCTGGTAGGGGGTGTGCAAGAGGCAGCTGGTCGATGTTTCTCTCTTATCGACGTTTCTAGCTCTCTCTCTCCCTTCCTCTCTGTAAAAAATCAATAAAATATATTTTTTTAAAAAAAGATTTATTTTGCTTTTTGTCTTCTCTTGAAGAGTGATGGCTGGAAGGCACAAGGAATATTTATCTAGGAAAAGTTACTGGAATCAAGATACCGCTGCATCAGTGTCCCAGCAGCGTGCACATAGGACTTTTCTGTTTTCCTTTTTCTACCCCTTCTCTCTCGCTGCTGACTGTTGTGGTTAAACTTCATCACATCCTCCACAGCGATGACAGCTGATGTATTTAGCAGCATGTACTCTTTAGTGATGTCTAGATTATACCCACCCTGTGTCCCTTCCCCAGAATCTCCTGTTTTTCACCGCCTGGGTGTGCACCCTACAGTGGGGAAGCAGGGTGGGCCACAAGGCACTGGAGGCAGGGGGTGAGGGGAGAAGATTGGGGTCAGGGTAGGAGGCAGTTCTTTGAAGCACCCCAGAGACCAAAGGACCCTACGCAGGTGGGCATCCCCCTTGGCTACTTGGGAATAGTCCCTGGAGGAACTACTGCCTGGGCCCCATGCCCTGGAAGGCTCCTGGAGATGCATCAGGTCAGCACTCCCTTGGGGCCCAAGAGCCCCACCTGAGGCCCAGGAGGAAGTGCAGAAAGGGCCTCTTAGACATGTGCCCCACCCAGAGCTAACACTCGGACTTCCTGAAGTCACCCCTGACCTTTCCTCCTACGGTAGCCTGCCTTCCCTTTGCATCTGTTCCCCAAGATGTCTCTGTTTGGGTTGGGGATAGATCACAAGGCCCAGGACCCAGCAAAGCCAGGAGACCTCATGGCAAGTGGCCAGGGCAGCAGAGGATCCTGACAAATGTCAAACACTCCTGCTAGGCCTTGACCCCCAGGTGCAGAAAATGCAAAGACAGACCCAGGAGCCCCGTGTTTAACCCTGGGTTGTTAGTGAACACCCAGGATTCTAGAAACCTCCACCCTCCTACCCCAAGAGAAAAAAATAAATAAAATAAATTACCAAGTTTTTTGAGCAGCCCAACCCCTCTAATTCTGTTTCTGTCTTTTTCTCCATTTCCCATTCCCTTTCCCCCTACCCCATCTTTTATTTCTTACAGCAAACGACAGCGATCTGCTCATGGAGGAGGGGATGGCCTTCACCATAGGTCAGTGCGGGCGCTCCTCTTCAGAGCTGCGGCTCCCCCAGCAGAAGCATCGGCAGTGGCGCTGGCCTAGGCCAGGCAGTCTCGTGAAGGGCTAATAAAGCCAATCAGCATAATGAAATAATTCAAATGCAGAGTAAACCTGATTAAATAATATCCTAGAGCCCATCTTCCTAAATCAGATACTTACCGACACATTTAGAAGAGGCAGCCCTCCACCCTCTAATTCTGTTACCAATGCAATGTGGTGTTTGGGTTTTTGGTGTGCGTGTGCGTGTGTGTGTGCGTGTGTGTGTGTGTGTGTGTGTGTGTGTGTTCGTTAACACCCAGGAGCTGGAGACAATTATGTCCCTTGCTCCCTGTCAGCGGTGCCATGTACTCTCTGTGGCCCATTCCTGGCTGATCATGTGATTAGTGTCACCAAAAAATTCCAATCACCTAAAACCCGGAAGGCATCATGTTTCTGACTGGGACTTAATGGAGAAGCAATTAGAGTGAAATAAGAAAACTGTTATTTGCTGATTAATGAACATTTTGAGCATGTTTTTTTTTTTTAATATTTTTTAAAAACTCGCTGGTATTTATAAGAGGGACTGGTGTTTGGGTGGTTATTATCCACAGGGTCCTAATTAAGTCTTGATTAAAATGCCCTTTTTCCTCTAAAAAATTAGGAACTAGGCAACTTCATAACATTCTGAATGCGGTAACGTTTCCTCTTCCTACTGTTTAGTTTGTAGTATACTATGCACGCAACATCAATTATGAGCCCTTGCAATGTGACAACATGAGCCCACGGGGGGAGTACTGGGGAGGAGGGGGGAAACCTTCTTACTCTCTTTTTTTGATCATCAGTGGAAACAGTGTTTGACAGGAATCTGATTAGTTCACGCAGTAAACATTTCCCCTCTTACAGAGCCAATCATAACCGAGGGATCCCCAGAATTTAAAGTCCTGGAGGATGCGTGGACCGTGGTCTCCCTGGACAATCAGAGGTGGATACTTCTCAGTGGTTTGGGAAGGGAAGGTTCACCCCGGGCGCTGGCTGGCGAGCTGTGCTCCCCGGCCCGCCGCTCGCCAGGGGCGTCCTGACCTACACCCCTGTCTCTCCCCACCCCGTGTGTTTCAGGTCCGCCCAGTTCGAGCACACCGTGGTCGTCACGTCGGAGGGCGCTCAGATCTTGACCAAACTGCCCCACGAGGCCTGAGGAGCGGCCCCGAGATCGCAGAGGCTGGGCGCCTTCTCTCCTGCATCGCCGAGATCCAGCTGGAGAACGGAATCCAGCTGGAGAACTTGGAGCAGGACCGCCGGAAGGCTGGTGGCGAACAGCCTGCCCAGGACCCAGAGGCGGCTTGGAAAACGCCGTGGGGGTGGGCGGGGGGTTGGGGGACGGGCATCTGGGAACGCAGATCTGAAGCCCTGCGTGGCGGTGCGGCTACTTCCTGACATCCTGGAGGGGACTGTGTTTCCGGAGGGGGAATGGGACGTCCTCCTTTGGAAGACGAATGATTCCTGTAGGTGCACGGTTTTCTCTTTCCCTTGTCTTACCTCTGCCCAAGTAAAAAGCTCCCCCCTCAACCCCATTGTGTCTGCGCCCCTAGTCTCTGACGGTCACTAGTGGGGGCAGAGGGTAGTTGGTTAACTTTTGAGTTTCTGAACTTTTCATATGCCCCCGCATAAAGAAAAACCGGAGCCCGGCCGTTAGGTGGAATTTTTTTGTCACTTTTTACCCCATTGTGGGCCCTCCACTGGCTAGCCCCTGCGCCCCAGCCCTTCCCGTTCTTTCCCTTGATAGCGGCTTTGCAATGAAAGATCAGCCCGACTGGAAGGAGGGGGTAGCTACAGACCCGTCTTTTCCTGTGGCCCCGGGCCTGGCTCTTCTGCAGGCTTGATCAATCTAAAAACACGACTTCCTGATCCCCTGCAGCTTTTCCTCCCTGGCCCTCAGCCTGCCCTGCAGTGCCATCCCAGAGGTTACTTTTGCAAGACCCTATGTACACACACACACACACACACACACACACACACACACGTTCGTTGCACTAGGAAATGATGCATGAATCCCAGGCTGCTGTAGCCCCTAATCTAACCTCTCCCCATACTGGCTCCCTTCAGACCACACTCTAGCACTGGGGACCCAGAGGTTCCCAGCAAGAAGAGATTCGGGATTTTTTTTTTTTTTTTTTTTTTTTTTTTAGGGCAAAGGCCTAGTTAGCAGGATTGATTGAAGCTGGTGAGTTTCATGCACTTCAGCCTCTTGCTCACGGCTCCACCTGCTTTAGGAAATCCAGAGATCCACATTTTTTGTCCCCAGACCCATTCCTTGTGCTAGCTCCCCAGGACCTGCTCATACGTGGGCCCAGGGGTGGAGAGGGGCTGGGCCCCTGGCAGGACACAGAGAAAATAGCTGCCCCTTTGGTTGTGGTTTTAGGAACAAGTCCCATTTAGGGTTTCCTCAAAGTCAGTGCTAACTCTTGTTTTTACTGACGCGGGTTTTCCAAAGTTGCCACCCACTAACTATAGCTTGGGCTAGAGAGCACCCAGGACATGTCAGACACCTGTAGTTGCCATGAGAGATGGCCTCTCTGATTGGGTCCCCAGGGCCAGCTCCTCTCTGGGGCACTGTGGCGGGGAAAAAGGGGAAACCGGGGCCAGTGAACATGCTGGGGAAGTGCTCAGTCTTCCCTGAACTTTGTATTCTCCTGGGCATTCTCCCACACCTCTGGCTCTCTTTCTCTGTGTCCAGGGATGGAGAATTTGGGGGGGAAAAATGATTCTGATTCTAGTGGATCTCCGAGCTGGAAAAGACAGGGAAGGGGTTGAAGATTTACAGGATTCATTGAAAAACTTATGGGGTGCTCAGAAAACTTTTACAAGGCCCAGAGACTTCCAGGGGCTCTCCCTCTGAAAAACCTGGAGTCCCTAGAGAGGAGCGAGGCCCAGATGCCCGTGGGAGAGGTTTGCCGGAGAAGGACTGCCCTTCTCTCCTGGAGGATTGCTCCAATCACCTGCATCTTATCTACAGGTCAGGCTCCCCATGAATAATTTTATTAGGACCACAGGATCGTACCAACCACTGGGATAGCACACCGCTGCGCAGCAATTATGCCAAGGTGGACGTATGTATGGGACAGATTTATAATTCCTTTATTAAAGTAACCTAAAGTTTAAACATTGTATATATACAGGCAATACTCTGCAGCTCCATAGGAACTCCGTTTAGCATACTTTAAAGATGAAGTTAGGAAGCAGATTTTAAAGTGCCTTGTCCACTCTCCACCCCTCACCCCTGCCACCTTCATTGGCTCCAAACCTCACGGGGAATCCAGCCCACGGTGGCTATCGCTAACCCCCAGGCGCCAGTCCTGCGTGCCTCCAAGAGGTCCCACCGGCAACCCGGGGCATTCTCTGGATATGAGAGAGTTTTATTTCCTCTGAGAGCTGCGTTTCAGAACCTGCGTTTCAGAACAGGTGTACCCTTATGGGTGTGGGGTGGAAGGGCTCATAGGACAGAGATAAGATCACAGGTTGAGAAGCTAGCCAAGGCCGGCGTCTCTGAGCCCGGAGGGCCCTGGCTCATCCGCTCCTCCCAGTAACTTCTGGATCTAAGAAATAATTCCCGAGTGTAGACACTCGCTCGCCCACAATAATTCACTTCTAAAATAATTGAGACTCTGAAACCGGTTCATACGGGAGCGCATGGGGATCTTTTGTTCCCGGAGCCAGCCCGGTCCACTACACTACGAATGGCTTGGATTCCCACCTCCAGATGTGGACGGACAGACGGACAGAGAGCCCTGGAGACAGACCATCGCGACCTGTGGCATCCTCTCTCCCTTTCCCCCACCCTTCAGTGATCTGGAATAAACTGGCCCTGGGTGACTCAGCTGTCGGGTTCCCCTTGCATTGCCCTGAGCACCTGGAGTGACCAGCCCCGCTTCCCTCCCTCCGTCCCAACCCCAGCCCCGCGCCAGCCCAGGCGATCACTTACGTGGTCAGGGCCCGCCGGGCGCTCGGGAAACCAGGGGCCGGAGCGGGCGGCATCCGTGCTGCTTGCTGCGCTGGGAGCACCTCACTGCGCTCCGCGCCCTGCCCTACACCCCAAAATAGGCGCTAGGAAGGAGCAACGAAAACCACAAGTGCAACACGGAAATCAAGAGGAGCCCTGCAGCCCCTGGGAGTTGTCTGGTAGCGGAGTCATTAGTTGACTGTTGCTGCTACAAAGTATCACCGTGTGGTTGGGTGATTAAGGGGGAAAAAATCTTTTTAAACGTTGGCAAAGCTGTTATTGGTTTGGAGGTTCGGTTGTGGGGTGGGGTGGATTTTTTTTTTTTTTTTTTGCTTTTGTTTTTCTTTTTTGCTCCAACCACACAGCCTGAAATATGTCTACCCCCAACATCATGCCCTGAAACCAAAGGAGAGGAATTCCGCGGGCAGCAGCTGCTGCTACTGAAGTTAAAAAAGGAAAGAAGGCCCTTCCACTAGTGTCTGCCACGACAGCACCGATGTAATTTGTTTTGAGTGCTCATTTTTATTGGTGTTCCTCCTGCCAAAATGTACTTGATTACAGAGGTTTGTCCTGTGATCACTGCGACACTCACTCCAGCCAGGGGAGGAAGGTGCGTTGTGAAGGTTCAGCTCAGGCCAGATCAGATCCCACAGGCTTGTTGAACGCTGAAAGGCTGCTTGTTGCTATTAGTGTTAAATATATGGCTAATTATGCGTATGAAAATTAAACATCAGTGTTATGCTAATGGGGCGCCTTCAGCTGCGGATTTGAGCACTTGAGACTACCATTTAATCAAACGAATCAGTAACTAATACATCTGCACGTGTGAACTTTCACAAGATCATTTCCCCCCCGGTTCCCGCCACACCGCTACAGTATGAAAGAAATAATTACCAACACTTCCTAATTACCTAACAAAGTGATTTGGGATGCAACGTGAGGCTAGAGGGATCGGGAACCCAGAGCCCCTGGAAGACAGCGTGGCTGGGTGGTGGTTACAGCGGGGGGCGGGGAGGGGGGAGGAGAAAGGGGGTATTTTTGTGCACTTTTCTGTACCTAGCGCCCGAGAAGACAGGAGGCCTTGGCAGCTTTTGCCTCCACCAGCCCTGCCCCCAGGCCCAGTGGACACTGAAAATGAAGAGGATCCTGGGCGACGGCGAGAGACACGTCCGCACACAAGATAAGTGAGCCCGTTATCGGCCTGGTTTTGCCGCGGGTTGCGGGGTCTCCTAAACCCCGGGATCTCGCCGGACTCCAGGAGGCCGGAAAATGACCACCTGGCCTCCGCTGCCCAAGCAGACCTGAGCCCTCCAGCTCCGGGGCTCTGCTCGGCGCCGCGCCCCAGGGGCTCCAGGCGCGGGGGAGCGAAGAGGGGAGGGGGCGGCGGAGGGAGGACGGGGGTGTCGGGGGAGTGGAGGGCGGTGCGGCCGCCTTTCCTGGGAGGAGAGGCGCGGGTTCCTGGCTCTCCCGCGCGCACTGCTTTCATCAGCCAGACCGGTGCAGCCTCGCACTAGAGCGGCCAGCTGGGCCCGGAGCAATGCGAGCCGGCCCCAGGGAGCGACGGCGGGGCGGCCGAGTGAGTGAGTTCGCCCGAGGGCCCCAGATCTCACCCCCGGGGGGCGGGGGGGATGTGGCCGAGCGAACCCAGGCTGGGGGGATGGGGGCCTGCGGGAGAGCGCTGCGTGGGGCGCCAGAAGCTGGGCTGGACCGCGCCCCGTTAGCCGCCTCCATCGGCCCCCAGGGTGCGACGTCGCGCACGGAGGCCGCGGCCAGGCTCCTGAGCTGCCCTCGCCCCGCGCCGGACCCGGCGGCGGCTGGGGGAAGCCGTGCCCGGTCCCCGGGGTTGGGATGGGAGGAGGACCGGGATCGCAGGGGGAGGGAGGGCGACCGCTAGGTCGCAGGTTGTTTTCTGGGGACTGAGGCGCTCCGGGAGGCGGGAGGCCTGGGAGCCGCGGGCCCGTTCATTGTGCGCCCCGCTTGCCGCGCTCTTTTGCAGCCGAGCGAGCCCGGCCGGGAACCGGGGACGCGGCTCTCCCGAGACCCGGCCGCCTCGCCCGCTCTAGTCCAGCCGAGCCGGAGCGCCTCGGACCAATCCCCGGCGATTATGCAAGGCGACGGACCAATCAGCTCCGCCGGCTCATGAATATTTATGACCTTGGCTGAGTCAAAGCTTTGAAGCGAGTTTGGGGAGCTCGGCGGCATCATGCTTTAGACTTTTCAAAGAGACAAACTCCATTTTCTTATGAATGGAAAGTGAAAACCCCTGTGCTGCTTAAATCGGGTCCCTTCCTGCCCTGAGAAACACAGAGACCCCCAAAAAGGAAAAGCAGAGGAGAGGGGAGAGAGACCCACACACCCAGACCCCCGCGAGAAGAGATGACCATGACCACCATGCCAGAAAGTCTCAACAGCCCCGTGTCGGGCAAGGCGGTGTTTATGGAGTTTGGGCCGCCCAACCAGCAAATGCCTCCTTCTCCCATGTCCCACGGGCACTACTCCATGCACTGTTTACACTCGGCGGCGGGCCACGCGCAGTCCGACGGCGCCTACAGCTCGGCCTCGTCCTTCTCCCGACCGCTGGGCTACCCCTACGTCAACTCGGTCAGCAGCCACGCGTCCAGCCCCTACATCAGTTCCGTGCAGTCCTACCCCGGCAGCGCCAGCCTCGCCCAGAGCCGCCTGGAGGACCCAGGTACGTGCGCCTGCCCGGGAGAGGGAGCCTAAGAGGTATGGAGGGAGAGAGGGAGGGGAAGGAGGGAGGGAGAGAGAGAAAGAGAGAGAGGAGGGAGAGGTGGAGAGAGAGAGGTGGGGTGGGGGTGGGGAGAGCGCCGCAGGAGCAGTGGAGGTTTCGGGTATCAATCTATGGATCCTTGTCATAGCAAAGAAAATTAAGAAAGGGGGAAAAAAAAAAAAACCACCTAACTAACAACTCTCCAGCAGAGGAGACATCCATCTGAGAGCGTCCCCTGGCACTTAGCTGGGCCTCTGGGTGGCTCCGTGCGCCGAGCGCACAATGCCCCGCTGGAAAACAGAAACCCACATGTGCGCGCATTAGTCTCGGTAATTATTTATTGCGTAGCGCGATAAACAATGTGTGCAATTAAGGGCAATTAAACTTCAACTACCCGCCTGCAACACGGCAAACTTTCCCTGCAACGGCAGGGGCCGCGCGCCTGGGAGCTGTCCCAGTCCGCCTGCAGCGGCCCGGGCCCGGCCCTGGGGTTTGCGGGGCCTTCCCTCCAGGGCTTGGGGAGTTCCTTGAGCATTGTCTCTCCGGGCCCTGCCTCCCTCCGCTGCCCCGCTCGGTGGCCGCTTGCCCCAGGCTCCCCTCCCTGAAAGCTGTCCCTCGAATTAACTGGGGCCCCCGCTTCTGCTGTCCCTCCAGGGGCCGACTCCGAGAAGAGCACCGTGGTGGAGGGCGGTGAGGTGCGCTTCAATGGCAAGGGGAAAAAGATCCGCAAGCCCAGGACAATCTACTCCAGTTTGCAGCTGCAGGCTTTGAACCGGAGATTCCAGCAAACTCAGTACCTGGCTCTGCCCGAGAGGGCGGAGCTCGCGGCCTCCTTGGGACTCACGCAGACGCAGGTACCCCCGCTGCTGCCCCACCGGCTCGCAGGTTTGCGTGGCCAGCCTGCGCCCCAGATTCATTTTTTGGTCTCTGGCCCTCAGGGTCTGGGATGGGAGGAAGTGTGTGTGTGTGTGTGTGTGTGTGTGTGTGTGTGTGGTGTGTATGTGTGTGTGTATGTGTGGGTATATGTGTGTGTGTGTGTGTGTGTGTGTGTGTGTGGTGTGTATGTGTGTGCCCGCCACCCCTGGTCCTCCCAGCGGCTCTCCTTCTTCTTTCTCTCTGCCCTGGCTCTCCCTGCACTCTGCACCCCATACTCCGAGCTGCCTGCCTCCGGGACCTGCAACCCTGGACAATCTGATTAGGGCTCGGGGAGGATTTCCCCATACGTTTTGTTTGGGGATTTTGGGGATTCTGAAGTCACACGTGCCCGAACAACTGGAACAATGGGCTTAATCCCTTCTTTGCCTTTAAAGTGTGCAGCTAATCACTTGGGGCCCGGCCTGAGCTCCTGTCTCCCTCCTCCTTTTCCTTCTCCTCCTTCTCCCTCTCCTCCTGCTTCTTGAGGTGTGTGTGAGTGTGTGTGGGGGCGGGGGGAAGGGGTCCTTTCTTTTGCCTTCTCACACCACCCAAGCCCCAGACCCCAGAGGAGAAACGGACCTTCCTTTCCAATTTCTCTGAGTGTCCGGGGAGCCCATGGGCGTTCTGAGGACGGATGTCGCGGGTTTCCAACGCTGGGGCCGGGATTTGGAGCCGAGCTGGGGAGACAAACAGACATTAAGAAAAGGTTTACTTAAGTCCCGATGAAAAGTTTAACAAAACCTTGCGGCTTCCTGGTCAGTCTCCAGCTCCCTGGAGGGCAGAAAGGATGGCAAAGAGAAGGCAGGTTGCATTGCAAATAAATTCCCTCCACTCCTTTTCTCCACTCAAGTCTTTTATTGGTGATCCTGTTGGAACTGAAGGCTCTCTGGTGTGCAGGCCCTGCCTCTTCCCCAGGGGATTGCCAGCCAAGGTTGGGCCGAGTCCCTGGCAGGAGAAGGCCTAGAGCCCTGCTCACCTCTCACCACCACGCCCCCTGGCCCTAGGGGAGCTGCCCTGCCTCCAGGCTCTTATTGGTGGTGATGGTGGTGGTCTGGTCCCCCAGCTGCGAGTTGTCCCTTCTCCAGGGGGGTGAGGGGCATCCTCTCTCGCTGTCACCTCATCTCCCCACAACCATGATGGGCACCATGGAACTAGCCCTGGAGTCACGTTGCTATCCGCTCTTGCAGGTCAAGATCTGGTTCCAGAACAAGCGCTCCAAGTTCAAGAAGCTGATGAAGCAGGGCGGGGCGGCTCTGGAGGGGAGCGCGCTCGCCAACGGCCGGGGGCTGTCTGCGGGCTCCCCGCCCGTGCCCCCCGGATGGAACCCCAGCTCCTCGTCCGGAAAGGGCTCAGGCAGCAGCACGGGCTCCTACATCCCCAGCTACACGTCCTGGTACCCCTCGGCGCACCAAGAAGCTATGCAGCAACCCCAACTCATGTGAGGTCGCCCAGCGCTCCCGCCCACCTCCTTCCCATTGTCCCCGGTCCGGGTCCCTCCTGCCTCCGGGTCCGTCCACCCAATTGTGTGCCCTGCACCCAGAGAAGGGCTCAGCGGGAAAGAAGAAGGAACCGTGGAGACAGGATGCACACCGCCTCCTCAGAGCCTCTTGCTGTCTGGACTGGCTACTTCCCTGGCATCCACACCCTCGCCTGAACCCTGGCCTGGGCCTCGAGCAGCAGAGGGAGAGGCCTCGGAGCTCAGTCATAGCCGCCGGAGGAGACAGCTCAATCAGCAAGATAGCCTGTCGGACCGGACCAGACAAGGAACCCTCGGTTGTGTGGGACCATCAGGAAAAAAACAAACAAATCAAAAGCAATGTAGAAAAAGCAAAAGCTATTTTCTGTCCTGTCCGTCTCTTGTCTCCTTCCGCTCTATATCTGTGCCCTGACAAGTCGAGGTCCTCCTCTGTCCGCTGTCCTCATTCTGCGGCCTCTGAAAACGTCACCAGGTCCCGGGAGGCGCTGTCCACCAGGCCACCCAGTCCCGGATGCTTGGATGTTTGATCCTTTCCGACCTTTTCCTGGGCCTGCCCAAACACCTGTGTAGCTCACTGGGGAACGGGGGGAACTTGGAGGGAGGGGGCTTATTTATGGAGAAATGGACTTCACCTGACGCTGGATATTGGCCAGTACGCAATTCTATGGGACATGAGGCGGGCACTGTCCAAACGTACAGGTCACTTCAAATGCACCCGGGAAAAAATGGATAAGGAGGACCTTACACAGTAACTTTTGTACTTCACTGGTCTAGAGAGGTTGGAGTCGAATGATTTGCATATTTTACATGTTTTTAAAAGGAAAGAATTGAAGCCAACACAATTTCTCATTTGGAGAAGAACGCTTAGTCTCCTTGCCTGGACAAGTAGGAAAATCCGAATTCTCTCCTTAGGGAGAAAGAGAGCGAGGGCAGCGGTGAGAAAAGAGGCGGGTGTGAGCAAGTCCCCCCAGGCTGGTGGGCTATAAAGTAAGCAAACACAGCAGCTTTACAATAACCCCCAGAGGCGCGGCCAGAACAATGCCAGTCCCCACCTGAACACACAGCCTCCAGTGCAGGATCTAATCGCTGTACATATTATTGTTATTAATTATTATTGTTATTATTATTATTGTTGTTCCGTAAACATGTTGCACAAGTTTAGCTTTTTTTTTTTTCCCCGTTCCGTTGTGTGTGGCTGTAAAACCCGATGCTTTGTGAAATGAGAATCTTGACATTTTACTTGTGAAATTTGGAAAATGTGATCAGTTGAAATCAACCATGTTTTGTGTTCTCTATGTCAAAGTTTAGTTTTATATTGAGAATGTTAACTTATTGCTTTGTATCTTGGAGGGGGGGGGAGAAAAGAACTTTGTAAATAAGTTATAAAGTTTCTTTGACAGTAAAATTATGGTTTCGAGAAAGAGCTGCTGTGCGGTGTGCTGTGTGAGTGGGTGCTGGGGGCCAGCCAGGCTCCAACCTCTGGGGACGCAATGCAGGGGCAAGGACTAACCCCAGACCACAGAATACGGGGCCTGGGCCCGCTGGCGCTGTTCTCGCCTGGCGCCTAGCTCCTGTCTGACATGGGGTCTGATCCCACCTGGGCTGGAAGGGTCTCCGGGAAGGAGGACCAGGAACAGGTGCTCAGGCACCAAAGGGATGGTGAAGGCCGGCTGAGAGGAGGAGATCAAAGCAGAACTCAAAGACAGTGGGCCTGTGAGATTTGAGTGACACCCCTCCACACACACACACACACACACACACACACACACACACACACAGTTTCTAGGGAGTCCTAGAAACCAGGAGAAGGAGACACCTGGCTGGGCCCTTCGCCTCTGTGGGGATCTGGCCTCCTGGCTTTTGCTTGCCTGGAGGGCGCTGGATCTGGACCAGGAAAAGACTCGGCCAGACGCCGGAAAAGGGCCGGAAGGATACGTCTGTCAGGCTAACCCCCAATCAATCAGTGAGCTCCGGGGGACAGTCTCCAGGCGCCACCGGGGCCCTCCACAGCCACTCCCATCCACAAGGCGCCTCGCACAAGGCGGGGCCCATTCCTGCCTGAGGACCCCGGGCTTTTTCTCCTCCGGGGACGGAGGAGCCTGGGCGGGATGAAGGGTCTGGTGGGCGAGTGGAGCACCCAGCCCCAGCCTTCCCAAAGTCTCCCAGCCAGGCCAGTGAGGGGGCACCTCCATGAACCGCTCAGACCAGTTGGCTCCAGATGACCTGACCATGAGCCGGGGGAGCAGGTTACAACTACCCCGGTCCGGTGCTTCTGCCCAACCCCAACCCCAACCCCAACCCCAGTCCCGCAGCCTGGCGGAGGAGGTTCGGGAAAGGTGCGGGCCTCGCCCGGCTGCGTGGAGCGAGCCCCGCTTCTCTCAACCTGCCCTCCGCCTTGGGGGGACCCTTGGCAGCGCGCGGCGGGAAGTTGAAGAGGGAAGGCAGTGATGTGTGTTGTGACAAGCACCCATTTTTCAATTGGTGCTGGTGAAAGAGCAGATGTGCCGGGCTCTTCCGACGCCCTTTGGGGAGGGGAGGGGAAGCGTCAGGGGTGTATGTGTGCGTGTGTGTGTGTGTGTGTGGGGGGGGGGGGGGTTGAAAAAAGCTAGGACATAGTGGGGGATGGAGCTCGGGACCACCTCGGGACCCTTTCTGGGGCTGGGTTTGGGGCTTTTCTCCTCCCGCAGGTCACCAGAGCCTGGCGCGCGAATGAGGGGACAGACCGCGGAGCCCCG
>NC_140510.1:45763650-45836150 GCF_964339955.1 Pipistrellus hanaki
GTAAGGCACTGGTGGCCGTTGTTCCTTGGCGGGAAAGGAGCGGGCTGGTGTCCTTTGAGCGAGTTCTTTGGACTCGGTCGGGGTAGAAGGAGGCAGGAGTGCGGGTTTTGCTCCTGGGTTTTACAGTCAATAAGGATGACTTTTTTTTTTTTTTTTTTTGATAAGGCAAAAGGGCTTCTGCTCCCCGTCCCCCTTCGCGGGGAGGAGGGATGTTCTAACAGCGGAGGGGACTATTCATCCCCTTCCAGCACTCCTCACTTTGCCCCTTCTCCTCCCTCCCTCCTCCCCCCACACAGCTGTTTGTAAACAGAGCTGCAGCCCGATGGGGCTCTCTCCGCCCCCATCAAACCTGATACTTCTTCCCCCAAACTCGCCCCACCGGTCTCGGAAATCCTTACACAGGACGGATATTCACAATTTTCACAAGTAATCCTGAAAGGAGGCCGAGGGGAAGCTTCCTAAACGGTCCCACATTGCAGCCGCGCTGATTAGGCCCAGGATCCGCTCCCTTTTCTTCTCCGCACCCCCTGCCCGGCGGGAATGGGCGCAGCGGGAGGGGGTGTGTGTCTGCCTCCGGGGAGCACCCCGGGCGCCCGCTGGGGCTGTGGGTGGGGGTGGGGTGGGGGCGGGGTCAGCAGGGGTGGCGGGTGCCAGTCTGGGAAATGGGAACTCAGCGCTCTGCGGGGGTTTGCAGCAACCCCACCACGAGGCGGGGCGGAGGGGGTCGGACACCCCTTACTCTCCCGCCCCGCCCCCTCCCCGGGGCCTCCCAGCGCTTGTCATATCCAGTATCTGGCCTGATATTTCACGCGGGCGCACGGAAGGGGGGTGCAATGAAGATTTATGTGCGTTCCGCGCGCGGCCGGTTTCCCAGCGCTGGGAGACGAGATCGCCGCTTCCCATTTCCATTTTTCACTCGCGCTTTGGGGAGCGCAGTGGGCGCGGGGGGCAGGGGGCGGGGGCGGGGGGAGCTAGTCTGCGGGCGGCGGGCTGATCACAGGGCTCCGAGCCTCCCAGCGGGCCGCGGGACTGTGAGAAAGGCTTGCCAGCGCCTCGCCCCCGGCGGCGGGGCCGGTGCCGACCCCCTGCTCCCCCAGCCCAGCTTTGTTTCTCCCCTCGCTCACCCGCCCCCCACCCCTCCTGCCCGCTCGCTCACGTCTAGACCTGAGGCGCATCTTCGCTTCCCCCCTTCTTGGCCCTTCTCCTTGTCTGCGGAAACGCCCTCTTCCTCTGGCCCCTGCACCCTCCTGCCCCCCGCTTCCCAGGGAAAGGCGCGCCATGGCCCTACCCGACCCCTCCGCCGCCGGGTGCCAGGTTTGGTGACTCCGGCGAGTCTGTGGGGCCTCGGCCCACCCCGGAGCTGGGGCCGCCCGCCCTCCCGGCTCCCAGGCTTGCTCATGCCAAGGCCTGTTGCGTGATTCCAACTTGGGCTGACATTCCCTGCCTCGGGCGCTCCCGGCGTAGGCCTCTTAATCATCTTGTCTGCTGCAGATCCTCCACACCAGCCAATTTACGGCCCCGCTTCTCCTCGCTGGTTCCAGGGGGGTGGGGAGGGCAGTGCGCGCAAGGGAGGGGGGAGGGCGCAGCAAACCGCAGGGGGAAGCCTGGCACCAGCTATTGGCACTCAGAGAAAACCACAGAATTTGGAGCTGGAGCTGGGGGGGAGGGAGGGCTGGAAGGGGGTCTGCGAGGCAGGCGGCTGCTTAGGGGAAGCCAGAATCTCGGGGTCAATGGGATTCAGCCCAGGCCTCCTTAGCCTGGGAAAACACGCAGGAATGCAAGCGGACTCAGGGTTGTGTAACCTCCCTGCCTTCTGCAGAGCCCCAACCCCCTGGACCACACTCTGCTGTAAAGCAGGCTCGGCGCAGGCCCCAGAGCAATCTGGCCAGGAAAATTGGATAATGCCACTGAGCCCAGAAACTCACTCCTGTCTGATGCCTGTCTTTTTTTTGGCAGACGTGAGTTGAGACACACAACAAGGATGAAGGGATCAACCATCCCAGAGAAGAGGAGGCCTGGCTCCGGCCAGCAGGGCTGCCTGGCTTGCCAACCTCCTCTCCAGCAGAGTCCGGCCCCTGTAGAAAGGATGCTCGAGGTTAAGCCTTCCATGTCCCAAAGGGCCAGAGGTCTCCCAGCCTTAGAGTGCTGCTCTTCCACACAAGATGAGGTTGGAAAGGCCTCTGGCTAACTCTGGGCCTCATCATTGCAAGCAAAAATTAAGGCTCTCTTGTTTGGGGGGCTCAAGCAATATACTACTCAGAGCAAAAATGTATGGAGTGCTTACTATGTGCCAGGCACTGTTACGTCATTGCCTCATTAAATGCTCACGACTCTGAGACAGCTGTTTTTATTTCTCCCGTCTCAGAGGTATGCACACCACAACTCAAAGGTGAAGTGGGCAGTCCAAAGTCACACCGGGAGTGAGCCAAGCCAGGAAGCTTCCAGCTGTAGGCCCCAGTGCTTTCAGGAAAAGGAACTTTAAGTTCAGGCCTGAGTTTCTCACCTACCCCGGGCCTTTGCAGAGAGTGCCAGAAAGTAAGGTCACTTCCAAAGCTGGAAGCCAGTTGGGTGGGACCCAAGGTGGAAAGCAGAGCTGAAGGATGTGTGAACCTTTCTCCTCAGAGAACGTGAGGTGGGAAGATGCCCCTGCCTAAGCACTGAGCCTCAGTCTCCATGTGAGTGTGCATGAGTGTGCCTATGTGAGCTTGTGTGTCACTGAGTGTGCATTTGCGTCGTGGGGGTATCGTTCAGTATGAGCATGTGACGGCGTGTCTGAGAGTGCGTGACAGTAAGGATGTGTCTGGGAGAGTCGCGGTGTGGGGCTGGTGTGTGCTGGGGAAGCCCTGTGCCTGAGGTCGCCCTGCATTCCAGAGCAGCCAACCGAGTCTCCCCAGGGCCTGGGTGACTCATCGAGTTCTCCACTCAGCCAACCCCCAAGGGCTGCGGGCACACAGAGGGGAGGGGCCGATGTAGGGGTTTGACCCCGGCTTCCACCGCGCCGGGGCTCGGCTGCAGGCTCCCCGCGGCGGCGGCTCGGAGCACCGGGCGGCCAGCGTCTCGGACGCGGAGGCGGCGGAGACCTCCCAGGCGCGGGCCCGGCGCCGGGCGGGCAGAGAGGGCGGGACGGAGCCGCCGGCCGGGCGGCGCGGGGTGACTCACTGCGCCTCCAGCAGACGAGCCCCGCGTCCAGACGCGGGTGGGGGCAGAGAGGGACGTGGCCCGCGGAGTGAGCCTGGCCCGGCCTCACCGCAGCTCGCCGCTCCCGCAGCCGCAGGGAGATGTACGCGGCGCCCTTGGCTGGCCAGGTCCCCGCCCGGCAGCGGCTGGAGGTCCCAGGCCGCGCCGCCAAGGTGAAAACGCACACATCCGATGAAAACAATAATTTATTTAAATAATATATTCATAGTGTAAAACCAACACGAAGAGCATGTTGTTTTCATAATAAATAACCCCCAAATACCTTTCATTTCAAGAACAAAGACTTCAGGATAAGCTATTACAAATCCAAATCAGTAGCTTAGCTTAACTGAGAACATTTCTTAAGGGGAAAAAAATAAAATAAAATAAAACGGAGGGGTTGCTGAGGTCACTGCTAAACTGGAGTTTTCACAAGTGAGGGGTTTACAAAAAACAGTCCGAAAAGATGAGTATTTTATACAAATAAATCAGTGGGGAAAATCTGCACAGACACCTTTATTTACAAACTATGTTTCCGAAGTCCAGGCTAATGACCTGAATAGATTTTTAAAAAAGATAATTTAAACAGTTTTTTTTTTTGCAGTGTCCACATATTAAAAAAATCATTTTTCCCCCCCAACATCAAAATGAGGTCATCCGCAAAGGCACCTAAACTTTTAAAAAATAAAAATAGAAATAAAAACTCCACGGGTGATGGATGAGGAGAGCGCTAAGGGGAGAGTTGGCGGCGGGAGAGGACGAGGCTCCATCCTCTGCAAACGGCGGGGCAGAAAAGAGGCGGCGGCGGGGTCACGGGGCGTGTGGGGGCGGCGGGCCGGACGCGGGGGTCAGCCGCCGGGGCGCACGGCGCCTGGCCCGGGGCTGGCGAGGAGAAAGGAGCTTCAGAGCGCCCGGGAAGCCTGGCGGGCGGGGGAGCGTCCTCTTCCCGGACTCCGCTCGCTGCCCGCGGCGAGGACGGCGCCGGACAGCCTCGCAGGGCGGGGAGGGGAGGGAGGGGAGGGGAGGGAGGCCAGTCTGAGGCGGGGCTCAGGGCGGAGGGGCGGCCGTGGCCCGCGGCCTGCGCTACAGCTCCCGGGACCTCCGAGAGCAGCCGTGCAGGTCCTGGTGGCTCCGTGGCGCCGCGCAAGGTCGCGGGACCCGGGGCGGGCCATCCCGGGCCACAGCGCCGGCAAACCAAACCCCCGGCAGGGGCGGCGGCGGCGAGCCGGCTGGGGGGACCCTCCGGCGCGCGGGCGAGCGCTGAGGCCAGCGGGTCTCCGCTCTCAGTCCCTGGCGCAGTCTCCCCGCGGCTAGAAAATCGTCCCGGCGCTCACCGGGGCGCCCCCGCCGCCTTGGTGCTGGTGCTGGTGCTGGTGCTGGTGATGGTGGTGGTGGTGCGGCGGCGGGGTCTGCGTGGGGTGCAGCAGCGGCGCCGCGGCCTGCAGGTGGGAGGCCGAGCCCGAGGCCTGGTGGTACCAGGGGTAGCTGCCCAGGAAGGCCGAGGCCGCGCCGCTGGGGCTGGAGCCCGAGCTGCCGCCGCCGCCGCCGCCGCCCCCGACCCGCTGCGGCGCCCCGAAGTCCCAGGAGGCGGGCGCCGAGGCCGGCGGCGACGCGCAGGGCGGCGAGGCGCTGGCCCCCGGGTGCTGCTCCGAGGGGAGCTCCCCGCTCTTCCACATCTTCTTGAACTTGGACCGGCGGTTCTGGAACCAGATTTTGACCTTTGTGGAGAAGAGGAACCGGAGCATGAGTGGAGGGAACCGGGTACCGGGCGGGGGAGGAGGGAAGACGGCGGAGAAAAGACCAACAGCAGGAGGTGGGCGTCGGGCGCCTGGGCGAACCCGCGGGGCACGGGCAGGTCCCTGCTCCTCGGGTCACACTCCGCACAAAGCCCCAGACTGCGGGTCCGTGCCCCGCGGTGCTGCCGGCGGCGGGAGGGGGCAGAGGGCCCGTCCTTTTACCCGCTTCCTCAGTAGAGCGGAGAGAGACTACGTAGGACCGGGATTCAGCACACAGGATAGAAGTTTAGGCCGCCCAAGAGGTGGACCTTGACATCCTTGAAATTATTTTTAAAAGATGTAATTAAAAAAAAAAAAACAACAACATTGTCCGGAACCTGTCCTCTTCCCAGCCACCCTAGACCGACTCCCTCCTCGCCCCTCTTCTTGCCCATCTGCCCCTTCCCTCTCCTCCCCCCCGCGGGCGCCCTCACCTGCGTCTGGGTGAGGCCCAGGGACGCGGCCAGCTCGGCGCGCTCGGGCAGCGCCAGGTACTGAGTCTTCTGGAAGCGCCGCTGCAGGGCCGCCAGCTGGAAGCTGGAGTAGATGGTGCGGGGTTTCCGGACTTTCTTTGGCTTCCCGTTCACTATCCGGATCTCAGGCTCGAGGTCCTCTTTCTCTGCAACGACCCACAATCCTGAGAACCGCGCGCAGCCGGGAGCCCAAGAGTTCCCGCCCGCCCGCAGAAAGGCCAGCGTGGGGCTTGGCGGGAGCCGGGAGGGGGATGCTCAGGCGCAACTCGGCGATGCGAGGACCCCCTGCCGCCCCCGACCCTGGAGCTGGGCCCGCCAGCGAAGGGGAAGACAAGAGCACAGTGGAGAGAAAGAAGCAGGTGGCAAGGACATGAGGTTACCAGGAGGCATGCACCACCTGCCCTCCCCCCCAGGCCACCCGGTGCGGCCCGCTGAGCACCGACGGAGGGACCCAACGACCCCCGGCAGACCGGAGGCTGAGGATGGCGAGGGCGCGGGGCGGGCCGGGCGGGAGCCGGTGGTGTGAGAGGCCAGGCTCCGGAGAGATGCCCGCCCCAAACATTTGTACCCCCCCCCCAACCCCCATGGCGGTAGCCAGGCCGACTGGGCACCCTGGACGCCCGCGCTCTGCTCACCAGGCTCGTTGTTGGCCGGGGACGGGCTGGTCCCGTAGGGCGCGTAGGAGGAGTAGGCTGCGGTGTAGCCCAGGTCGTAGCCGCCCTTGGCGGAGTAGGGGACGCCGCCGAGGCCGCCCGCGTGGTACTGGTAGGAGCCCATGCTGGGGTAGGGCGAGCCGCCGCCGCCGCCGCCCGCCGGGGGCTGCTGGTTGGTGTAGTAGCTGCTGTCGGTGGCCGTGGACACCGGGAGGGTCGGCGACTCCTGCGGCTTGTGCAGGCTGCTGCCCGGGCCCGCGCCGCCGCCGCTCGGGGGCTGCGGGGGCTGGTGGAACGTGCTGGAGGCCGTGATCTGGGTCGAGTGCATGTCAGCCACCAAACTGTCAAAGACTCCGGTCATCCTGGCCCGGGACGGGGACGGGGACCGGGACGAGCAGGGGTGGCGGCGGGCGGGCGGGCGCGAGAGGGGAAGCGAGGCGCCTCCTCCGTCTCTCCCGGCCGGTCCCGTCCAGCAGCCAATGCAAAACCGGGGTGGGTGGGCAGGAAAGAAAAGAGAAATGTGGCAAATGGTCTAGGCAACTCCTCCTCCTCCGGGGGAGGCGGTCACCGTGCACAGCCCGGGACAGCTGCCGTCGGCCTCATCCTCTCCTCTCTCCGCCTCTCGGCCCCGCTCGGCTTCTTGCCCGACGTAGTAGGCTCGGGCGGGGCGGGCCGTGGAGGGGGGTCGGGGCGGCGGGGCGGGCTCCGGGAGGCGGGAGCAGGTGAGCGGCCCGCTGCGGCTTAAAGCTTGTCTGCGGGGCGGGCTCCTGCAGGGTGGGCATTTAACACTTGTCACGTGAACCGAGGCGACGTCACCTAGCAACAGCCAATCAGGAGCGCCGGGCCACGGGGCTCACAAGCACCCAGGATCGCCGGGCGCGGGGCGGGGGTGCAGGGGGGTCACAGGGCAGGCGCTGCGGCTGCTGTGGTCGCGGGTGCAGACGCGCTGCTGCTGAATGTGAGGGGCGGGGAGTTAGCGGGGCTGCGGCTGGAGGACAGAAAAAAGGCGAGAAGACGGAGAGACTGGCATTTCCCATCCCGTGGACAAGTACCAACCAATCCCCCTGAGGTCAGCTCTCAAACAGGAGCCCAAAGAAAGCGGCGCCCAGGGCCGGGCCAGTTCTAGCACCGCATTTCCTTGAAGTGTCTGGCGCTTAACTTTTTTTTTTTTGTTGTTGTTGTCAGCCACTGTGCACTGGACGTAAGTCAGTGGATTTAAGTGATCCACAAACCACGTACTGTATAATAATAGCTGCTTCCTAACCAACCCGCAGGGATATTAGGACAATTAGTTAGATTGTATTTAAACGGTAACCTTTGTTGCTTCAGAGAAAAGATGTATAAATCCAAAGGTATTATTGCTATCGATGTCACATCATTTTCCCTTGTACTTGCCTGACACGTGGAGAGAGTGTGTGTTAGACACCCAAAAAGCCATCATGGGGATTTCCTCTCTAGGTTGGAAAGCTAGACCAGACTGAACAGATGGCGTCCAAGTTCATTTTAATCTAAAGTCTATGTTTTTACGAAAGAGGAAATGGAATAATACTTCGGCGAGAGAGTCCCCCCCATCTCCATCCATACTACAAGTTTTGGTAATCTTACAGAAACAAATGGAAAAGTTGTATCTCGTGCATGGAACCCTACTTTACAGTTTTGCCCTGTAGGACCCTGTTCCACCCCATCGTTGAAACGTCTTCTTTTAAATCGGAAGTGGCGACGTCCTCTCTATCTCTTATTTCCTGATGTTTGGGTCTGAGGTTGGGGGACGCTAGCCTTTACTGGACTCCCAAGTGCTCCCGCAGCTCCTTTGGCACTACCTGCCTTGTGGCGCCACCTTCTGGAGTGTACGTGGTGGCGGCGGGCGGGGAGACGGTCTAATCACGCCCAGGCGCCAGTCTCTGAAACCCCACAAAAGAACAAAATAGTAATTAAAAGCCACAAAATTGTGCTGGTGCGCGCCATCTGAAGCACCCCCTTCCTAAAGACATAAACGTGCAGCTGAAAGAACTTGTTACAACAACTGTCTAATGGGAAACAAGTTGATACTTTGAAAAAATACGATCTTCGGTCGTCTTCCCCAGAAAAAGCAAATGTGTAATTAAAACTACAGCATCCACACGGCTCAGCCTCTGCGGAATAAGGAGGAAGGTAACACGCCTTCAAATCTGCCCGGATTTGGTTCCCAGCCTTCCTTCTGGTTAATGGAGAAGGGTGAGCTGCTTAGAGAGGCTGTGGGAGGTGGGGCTCGCTTACAGACAGGACCACCCTGCCTCATCGCTGCACACAGCCTGCTGCTCTGCGGGCCCCGGAAACGAAATCCAGCCCTAGATATTGAACCAGATTGCCTTTTGGTGTCTTGGTTCCAAATTCCAAGTTTTTCTGACACCACAGTGGCAGTTGCTTTGACCAAATATAGAAACTACCTGGGAAATGAAATATAAAAGATCCATTTGCAATCCTCTCACCTTCTCGGAACTCCTTCGTTCTCACCCAAGCATGTCCTCCAGACTTTTTCCGCGATGTAAATTCGTTGTATTTTATCATCTATGTGAATCTCCATGAATAACCTAAAGTGAAGGCCAGCTGAAGTTCAGAAAATGGCATCTTCCTGGTCTGAGAGGCCTTCTTCCCTGCCTCCACACAGTGGCTCTGGGGACCTGCGTGTTCTGAATCTCTGTGGGTTCCTTCCAACAGTCAGAGACCTGGGAGAGGGTGGGGTTTGGTGTAGGGGAGCCCCCCATTTCCACCTTCCCAGGACCAGACCCGTCCTGCTCCCATCCTGACTCAGCGGGAACCAGCTGTACAGGGAGGGAGTGGACGACCCTCAAGGCTCTGCCCTCCGCTGCCCTGGCACCGCCCTCCACACCCTCATGCCTCCTTTGCCTTCAGCTCAAAGACTGTTTCAGACTTATGTGTCTGAGTTGTCTTCATGGATCTCTTGCTGCATGTCTCTCTCCATCATCTCCCCCTTGAACTTGAGGGTCTCAGTCAGCCACTTCCCTCCCACCCACTGTGCCAGGCACTGTGCCAGGTGCCGGTAAAGTCGGTCCTCCAGGAGCTTACAGTCAAGTGGAAACAGAAGATATATTGCCATAAGCTAATAATAATGGGTAGCCTTTAGTTATTGAGAGTTTACTGAGCATCAGGAGTTCTGTCAAGCCCTTTGCCTTCCTTATCTCACTGACCCCTGGGCCCTATGTGGTGGGTACAAAATTATTCACATTGAGGCAACCAAGGCTTACGAGACCAAATCACTTGCTTTAAGGATACAGACGGGACTGGAACACAGAAGCAAGGCCACTGCGGATCCGGGCTGGGTTTTTGGCCTGGGGAATCGCTGAAGAAGCTGCTCCACACTCGCCTCTACCCAGATAGGTGTGTGTGTGTGTGTGTGTGTGTGTGTGTGTGTGTGTTGGGGATGGGTACTGGGTGTGGTGAGGGCAGGGGTCAAGTGCAAAGGGACACTGACAGTCTGAAGTCTAGCTGCCCCTCTGGCCCCTAAGGAGGACTGGAAGGAGACATTTCTCCTGGAGACCAGCAGACCTGCAGGGGCCCATGCGCGGGAGGGCTCCCCAGATGGACCTGGGAAGATGCCGAACAGCCCTGAGGGTCATGGAGTGGTGGGGAGCAGGCACCCCCAGGCCTGCAGGCGAACCGGAGTTTGAAAGGGATGTTTTGTGCCCGGTGGATTAGCTGTGCTGTCGGCTGGCGTGTGAAGTGAACCCGAAGGGTTTTGGGAAAAGGGGCAGACACTTGAGAGTCACCGTCAGCACCCTTCAGCGGTTGGGTCAGGGCGTTGCATTGTCAGTTCAAAATGGAACAAAAAAAAACAACGCACCAATCTACAACTCAGCTATGTAATAACAGGGGCAAGAAGAACACAGCTGAGGACTGGGAAATAAGCAAAAAGAATGTTTTTGAAGCGGTCCAAAACAACATCTTAAAGTCCTCTTAAGCTTGTCTACTCTCCTCAGAGGAAAGCCATTTGAACCCTTCTAGTGGGAAGTTTCCTGATTTATTCTTTGTAGGAAGTGGTTATGGGGGTAAGCCTCAGAGCCAGGGGTCCTCAAACTTTTTAAAGTGGGGGCCAGATCACTGTCCCTCAGAGAGCTGGAGGGCCGGACTATATGAACTACTAATTCCTATTGTAACACCTCGGCTGCGCTCACTGCCCAAAAAACCTGGCGGGCCGAATCAGACTCCTCTGCGGGCCGCATGTGGCCCGCGGGCCGTAGTTTGAAGACCCCTGCCTCAGACTGACCTGCTGGCAAAGTCGCAAACAAACTCCAGCTTGGAGGGCACAGGCCTCTAAGCATCATTATGCTTGATCATGTGACTGCTCCCTAGATCTTTCCTGGGTAGCTCCTGGGCTGTGGGAGGGGCAGCAAGTGCTGCCAAAACGAGTGAAACTTACAACGACATTGTAAATTACCTTGTTTGTCCCCCGACTATAAATAAAGCCTCAGCTTTGCAGTCTGGATGTGTTCTATGGCCTCAGCCAGGCACAGAAGATCCACCTAGACCCAGCTTTTTCTCTTTGTCTATCATTTCTCCATCCTTTGTCACCCCGGTTCAGGCTTACCGAACCCTTGGCTGTGCTGGCGTGGCACAATTCTGTTTCCCTCTTTTAAGTTATTTCATTAGAGTCTCGATGCATGAAATTCATGCAAGAGTGGGCCTGCCTTCCCACAGCTGCCAGCACCAGCTTCCCTCTGGCACCCGGGACCTGGGTTTCCCTCACAGCCTTGGTTTTGGATGTCTGGTCTAATTTGCATATTATGCTTTTATTATTATAGACTAGTGGCTGGGTGTACAAAATTTGTGCTTTGGGGTGGGGGGGGGGGTGGATATCCCTCAGCCTGGCCTGCACCCTCTCTTATCTAGGATCCCTCGGGGGATGTCTGACTACTGCTGGTTTAGGCCCAATCCCTCTTGCCATCTGGGACTGCTGGCTCCTAACCACTCACATGCCTGCTTGGCTGATGGTCCCCTAACCACTTTGCCTGCCACCCTTCTTGCCCCCAACTGCCCCCTCTTGCTGGCCTGATGCCCCCAACTGCGGGGCCCCCCCCCCGACTGCTTGCCCCCAACTGCCCACCCTTGCTGGCCCGGTAGCCCCTAACCACCTCTGCCTTGACCCTGCCACTATGACTTTGTCTGGAAGGACATTCGGAAGGTGTCTCGGTCTAATTAGCATATTACCCTTTTATTAGTGTAGAGGTACTTCTTGCCTTTGTAATGCCTTTTCCTTGGCTCGTCTCCTTAGCTTAAGTACCGTGGATCCGAAAAAGACTGTGGTAGGGAGTGGGCTGATCACCTCATGGCAGCAACTAAGCATAATACCCGTGTGCCCAAGGCAAGAGTAACACTGACAGGGAGGGAGGGGCCCCACGGGGCAGGGTGACAAAATCTCTGCAGCCCAGAACCTTTGAAAGGAAACACATATGATTTGGCTTAGACCTGCCAGAACCTCACTAACGATCATTTTAAAACTTAAGTTCCTAACAATAACAGCCAGCTGTGTTAACCTATTTCTATTTGTGGACTGAATGCACCTAGAAATCAAACGGTTTGACTTCTATGCTCGGCTCCCAATTTAATCTCTGGTTTTCACAGATAAAAGATGTTCTGACTTTTTTTCTGCGATTTGCTGACAGTCATCACACTCTGACTCCAAGCTCAGTTACAGCAGCAAAGCTTAGTCACAGCAGCTAAGCTGCTATATTAAAAAAAAAAAAAAAAAAAAAAAAAAAAAGATCCCAGCCTGGCCAGTGGTTGAACATCAACCTGTGATTCCTGGTCAGAGCACATCCCTGGTTGCCGGCTCAATTACACCTTTGATACTCTGACCATCTGGGCTTCTTAATTATCATAATCCTAAGAATAGCCGAGGAAATCCTGAAATGTTTAAACAAGGTTTTACTAAAGTCTTGGTTAGCAAAAGGGAAATATCAAAAGTAACCTGGACGCAGATGATGAAATGTCATAAACTCTTTGGTATGGTCCAAAGAGTTTGTATGTATCTTGTATGCTGAATCCCCATGACTAGTGAGCAACTGAATGAAAAAAAAAAAAAGTGACATATAAGAGAAAAGATAAATTAGAGTTAGCTAAGTAAGCAGTTGAGAGAAGAACATTATAGTAAGAAGGAATAGTATATGCAGAATTCAGAATCTAAAAAGGACATTTGAAGATCCAAAAGAAGGCCAACTGAGTTGGACCACACTGAGTGAGAAGAGGTTACAAGATGGGGCTGGCAAGGTAAGCTTAATATCTGACTGGTCCTTTCCATATTTTTGGAGGTTTCTAGAATATTTTTGAGTAATACCATGGTTTTGAACTTTATATCCAGTAGTTTGCTTTCTTTCATTTTTTTTTTTTTTTCATTTGTAACATGTTTCTTTGTCTCCACATTTTGGCTGCTTCCCTGCGTTTGTTTCTATGTATTGGGTAGAGCTGCTATGTCTCTTTGAGTTGGTAGAGTGGCCTTGTATAGTACGTGTCCTATAGGGCCTAGTGGCTCAGCCTCCCCAGTCACCTGAGATGGACAGTCTTGGTGCACCCCTTTGTGGACTGTGGGCACAGTCTTGTTGTAGTTGAGACTTGATTGCTGTTAGTGTCACTGGAGCAATTGACATCCAGGCCAATTGGCTGTGAGGACCAGCTGTGTCTACAATGGAGGAGCTGCTGTGCAGGAGACACCCTTATGGGGCAGAACTTGCTTCCGTGGGGCTTTGGTACTCACTGAGTCTGCCCCTTGAGTGTGTCTCTTATAGATGTGAAGAGTTGTAATCTGGTATGGTCTCACACTGACCACTGGGTACACTGAACCTTGGATCTCCAGGGAGGTGCAATGTCAGCCACTGCCTAGGGCCACCCAGCAGGAGCTACAGAGAGATCTGCAGATTCCTCCTCTTTGTATTGGGTTTGGAAGTGCCCAGATGAGGTCTAACTATGAAGCAAGGCAGGCTGGTGCTGGTGCCAGGTCCTGTGCCTTTTACTGATAGGTTTGGGGCTTTCAGCCCCAGCTTCAACTTGCTTGAGAAATTTTAGCCTGAGCAAGGACAGGGCATTCATATGCAAAAGCTGCTGCACCCAGCTTGGGTTGGGTTGTAAATTGGATGAGGTGGGGTATTAGGGAATCACCAGGGTGGAGCAGACAGAAATGGGTGCCAGTCAGCCCTGCAATCTGGAAGGCCCTCGCATAGGAACAACAATCCCTGTGAGCACCTTTGTCTGGGAGAAAGCAGCCCCTAAGTTCCTGCCCCAATGCCAGACAGTCTAATTCATCCTTGTATGTGTCTGTGTTCCCCAGAGCCTCTCCCTAATGCTGGAGCTCAGAGGAAACAGGGCTTTATAAGTTCAGTTCATGGTGCCGGCCTTTTAAGAGGAACAGCTGGGTCTCCAACAGCTTCTGTGTCACTGAGCCCCAATCCACGCTAGTTTTTACAGCCCATAGTTCTTACTGCCCGTAGGGACTTCTTTTCCCAGCTCTGGGACCCTTGGTTGGGCCCTCTTGCTCCTCCGGGTGGCCTCCGCAGAGCTGATCTCCTCCCTCCCCCCAATTAAAAAAGCCGCATGTGTAGGTGCTGCACCAGCCCATTCCGGGCCTCAGTGTGCTTTCTTCTTCACTTCTCTAGTTGTAGGACTTCCATTCAGCCAGCTTTCTGTGGTTCTAGATGATGGTTGTTCTGTATTTTAGTTGTAATTTTGTTGTGGTTGTGGGAGGCAGTGAGTACAAGCATTTACCTACACTACCATCTTTCTCAATCTCCAAATTTAATTTAAAAAAAAGTTTTATTAGAATATAATCATACTCATCTTAAATTAACTATATTTGATATAACATTGTGGATATTTATGGTATATAAAATGTTGATTTGACATATATTCTAATAAAATTGCCACTGTAGTTATAGTTAGCACCTTTATCACTTAGTTATCAACTCTGAGTTTAATTTTAAAATATATTTTATTGATTTTTTACAGAGAGGAAGGGAGAGAGATAGAGAGCTAGAAACGTCGATGAGAGAGAAACATCGACCAGCCACCTCCTGCACCCCCCCACCGGGGATGTGCCCGCAACCAACGTACATGCCCTTGACCGGAATCGAACCCGGGACCTTTCAGTCCGCAGACCGACGCTCTACCACTGAGCCAAACCGGTTTCAGCTGAGTTTAATTTTATTTTTATTTTATTTTATTTTATTTTATTTATTTTTTTTAAATATATTTTATTGATTTTTTACAGAGAGGAAGAGAGAGGGATAGAGAGTTAGAAACATCGATGAGAGAGAATCATCGATCAGTTGCCTCTTGCACACCCCCTACTGGGGATGTGCCCGCAACTAAGGTACATGCCCTTGACCGGAATCGAACCCGGGACCTTTCAGTCCATAGGCCGATGCTCTATCCATTGAGCCAAACCGGTTTCGGCTCAGCTGAGTTTAATTTTAAACACACCGAGTTTGAGGTATCTTTATCACTTAGCTATTGCTATGTCAAAAACTACCCCAAAACTTGATAGCTTCAAACAGTAAGCATTTATTATTGTTCATAAATCAATGAATCAGCTGATCAGGGTCAGGTTCAGCTGATCTTGCATAGCTTGCTCATGTGTCTGTGGTGGGCTGAATGGTCAATTGAAAGCTGGCTTGTCAGGAATGGCCTCAGTCACGTGGCTGGTAGTTAGTTGGCTGGCTGGCAGCTGAGACAACTAGAGTGATTGGGCCACATGTCTCTCACCATCCAGCAGGCTGACCTGTGTTTGTTCACATGGCAGAGGCAGGGTTCTGAGAAAGGGGAGAAATACATATTCCTCTTGAGATCTAAGCTTGGAATTTGCAAACTGTCATTTCCACCTCATTCTATTGGCCAAAGCGAGTCACCAGGCCAGGCCAGATTCAAAAGGGGAAGTGGCTTTAGGATAACCAACTCATCTTGGTTTGGCCATGGCTTCTCTGGTGTTAGCACTCCAAGTCTCTTGTTCCCAGAAAGTCCTTAATCCTGGGCAAATTGGAATGGCTACCCTAAGTAAACTCTTCTTCTTCTTCTAAATATATTTTATTGATTTTTTACAGAGAGGAAGGGAGAGGGACAGAAAGTCAGAAACATCGATGAGAGAGAGAAACATCAACCAGCTGCCTCCTGCACACTCCCCATTGGGGATGTGCCCGCCACTAAGGTACATGCCCTTGACTGGAATCGAACCTGGGACCTTTCAGTCCCGAGGCCGACGCTCTATCCACTGAGCCAAACCAGTTCTGGTTAAACTTTACTTCTTGATATACTTTTTTAAAATGCCAATTAAATCAAGGTGTTGAGAATTTCTATGTTTTTATATTTTGGACTCATTCTAACAGAAAGAAAAGGGTGCTAAAATCTTTAGTAATAACTGTGTTGTTTCCTCTTTAATTTTATCTAATTTTTCTTCATGTATCTTGAATTTTTTATATTAGGCCCAACACATTTATGACTTGCGTCTTCCTGATTAATTTAGAGCCTTTATCATCGTGAAATGTCCCACTATATCTCTGGTAATACTTGGTCTTGAAGACTACTTTGCATGATAATAATATGGCCAGTCCATTTTTATTTTTGTTGTTTGCTGGGTATATTTTTGTTTACTTTTTGTCCTTTTAACCTGTCTTTATATTTAAAGTGCCAAGTGCTGTCAGTGAGAGTCTAGCCAGGAGACAGAAAATATACAATAATTTCAACCAGGAAAGTTAATATAAAGAATTATTAAGTGCCGAAACCGGTTTGGCTCAGTGGTAGAGCGTCGGCCTGTGGACTGAAAGGTCCCGGGTTCGATTCCAGTCAAGGGCATGTATCTTGGTTGCAGGTGCATGTACCTTGCACACCGGTTGGGGGGTGTGCAAGAGGCAGCTGGTCGATGTTTCTCTCTCATCGACGTTTCTAGCTCTCTGTCTCTCTCCCTTCCTCTCTGTAAAAATATTAATAAAATATATATTAAAAAAAGAATTATTAAGTAAAATTGGGGATTGAAATAATGAGGGATTGGCTAGTAAGAACTGAAGAAAATTATATATATATAATTTTAAATAAAAGTAAACAAAAATATACCCAGCAAACAACAAAAATTATATATATAAATTTAAAAATATATTTTAAAAAAAATATATATATATATATATTTTTAAAATATATTTTATTGATTTTCCACAGAGAGGAAGGGAGAGGGATAGAAAGCTAGAAACATCGATGAGAGTAGCATGATCAGCTGCCTCTGGGGAGGTGCCCACAACCCAGGTACATGCCCTTGACCGGAATCAAACCCCTGGACCCTTGAGTCCGCAGGCCAACACTCTATCCATTGAGCCAAACCAGTTTTGGCAAGAACTGAAGAAAATTCTAAAGACCACAAGAACAACAGATATAAGTAGTAGCCATTGTCCCTAAGGCCGAGACAGGGTGCCCAAGAGTTCTCCTGTCCCTACCTGTCCCTAATGCTCCCAACCCCATCCTTTTTTTTTTTTTTTAAATCCTCACTTACGGATATTTTCCCATTGATTTTTAGAGAGTGGAAGAGAGAGGGAGAGATAGGGAGAAACATTGATGTGAGGAAAACATCCATTGGTTGCCTCCTACATGAGCCTGAACACTGCCAGGGGAGAGGGGTGGGTGGATGGGGTTAGGGTTAGGGAGGAGCCTGCAACCACAATATGTGCCCTTGACAGTAATCAAACCCAGGACCCTTCTGTTCCCAGGCTGATGCTCTGTCCACTGAGCAAACTGGCTAGGGCCCAACCCCTTTCTTACCAAAGCTGAGAGCTAGACCTTGTTGGAGTGGGTGAATCCATGCCATGCAGATGGCAGAGAAGTCACTGTGGTGCTGCATTGACAGAATTTGTTGGAAATCACCCTCTGGAACTGGCCAGACACTCGCCATCCAGGGAGATGAGGAAAGGTATTCATGCTGAGGGAGTCTCAGCAGTGGGGTTTTTGCTCTGAAACTCCCCAGAGGGTGCTGGAGAAGCCACTGGCTGCTGAGTGCCACTGACCACTGTGCTCTGGAGAAGCTGACAGTGCTTTATGTGTCTTCTGAAAGAACACTCTGAAACCGGAAAGACAACTCTTTCTTCCTGCAACGTTTCTGCAGTGCTTGCCTCTAATAAAGCTTCATGTTGTGCCTGGTGGCAAAGGGAAAAGACGTAAACACGTACGTGTTCATAGCTGCTATATAAAATGCATTTCTTATGGTGATTATGGTAAAAAAATGTTTGAAAGCCACCAGCTAAAAAATATGAAATAAGATCTGTTCCAGAAGACTTTAAATTCTCAGAGCCAGAGTTTTCTTAAGAGAAACAAATGTATCTACAAATCTGGGAGCTCTTTTTTCCGCCAGAGGAGAAGAGAGAGGATTCAAACACTCGATAAAAGCACAAGTTCTCTGCAGCAGAATCTCTAGGACTCTTGGTAAGACATTAAAATGGGGCTTCTTGGCTCAGAGGACCTCAGGGCAGAGCAGGAGAAATCTGCTTTTAACAAGTTCCCCAAGGTGATCCTTCGGCAAAGGAAAGTTTGAGAACATTGGCCTTGAGATTAGCATGATAATAATGACTACCATTCATGGAGTTTTGACTGAAGCCAGAGAGGTAAGTAATCCGTCAGAGGCCACATAGATTGGAAGTGACAGGAAACCCACCCTGTTACATCACTGCCATCTAATCCTCAGACCCCATTTGAGTGTTGCCAGTTGCTCCAAACAAGTCCTTTTGGTAAAAGGATCCAGTTCGGGATCATTCGTGCATCCATATTTTCTTGACACATTTGAAGGCTTCAACTAGGATTATCTGACTCTAAACTAAGCCCTAACTCTGAACCACTGAGTGGAGCAGGGCCTAAGACACCAAGTTTGCAGAGACAGGAAATTGGATTACACCAAGCAACGGCTTGGCTGGGCTCCCCTCTGTTACCTGTGTGAGTTCAGGCCCATTTCACAAGTTCTCTGTAAAATGAGGGTGTCTTGAGGGGTGTAGACTGGGTTACAGGTTGGATGAGCCTGTGTGTTCTGTCCTTTTATTACACTCTGCCCTTTTTATTTCCAAATGAAGGGATTGTTGGGGAGACCACAGGTCCCTTTGCAGCCAAACTAGGGGAGAGAGGGCCTCCAGGGCTAGATGGAATGGAGGCCAGCTCTTGAAGAAAGGCCAGTCTCTCGGGGTTAGCAGGCAAGGACAGGAGAATGCAGAGGGCCTGTTTGGGCCTGGGAAGGGCTTCTGGGATGAGCTTCGGAGGGCCGTTGTAAGGTTTCCCTGACTCATGAGATCAGGGCAGTGGCTTTTAACATGGTTACAGTGAATATCCAAAGCCAGGGGACTCACTGGGTTATTTCCTCACTGGGTTATTCTGAGGATTCATATTTTGAAGTACTTCAAACATTTTAAGTAAAAAGTGTTGTAGGAGGGCAAAGAATCATTTGCGTACTTAATTTTCATGTTTACATAGCATTTGTTTTAAAGTAGTAAGAATCTAAATTTCAAATTGGGTTACAAAATCAGCCTTTACTTAAACTGGTAAGTGCATTTTAATGAAGCTTAATTTGAAAGCATACATTTGCATATTAAAGTTCATGTGAGCCAACTTTTAGAGTATGATCTACAGAGCACACAGGTTTTCTAGTGTTCTGAGAATGTAACAATGCTTTTGAGTTGCTTTTCATAACCTATAAACCTTAGCTCAGTTGACATAAGGCTTAGCAAAATGGAGAGGATACAAATTAATAACACTTTTCCAAGTCATTTTTAGAATGTTCTTGGGATACTTTAGAACCCAAATGTCACTATTTTGGGATACTGTGTTAAACATACTTGTTCTGCAGTTCATCTGTATTTAAATCAATAGGCATGAGAAGTTAACATATGAGAAGTTGCCAAGCCAGAAAGAAGTGGCTTCCATTTTCTATTGATACCTTCATGCAAAATCAAGCTGTATTATACACTTCTTATAAGTATAAAAGTATAACTTATTAAAAATATATTTTTATTGATTTCAAAGAGGAAGGGAGAGGGAGAGAGAGATAGAAACTTCAGTGATCAGAGAGAATCATTGACTGGCTGCCTCTTGCACACAACTGAGGCATATGCCTTTGACCAGAATTGAACCTGGGACCCTCCAGTCTGCAGGCCAATGCTCTATCCACTGAGCCAAACTGGCTAAGGCAAATATAAAAATTTCAGAGGGACTTCTGCAATTATATGAAATCGGAAGTTGATTTGTTTATTTTAAACCTTTATTAGTTGTAAAAGATAACACATGGGAAAAGTGCATAAAACACAAAGTAATGTATGATGAATAATTATAAAATAAATCTATAACAATAAAAGCGTGATATGCTAATTAGAAGTCCTTCTAGATGACTTTCTGATGAAGCTGGGGCTGTGAGGGAAACCCAGGTTCCAGGTGCCAGAGGGAAGCCGGTGCTGGCAGCCGGGGGAAGGAAGGCCCACTCTTGCATGAATTTCATGCACCGGGCCCCTAGTATAATTACAAAAAACCATGAAAACACCACCCGGATCAAGAAATAGAAGATTGCCATTATCCTTGGAACCCCTCCCCACGATCCCATCCTAGTCACCTTCTTTTCAATCTTCTTCTTACACCTAGGGAATCATTATCTTGACTTTTATGGTAATCACTTCCTTGCTTTTCAGTTTTTTCTGAACTTTATATACAAATGGAATAATACTAACAAACACTGACTTGGCTAGCCTGCTGACATCAGTGCAATCAGTCCCCACTGGGGCACACCGTATATGCAGAAGAGGCGACTGAATCATATTCTAAAGCTGGAGCCATGATCCTACGTGTACAAATGACCTCCCCCAGTCAGCCCAGGCCTGCTACTTAAGTGACAGTCCTGCATATCCACAGCCAGTCAGCAGTACTATAAGTCTGTTTTCCTAATAGTCTGAGAAGGTCTTGGTCTTTTTGGCTTTAAATGACCCAACCCATTTCTTGCCTCCTCAGTTTTATCTCCCAGAGTTTAGACTCTGTGTTGGATTAGGTTTCCTAGCCTGCCAGTAATTTATTCCCACTCAGCATTCAATTTTGGTCTTAAAATACCGAATCATTTTTCTTTAACACTACAGAATGTGTCTTTTTCTGCTCAACTCTGTAAGTTTACTCACATTGTATGTGCAGTAGTAGTTTGCTCATGTGTGCTGCAGTATAATACTCCAATATGTAAATCTGTGTATCCTAATTGATCCATTCTATTGTTGACAAACATTGGATTGTCTTAATTGCTATTAAGAATATTTTTGTACATGTCTCCTGATAACATATACATGCATTTCTGTTGGATATGTACCTAGGAATGGAATTCCTGGATCATTGGACATGTGTATCCTATACTTTTAGTAAATAATCCCAAACTGTTTTTCAAACTGTTGCTATTGTGGACATTTGTGCAACGGATTTTTAAAAAAATGTGCCCAATGTAGAGAAATGAAAGGTAAACTAAGTCATTCTTCATTTTTGTCCTTAAAAACTACCTGCTCTACGAGATCAGCGTAAGTGGGCTAAGACTCAAGCAAGTCATCCACCTTCCTTGTTGCTCCCGTTGCAGGTGCTTCTGGCTTAGCATGGCGGCTCTCGGGGGAGGCTAGTGCACAGATGGGTAAGACTGGTGGATTTCCAGGTGGATTTCCTCGGAGGAGGCAGGGCAAGATCTAAAGTTCTTTTCACAGCCCATGACTTTTTTGCAAAGTGAGAGTTTCCTTTGAGGGTTTTTGTTTGTTTGTTTATACCTGCTTTCCTCAAAGCAGTAATCACTCCTGGTGCATGAGCTCTGCTCGGAGCATGTTCCTTTCCTCCCACCTGATGTTCTGGTGACAGGGAGAGCCTCATTTAAACTTCCAAATTATATGGCTTGTTGACTTGCAAACGGTTAAATCAAGAATGAGTTAGGGAAGTAGTTTCCTGCTTCTTAAGCAGGACAACCAATTAAAAACATTTAAAAAAATTATTATGGACTTTTCTAAACATACACTAAAGTTGAAGGAATAGTATTTCATGGATCCATCTGGGAGCAACAAGTGGCCAATCTTGTTTACACCTCTCTCACTTGTTTACACCCTTCCCACTAGGTACTTATTTTTTGTAGCCAAAGTCTTTAATAGAAATGAAATGAGGTAAACAGAACCTTACTAGCCCCCCACACATATACATCTCTTCACCCCCATCCCGGGATGAGAATGACAGGGCGCGTCCTCAGCTCGCAGGCACACCCAGCGGCCACCGCTCCCCTGCTCCTGCACGTCCAGGTGTTGGGGTTCAGCCGGAAGAGCTTGCCTTCCCCGGTGGGCTCATGGACCCGCGTCCTGGCTTCCAGTCCTTCTCCAGAGCAGGGGCTGTTGTTCCCAAGGGCGTTGGGCGTCAGGGCTGAGCATGATGCCCGCCAGCTCTGGCACCACCAGCTGGAGGGCGTTTCCTTGTCCTGCACGGACTTGTGGCACGGACTCCGTGCCTTGGGGCCATGGACTTTGCAGAAGGTGGTGGGACACCCCGCTCCAGGCTGTGAGCCGGCACCAGGGAAGCCCAGGGCAGCCCTGCAAACGCGCTCTGCTCGCCCACCTGGAGCCGGTCCTCACCCACCCACCTGCTAAAGCCCCGCCCCAGACCCTTCACTTCCACTTCCGGTGCCCTCCTGGCTTTCTGTCCTCTGGATTATTGTGAAGGATTCATCCACAAATCCTAAAAGGTAAGTATTCTTTTTAAAAACACAACCGCAGCCCTAGCCGGTTTGGCTCAGTGGATAGAGCATTGACCTCCAGTGAATTGCCCGGGTTCAGTTCCGTTAGGCCAGGTACCGGGTTGCAGACTCCCTGCCCTCCCCCCGGGGGCATGTGGGAGGCAACCTTGGATGTTTTTCTCTGTTTCTTCCTCTCTATTCCACTCTCTCTAAAAACCAATGGGAAAAATATCCTTGGGTGAGGATTAAAACAAAACAAAACACACACACAACCATAATACCATTATCACACTTAAATAAAAAACAATAATAGTTTAATAACATCGAATATCTTCTTAGTCTCCAAGTTTCCCCAGTTGTCTTCAAGTGCTTTGTAGTCAGGGTCTCATGAGGTTGACACCTTGCGTTTGGTTTCTACATCTGTCTCTTATTCTTTATTTTCTTCTTTATTTTCTTGTTCTCATCTTCTTTATTTTCTTGCCATTGATTTGTTGAGTACACAGGAATATTTCCAGTAGGGTTTTCTTATCTTAGGTATTTTATTTTATGTTGTTCCTGTGTTGATGCTAATTTTAGTTTTGTGGTAATAAAGGCCATTGTGATATTAGTAGTACTTTTAGCAACCTTTGATTAAGAAAATGGCCTGCCAGCATGGCTCAATGGTTGAGCGTTGACCTATGAACCAGGAAGCCATGATTTGATTCCTGGTCCGGGCACATGCCTGGTTGCGGGCTTGATCCCCAGTGTGTGGTGTACACGAGGTAGCTGATCAATGATTGTTTCTCATCACTGGTGTTTCTCTCTCTTTCCCTCTCCCTTCCTCTCTGAAATCAATAAAAATATATTTTTTTTAAAAAAGAAAAGAAAATACACAATGACAAAGGATTGCTATAAATGCAGTAACACTTTTTTTTGTGCGCCTGTGTTTGGATGCAAAACAGCTGCAAAATTATAGATCAGCAGGTTCTGATCTATAGTCCTTTTGGTCAGGACTCCTTTATACTCTTATATTCTCGAGGAGACACAGTACTCTAAAAGCCACTTGTTAATTGATATTTACGGTATCAGACATTAAAACAAACAATTAAAATATTTAATTCATTTTAAGATAATAAATCCATTAGATGTTAACACAAATAATATACTTGTCAGAAAAAAAATTTCCAAAACAAAAAAATTAGTAAGAAGAGTGATATTGTTTTATATCTTTGCAAATCTCCATAATATTTTGCTTGATAAAAGCCAACTGAATTCTTCTATATACTTTGGAATTTAATCTGGTACAATGTTACTTACCATATAGCTTCTGGAAACTTTGCCATACGTTTTTGAGAGATTGAGAGTGAAAAAGGCACACACAAAAATGTCTTAGTGTTTGTATGAAAATAGTTTTCACTTCCAGGAGCATCTGAAAGAGTCTTGGGACCCCTGTGGGTTTCTGGACCAGAGTGTGAGAACTACTCCTGTAGACTATTTATGTGTGGAAGATATCATTATTATTAGTGTGCTGTAGACAATGCTTAGTGAAAAGGAGTGTATTTGAGGATCTCTTGCAAATAATTCTCAGCTTCCCCTCTCTCCCTGAGCTCCACAATTTCTCCCTCCTTATCCCATTTGGGACTGGCAGTACAAAAATATTCTGTGGATGTGGTAGTGGCATTCTATGTTCTTTTAAAAAAGTGTTTAAAGGCCGGGCTGGCGTGGCTTAGTGGTTGATTGTTGATCTATGAACAGGAGGTCACAGTTTGATTCTCAGTCAGGACACATGCCCAGGTTGTGAGCTTGATTCCCAGTGGGAAGTGTGCAGGAGGCAGCTGATCAATGATTCTCTCTCATCACTGATGTTTCTATCTCTCTGTCCCTCTCCCTTCCTCTCTGAAAAAAAAAAAAAAAAGTGTTTGAAGAACACCTTCCCTTCCAAATTTCTTAGAAAACTCCATAACTTTTTCCTGAGAGTGCAAATGAAGAAGTGGAATGGAAATGTGGAAATGTGGATTAGGACCCATTTGGTTAGTCAGAGGGAGAGTAAGGGTTGGATACACCACAGCAGACTCAGGATTGAAGAGTAATGAAGTATGTGTCATAGCCTCATGTCAAGAGGTTTTGCAAAGATTTTTCACACCAGCAAGTATGTTCAGAACAATATCCAAAGCCCAACATTTTTTTTCCTCCTAAGATCTTTATAACACTCTAAACTCCATTCACTAGGGCGGAGTTGGCAAACCGTAGCCTGTCAACTAAGAATAAAGCATTTGCTTCTATTTTTACATTTCCTTTCTTTTTTTTTTTTTTTTAAATAAATATAATTTATTGATTTTTTTACAGAGAGGAAGGGAGAGGGATAGAGAGCTAGAAACATTGATGAGAGAGAAACATCAACCAGCTGCCTCCTGCACACCCCCACTGGGGATGTGCCTGCAACCAATGTACATGCCCTTGACTGGAATCGAACCTGGGACCTCTCAGTTTGCAGGCTGATGCTCTATCCATTGAGCTAAACCGGTTTTTGGCTATTTTTACATTTTCAAATGGTTGGAAAAGAAACACACAAAAGATGCACAATATTTTGTGGTACATGAAAATTACATGAAACTCAAATTTCAGTGCTCATTAGTAAAGTTTTATTGGGACACAGACACATTCTTTATGTAGTGTCCATGGCTGCTTTTATGGTACCAAGCAGAATTAAGTTAACCTGACAGACACAATATGGCTTGCAAATATTTACTATCTGGCTCTTTACAGAAGTTTGCAGACCCCTGCTCTAATAAAAACCTACAATTTGCATTTTATGGCTGTGCTTTCAAGGTAGTCAACAAATAGTTCTAAATCGTCCATTTATATATTTTCTCTGACTCACTTTTGGTTCAACTTTTAGATTCGTTTTAAATTTTAATGACTTCTGCTTCAAACCTTTCTTTTATATCAAACGTAGGTCTCTGCCACCTTTAATTAGGCATCTCAATCTCCCTTCTGTGAAAGTCTGAAGGCTATAACAGATGCTCCTCTGTGATCTGTCCATCCCTCTTCATATCTAGCGGAAAGCCCCAGCCCGGCTTCTTCTATAGACTTCCTAAAATTCAAGACCACCTGCACTCTTGGACTTTCTATTTCCAAGGCCTTCTTACCTATAGCAATTGTTGAGACTGGCAGGAGAAAGATGTGATTTTCTCCCCCTTTTTTAAAAAAATAGGGCATAGTCTGCTCAGCTAAGTCACTAGAACAGCTTTAAATTTGCTATTTTGTCAGTTCATGGTTTTTGGTGGTCTTCCTTTAGACTTTTCAAGGATTTAGGCTGTGGTCTGAATGAATAAAAAAGCAAAAGAAAATGGCAGCACTTTCTGCATAGAAATCTTGGAACTTTAAAGACATAGCTACATCTGTGTAGCTACCTATTTTACACAGGATTTAATTTATAGAGGTATGAGTAAGTAAGGACATGGAGAGGTCAATGCCATTGACTGAAGATTTACACTAGTCACTCCTGGGAAACACAGGATAATTAGGAGGCAGAAGACAGAAGGGAGGGAAAATCATTGGACCAGAGCCTTATTTGAGGTTTCCCAAATGGAAGGCAGGGCAGAGTAAACAGTTTAGAATTAGCTAATTTGAATAATTCTAGTTGGCCTCGGGCAGGGAGGGGGGCAGAGGAACTGTCCCTAGTTGCCTAGTACCTGTTTCTGGGTTTGATTTGGGGCAGGAGACATATTGGCTTGGCTGTGAGAGAGTTAGATAAGGAACTAGTTAGGGGCCTAGGCTGGGGCACTGGTTGGTTTGCACAGGAAAGGCAGCTCTCAGGCCGATGTTATTAACTCTAGGGATTAGCAGACTTGGGAGGGGTAGTCTCTCTCTGAGATTAAAGGGCCCCAAATGCCAGATATCAAGAACACAGAGTGTGTGGGAGGCAACAGATCAATGTTGTGCTTTCACATAGATGTTTCTCTTTTCTCCCTTCCCCTCTCTCTAAAACTATTCTTAAAAAAAAACAAAACAGAAAATATAGTTAATACTAGAGGCCCAAAGCATGAAGATTCATGTGAGAATGGGTCTTCCTTCCCCTGGCTGCCAGCACTGCCTTCGCTCTGGCTGGAGTCACCTTTTTGCTCCGGCCTGGAGCCGCCTTTCCACCTTCCCATGCTGCTCAGAAAACTGGAGTGGCTGGAGTGGTGCAGAAGGCCTGCATCCAGCCCTGCCCCCCGCAGCTTGGCACCTGTGCATGCAAATTAACCCACCATCTTTGTTGGGTTAATTTGCATACACACTCCTGATTGGCTGGTGGACATTGCAAAAGCATGCGATGTTATTCTTTTATTAGTGTAGATAATTGGCCTTGTAATGAATGGGTACCAAATAGATAAATACAGAATCTAAGAAAACACATTTATGCATTTATTGGAATTATGATTTTAAACATTAAAAAAATAGAAATTTGGAAATGAGTTTAAAAATTAATAATAAAAGGCATAGATACTCAAGATAAAGTTTAAAACCAGTACAAAGTTTATAAAATTTCACTACTGTTCTTAATCCTATCTCTTTTTAAAAAGTTTTTATTCATTGTTTGATTTTAGAAAGAGAGGGAGAGAGAGAAACATTGATCTAGTTGGTTGCTTCTTGTATGTGCCCTGACCAGAGATTGAACACACAACCTTGGAATTTCAGGATGACCCTCTAGCCAACTGAACACCCCGCTAGGGGCCCTTAAACCCATTTTTAAATTAACCCCAATTAAAAAAAATATTTTTTTTTATTGTTTTTTATTTTTAATTTTTATTTTTCAAAGAGAGAGGAAGGGAGAGGGGGAGAGAAACAACATCACCACGACAGTGAAACATCAAAACATCAATCTTTCGGTGCATAGGACGTCGCCAACCAACTGAGCCACCTGGGCAGGGCCTTAATGAACCACAATTCACATCTTCCTAGAGGCTTTGCACGTGTATCCGTCTCACTCAGAGTAAAAGCAGTGTTCTCATGTGGTCAGCAGGCCCTATTACCCGCCTCTACTTTAACTCCTGCTTGCTCCATCTCTTCTCCCCGCCAGCTGGAACCCTCGAGGCATGCTCCTGCGTCCGAGCCTGTGCTTCTATTTCCCAGACTCTTCCTCCCCATAGCAGCCTGACTATCCCAGCACTTTGCTCTGTTCTTTTCTCAAATATACCTCCAAGAGGTGGTATTGAAAATTGCACCTACCCCAGGGTTCTATTTCCCTCCCCTGATTTCTTTTTTCTTTTCTTTTTTTTTTACATTTCATTTGCTTATTTATCTAGTTTACTATCTGTCTCCCCTACTGACATTAGTTAAGTTTTGTGTAGGCAGGGATTTTCATGCAGTGCCTGATACACAGAAGATGCTCAAGAAATATTTCTTGAATGAATGGATGAATATCAAGCACAGTTATACCGTACATATTTATTTTCATATTTTACCAACTGGGATCTTATCATATGTGCCATCGCCTACTTGTTTTTTGTTTTTCCCCAGAGAGGCATCTTGGATATTGTTCATGTTAGTATATCTGGAGGCAGTTCAATCTTTTAAGCAGCAGCATAGTTTTCCTGAGTGCAGATAAACCTTAATCTATCTAACCAGTCACTTACTGATGGCCATTAGGATGTTGAGAATTTCACAATTTCCCACAACAACAAATCAAGGAATAGATCCAGGTTCAGGGAGAAGAACTTGTTCCAGAACTGACGAGGAGACTGTTGGTCATTTTCTGACTTTCTTGTGCTGTAATTTATATTTTTCTTTAATCCTGGCTACTCAAGTAGAATAAGGTTGCTCAGGTGAGGTATGGGCAGAGATGGGCGTTGGGACGATCACATTTACTTACGATAATTCTACGTTAATAGTCAGGCCGTAGAGCTGAGGGCAGACCCCTGCAGAGGCAGGCTAAAGGCATGTGGGGAGGACCCCTCCATCTTCTTTGACTCAGGTCCGCCCATTTATCCACAACTGTGCCTGGTCCTACAGGCCTCGGGCTGACTGGTCCATTCACCTACCATGTGCCTTCAAAATTAATACCTGACACTCCGTGTGCTGGCCAATCTCTCTTCTCAGTAATCAGATCTTTTATTTTCTATTCATTTAAACCCCACTGTTGAGCCTTCTTATCTTTTAGAGATTAGTCATATGGTCGCTTTCCTCATTGAAATCTGCCTAATCTCTGACATCTTCCCTCTAGAAGTTCAAACCTCCTCTCTCTGCTCCGTGATGCTTAATGATATGGCCTTCATCTTGCCTTTCATTTCCTCCCTGGCCCTGGACCAGTCCATCTGTTCCTCCCCAGCATCTCGGTCGCTTTAATCTGTTCCTGCCTCTGATCTGTGCTTGTTACACCTGCAAACCCAACCCATGTAATATGCTCTTCCTCCCTAGACTTCAGAAATCGCATCTGCTTCCCTGAGTGGTTCCAGCCTTTCCAGCCCTTCCAGTCTTTCCTGAGTGATTCCAAAAGCTGCTTGACCTGGGATGTTTATTTTCTGTGCTCTATCTCTTTTGAATAGTCTAAGTTTGGCTTAATTAGGGTGCTGTGGGTTTATACTTGGTCTTCTATTGCAAAAGGTTCCAGCCTCACGAGGCAGGCACGAAAGTGACAGGAACTATAGGTGGGCTGCCAGCCCTGATGTGTCCAAGTTTCTGGGTCCCAGTTACTCCATGGTGCCAGGGTGCTGTTTTCAGGAGAGAGGGACAGTTGGGTCTGAGAAAACACTGTTGGATTATAGAAGACATTTATTTCTGTAATAAGCTAGTGTTTTGGGGGCCTGAGGGTGCCAGAAAAATTTACATACACACAACATTTTGAATGAGCTTCCAAGATGTTCATGGACCTCTTGAAACTAACTAAAGATTCCATGGCCTTAGGTTAGAGCTCACTTCCCTAGACCACATTTCATATTTGTTCTTTTTTGTTGTTTTCCTTCTGCCTGTCCACTGACTGTGGCTGGAAAGCATTGTCTTAATGAGATAATGACATAGACAAAAAATGACTCTGATGGTATCTTTGGCTTTTCTTATTTTTAAAGCAAATTTGGTTACTCTTTGGAAATGTCCCATATTGGAATTTAAAGAATTAGGTAGGGTTCTTCCCCCAACACCATGCATAAATTTGGGACTACAAGGTTCTGTCTTATATCTGAGTTGTTTGAATTGTGGTGGAGGTTGGTGGGAATTTTTCTCTGTGTCATATTGCGGATTCTTCAATACTAGTTCTTTGAAGAATCCCATACAACTCAATTGAGGCCTGGCGGATTAACAGAGAATAAAGGAAATGTGGAGAAGTGGTCTAGCCTCGGTATAAGTTTTGTTCTGTCTGCTCAGCAAGGTTATCTTGATCTCAGTAAAAGCATTGTACAACTACTTGTTTTATACTGACCCCCTTCATGCAGTTAGGTTAGTGGCTTGCCCTGAGGCAATGCAATTTAGGATTTAGTTTCCTCATTTGTAAAATGAGTGTAATACCCACCCTAAAGAACTAAATGAGTTAGCTTGATTCCTGTAAATTCTAAACAAATTGTACATCTGACTATTAATAAATACCGTGACGGATGCCTTAGGAAGTGCTAGAAGTGTGGGTGTAGAAACAGGATGGAGCTGAGAGAGACTAAGTCAATTTGATAATAAAAGCAGGTCTGGTAGGGAAAGCCACGTAAAGTGGGAGGGCAGAATCTGGCCCAGAAGGTTGTGGACCAGCATCTGGAATCCCTGGCACCCGGCTCAGAGAAGTCAAGGCCCAGGGTTTCGCTGGAATGGCAATGTGTGGTTTCTACTGTTGCTTCCTGTGGATGCTGTCCCTTCAGGCCTTCTGTGAATCCCACGCCTGGCTCCTTCCACTGCCCACTCCTCGGATTTCACAGGCATTTCCAGACACAGGAATGCCTTTGCTGGGACAGCATCCTTTGCAGCTCTGAAAGGTGGGCCTGGGGTGCCATCGCTGTGTCCTCAGCCTCTGAGCTCACTTTAATCAGCACCTGGGATGCTTTGATGTCCAGTCTCCCTAGGTTTTCATGAGTGGACCGCCTTGGCTTGGCTCAGTATTAACTTCTCACTGACTTGGGCTCTGCTGCTGTCTGTGGGCAGGAAAGGGTATGCCAGGAGAGCCTCTGATGGGGGCAGGGCAGGCAGACTGCCTTCTGCCTCCTGGTGGCAGGCTCTGAGCTCTTATCAGAGAGCTCAGCCTGCCATCAGATCTGGAGTATTTGGGGGTGAGGTTGAGGCTGGATTGGGGACAGGGAGTGAAAACTCTCAGTGTTGATACAAACTCAGAGGTTAGGATTGCAGATCCAGGATTCCAATTTCAGCTTTGCTGTTTATAAACGAGGTGCCCTTGGGCAAGCCACCTAATCTCTTGGAGTTTCAGTTTGTTAATTTATAAAAAGGGCTTAATAGTAGTATCTGCCTCAGAGGAATGCTCTGAAGATTAAGTGTGTGTGTGTGTGTGTGTGTGTGTGTGTGTAACAGGCAAAGGAGTGCTCTAACATTGTGGTTTAAGGACAAAAAAGAAACTTTTTTGAGAGCTAGCTAACTGCCCTGGTGCTATTAAGACTTACATTATTACATTAGGATTATTTTAAGTGGTCTGTAATAAGAATAAAGTGAAAGGAAGTGAGCAAGCACATAAGAGGCTGCTGGGCTCCAGTTGTGAAAGTCAGAATGAGGAAACACCAGAGGCCTTCTCATTAGAACCATGAATGGATTACAGAACACCCACCATTACCATTATCATTTGATGTCTTTCCCAGTTTGTAGCCAGTGCAATTAAAGATGAAACAGAAATAAGATTTAGATCATTGGAAAGGAAAAGACGAAATTTTATTATTTGCAGATGATAGGATTTCATACCTAACTTACTAAGAGAATCAAGCAAATTGAACCCCCAACCATTGGATTTAATAAGAGAGTTTAGTGTGTTGGCTGCAAGCAGGATAGATAAACTCAAATCAAAAGCTTTCCCCTCTTACCAACATTGATGGGTTTTAAAATATAAGAGAGGAGGAGAGAGATTTCATGTTTAAAAACAAAACTCACAAAATACCCAGGAATAACTTTAATGAGAAATGTGTGTGGGATCTATGTAAAGAAAACCAAAAAATCTGCTAGATTTATAAAGATGTGGATTTATAGAACCATACCATGCTTTTTTTCCCCTCTGTTTACAAGTGTGTTTTTTTTTATCTTCCTTTATTAACTATTTACCACATTTTCTTTTTAAAAAATATATATTTTATTGATTTTTTTTACAGAGAGGAAGGGAGAGGGAAGAGAGCTAGAAACATTGATGAGAAAGAAACATTGATTAGCTGCTTTCTGCACACTCCCTAGTAGGTATGTGCTATGTGCCCACAATCAAGGTACATGCCCTTGACCAGAATCGAACGTGGGTCCCTTGAAATTGCAAGCCCATGCTCTATCCACTGAGCCAAACCAGTTAGGGCACTATTTACCACATTTTCACTGTGCTATGGGCTCTGCTCAGAATTCAACAGTGAAAAACACAGAAATGGTCCCCTTATGGAATTTACAATTGAGTGGAAGAATTGAATCATCAAAGAATAAGCAAAAAGAATTATTTACATAAATACAGCTCATACATGTCCAAGAGAAATGGCCTTTTGACTTCTGTGTGAGATCTCCCTAACAGACCCCTGTTTAGCTCGCTGAACCACTCAGATATTTGCTGACTACAAATACATTGACTATAGTAAATTTGCTGAATAAGCCATGAATGATCAATCTAAATTAACTTGGAAAATATGCAAACAGCGGCACCATAAACCACCTTAGCTCTCAGCTGTGGGTTCCCCAAGTAGGTATTAGGTTCTTTCCTTTAAGATGAAATCTTCTTTCTTTTCTTTTTACTTTGTTTCAATGAACCAAGGGGTTTGATTTGGCCTGTGTCCCCTAGACGTAGGGCGACATACTTCCGGGTTTCATGCCAGCCAAGCCTGCACGCTACCAGCTAGTCATAAGAATGCAGTTGGTTCTTGACTCTAGAGACTGATGGTCACAGTTTTGTGGACCTCTGATTGGTTTGAATGGGAAGGATGTAGTTTATTTATTTATTTATTTATTTATTTATTTAATATATATTTTATTGATTGTTTACAGAGAGGATGGGAGAGAGATAGAGAGCTAGAAACGTCGATGAGAGAGAAACATCGACCAGCTGCCTCTTGCACACCCCCTACTGGGGATGTGCCCGCAACCAATGTACATGCCCTTGACCGGAATCGAACCCGGGACCTTTCAGTCCGCAGACCGACGCTCTACCACTGAGCCAAACCGGTTTCGGCAATGGGAAGGATGTAGTTTAAATACAGGGTGTGGTAAACATAGGTTCACACTTGTGAGTTCGAGAGGCACAGCTTATTTATTCTTTTGTATCATTATTTACTAATTATTGTATTATTTTCCATATGAACAGCTGTAAACTTACTTTTATCCCACCCTGTATATTTTTTTGCATCATTATTTATTGTAAAAGTTTACGAGATAGAATATGCCATGGAAACATAGGGTAGTGAACTGAGTGTAGAAATGAATTAGTCTCCAGTATGTTATTTTCTTTTTAAAAATATTTTTATTAATCTCAGAGAGTAATGGAGAGGGGGAGAGAGATAAAAACATCAATGATGAGAGTGAATCATTGATCGGCTGCCTCTTCCACACCCCCCTACTGGGGATCAAGCCCACAACCCAGGCATGTGCCCTGATTGGTTCATAGGTCGACGCTCAACCACTGAGCCACACCTGCCAGGCTCCAGTATGTTATTTTCTAACATGTGTTTTCTTCTCTATTTATTACCCGTCCCTTTGTTTGCTCTACTTACACCCTGAATGAACATTAGCTGATTTCATTTATAATTTCTGCCCAAACCTTCCATCATTTTCTTTCTTTTTGCCCTGTCAGAATTTCCAAGGGGTCCTATCGCTTACAGACACAGTTCAGCTTTGGAGAATAAAGGGAGTGGATAACCATATTTCGAAGCATACCCTCCTTTGATGCTCTCTTTATAAAGTGTTCTAAGAACATATGAAATTAATTTTCCTTCTGAGGCTTTACAAGTTGCCAACTGACACATTTGTTTCCAGAAGGAAGGTAAGTTTAGGCCAGGTGTGGAGATGGGTTAAGTCTTAAAAATGCTTCCGTGTTTTGTTAGGAGAAAAGCTGAGGGTGCTAGCCATTGGGGAAACGTCAGGAATTTGAGGACTGTTCTCAAGGAGGAGGACTTACCCCTGGCTTTGGCTTCTGGGCCATGGCGATAGATATGTCTCAGGAAGCAGACACTTGAAGAATAAACTGTTAGGGCTTGAAGGGAACTTTAAAGACATTCATTTTAATCACTTCTTTTAAATAAGGAGGAAACGGAAGCCTTGAGAGGTGAAAAGACTTTTCCAAAGGAGAGTCCCAATTTTTGCCCGTTAGTGTTCCCAATGCACCGTGGCATCTGTTACAAACTTCCAGTAGTGATCTGAGCAGAAGACTCTGGCTGTGGCCCCCTCTTGCTGTATAACACTGAGGAAGTCATATGGTATCTTTTTCTCTAGAGCAGTGTTTCCCAAAGTGTGGTACGCGTACCCCCAGGGGTACGGGAAGAGTTGGGTGGGGGTACGCGTTGCACTGGAGTTTGGTGGGGATATGCACTGCACTGTGCTTAGCTGCTCCTAATTCTACATTCTCATGAGTACGAGGGGTACTCAGCGTTACGAAAATTATAGAAGGGTACACATATGTCAAAAGTTTGGGAAACACTGCTCTAGAGAATGGGAGAATGATACGTCACAAAGAGACTGACAGATTCCTAACGCTGCACACATTCATGAGAAAATGACAAAGGTGAGACGCTGATGCAGAAAAAATGCTCCCAAGGATACAGCTGTGAAGAGGAACCCCCTGCACACTGTCTGGCAGTGGAAGCGATGCTTTTGCTTGGAATAGGTGTGTGTTCAGGAGGGTCAGAGTAGAGGGCATGTGAGACCAAAGATAATCTACAAAGATACAGGGAATGCTTTACCATCTAGGATGACGAAGGGAAAAAAACAACAAAACATGGAGACCATATTCAAGTCTTTACCCGCTACATTTCAGTTGAGAAGTGTCTGTAGGGAAGTTGAAAGGATAATGCCATTAACATCTATATGCACTTCACTTAGACTTACTAATTGTTAACATTTTTGACACTTTCGCATGCATCTCTTGATAATAATGACATTTCCTCTACATAACCACAACGCCATGATCACACCTAAGAAAATAGCAATAATTCTGATGTAGACACTGACTTGCAAAAGAAAACTGCCAATGATGTTTCAGAAAGGTGTGTTCTATTATATCTTTAATCTACTCTGTAGGAATTATCTGAGCAGTTACGTAATTGGACAAGAACTAGGACTTAACCTCAAGATAAATTCAAAATAATTCTAATGGTAGGGTACTTCAAAATATTTTTCTTATTTATTTATTTATTTATTTATTTATTTATTTATTTTGCTTTAGATGATTGAAAACAGGGAGAACATGGGAATCCAAATATTTGGAAAAATCATAATATATCTTTAAATTTCAGTGAAATTTCTTTTTCTTTTAACCAAGTTTGTGTCATTATTTGTAAATAATACATAATCCAGAGATACAACTCAGTGTGCATTTCCCCCGATTTTTTTCCTAAATTTATTTAATGACTCAATCATATATGTATTTTTATAAAATAAAACTATGTTGTACATAAAAAAAAATAATTCTGATGTATAATTTGTATTCAATTTCCTCCATCTTTTTATAGTCCCCCCCCCCACCCCCCCAATCTGGGATCCAAACAAGAGTCATGATTATATTGAGTTGTTATGTCTTTAGTATCATTCAGTATGGAATAATTGTCCTTCCCCTTTTTCCTTGTGACACTGGATTTTAAAAGAGATCAGGCCAGTTGGCTTGTAGAATGTATCATATTCTGCATTTGTCTGTTTTCTCGTGATTTCTTTTAGAGAAACATTTTGGGCAAAAATATTTTGTAGGTAAGATTGTGTGTCTCACCGAAGCCAGTTTGGCTCAGTGGTAGAGCGTCGGTCTGCGGACTGAAGGGTCCCAGGTTCGATTCCGGTCAAGGGCATGTACATTGGTTGCGGGCACACCCCCAGCAGCTGGTCAATGTTTCTCTCTCATCGACGTTTCTAGCACTCTCTCTATCTCTCTCCCTTCCTCTCTGTAAAAAATCAATAAAAAAATATATTTTAAAAAGATTGTGTGTCTCTTTTTGCATCAAACCATGAGGCATATAATGTGCTGTTCATTGTGGTCACTCAGTTAGTGATCACCAGTTAGTAGGTGTCCCTCATCCCTCCATTTCCCCTTTGTAAGTGTTAGGTTCTCTGTGTAGTGATACTTTGAGTCCATTTTTTATTACTGTTCCTCCATTAGTTTTAGTATATATTGCCTGAATTGACCATTAACCAAAGGCTGCAAAATGGTCATTTTAAAATTTTATTTTTTTCTATATTTATTAGTTGACATCCTTTGTAAGGAAAATCTCTCTCCTTCTCTTTTGAGTATCCCCATGTACCATGGGTTATTGCTTAAAAACAATTCATTACATTAGAATCCATTATTACCATTACTTGATTCTTCTATTTGCTGTTCAAGTAGTTCCAGATAAGGGTAGCAGGATGGCTTGTGGGAGGGAGCAGCAGCATCTCAGCTCCTGATTAGAGCACAGTGTTACACGGAGCAGTGGCAGAACCAGACGTGGCTTGTGACATGTTGTTCTCTGGGTCAGTCCTCTTCTGTGGCTTTGGAGTTTTTCCTAGAAGCTCAGCCTACAAGTCTGTTTCTTGTCAAACCACCTCCGGAAGCTCTGTGATACCCTGCAACAAATCTCCTCTTGCTTAAACTGGCCAGAACAGATTCTCTGTAGCGAGGCCCTTACTGAAGCAGGTTAGCCTCCCTATGCAACATTGGATATGTATGTAAATAAGCAACGATCAAAAAGCAATAAGTTAGTGGATATGCCAAAGAGATCACAAATCTAAACCTATAACACAAACTTGAAAAGAAACAAACACCCGAATTTATATAATGATGGCTTGGTATTAAAAATGTCCAGTGACAGTGCCATATATAGAGTTTCCCCAAAACAATGTATACACACACTTTGAATAATTATACAGGCAGTGTTTATTAAAATACATTTCATTTTCAAAGTTGAGCTATCGGCTATTAAAGCGTGCCTACAGTTTTGGGGACACCCGGTGTTCAGAGTTCTGTGGTGTGAATATGGTCTGAAACGAATGTGCAAAAGGTGGCCGGCGTTGAGAAATGCAGGCCTGCTGGATCAAGGACCAGGATAATCAATAGCAGTTTGGTGTTCAGCAGTATTTTGGCGTTCAGTAAGCTATTCGTATGACAAATAAAACTGGCAAATCTTGTGGCTGTGTGACAGCTCCTTTCCCCTGTGTTTGTTCCTATTCCCATTCTGTCTCCCCCCCCCCCCCCTTCCTAACACAGAATGAGTCGCACCCCCTCTCTGCCTCAGGGAGCTTGTGAGGGCCCAGTACGGGGGAGATGTGCAAATCCGAATGCACAGCCCAGACAGCCCACAGGCCATGCCGGCCAGTAAGGGACCCTTGTACTTAGGCAGAGGCGGTTTCAGGAGGAGGCGGCTTTCAGATGAGCCAGACCTACTGTCCTAGGTTTTACTAGATCCTTAGAGTCATCCTCCGGACAGAAAGGAATAGTCCCTTCCTTGGACGTCATCCATGAACCAGTTGTGTGGAATTCTGAATACCGCCCCCCCCCCCCCCCCAAGGCCCTCAAACCAGAACTTTCCAGCAAGTCTGTTTTCGCCCACCCTGGGAGGGAAAGGCCGGAGTGAGAAAGACCAGCGAAGTTCAGCAACTTGTCTTGGCAAACAGATCACTCCCTGCCTTCGCCAAGGAGGAAGGACCGCTTCCCCGTGGGCCTTTCTGCAGAAGGACAGGTGGGAGGCGTGACTGTCCCGGTCTCCGCCCCGCTGGTCCTGGGCAGCCGGCGGGCGGGCGGGCGCAGTTTCCCCGCGGCCCGCTGGGTCGCACTGTGGCCCCGCGAATGCGCGTCGGGGCGGCGGCTGGTCCGGCCCGGGCACCGGGCACCGGGCACCGGTGCGGGCGCGGGGCCGGCGGCCTCCCCGCCGGGAGCCTCTGGGGGCGGTGCCCCGGAGCGGCTCTTCTGCCCCCTGCAGAGGGTGCACTGACCGCGGGCCCCGGGGTTGGACCGGAGCTGCAGGGAGCACCCAGCCTGGGGGCAGGACGTCAGCTGCGGCTGTGCCCGGTCCTGGTCTCCGGGGCGGTTGCTGCCGGTGACCCTGAAGTGTGGCCCCGAGGGGAGCGGGCCCGGGGGACCCAACTGCGCTCAGGGAAGCGGGTGTTCCTTGGGCAAGGAGCTACTCCAGTGCTTTAATTTTCTTTCTTTTTATTTAAAAAAAATAAATTTTATTGATTTTTCACAGAGAGGGAGGGAAAGGGATAGCTAGAAACATCGCTGAGAGAGAACCATCGATCAACTGCCTCCTGCACACTCCCCACCGGGGATGTGCCCGCAACCAAGGTACATGCCCTTGACCGGAATCGAACCTGGGACCCTTCAGTCCGCAGACCGATGCTCTATCCACTGAGTCAAAGCAGTTTTGGCTAATTTTCTTCATATCTACACGATGTTTTACTTTTTACATGTTATTAAAAGATTGTCTGCCTTGCTTCTCCCTTAAGCATCTGACTGCACGGGTGCCCATTGCTTGGGTGGGACTTGGAATCTCCTTCCTCCAGATAACAGAGCTCAAAGCACCACGAATCCCTCCCTCTTTCCCACCCTGCTTAATGGTAAATATTCATTTACTGTTTACTTACAATAATTAGCTAGTTTTAAAACGGAAAAGTGATAAGTGCCTATGATAGGAAATGTGAGCAGTACAGAAGCCTCGCCCCCTTTTCCATGGCACCAAGCCTCCTCCTCGGAGGCAGCCACTGCTAATACTGTCTTTTAACTTCCCCCAGAACACAGTATACGGATAGCTCATTTGAAATCCCTCCCTCCATAAAAAAAATAGGTCATATATCTCGGAGACGGCCTCACATCCGTCCATGAGACCCGGGCATGCTTGTAGAACGGCTGCCTGGAGTCCCATGATGCCGCGCACCAGAATGCTTCCTTCAGCCCTCTGTTGAAAGGATTTTGAGGTTGTTTCCAGTCTCTTGCTATTATAAGCAATTCTGCAGTGAACATCTGTCTGTGTATGTGACTTGGACTATATGTGCAACTTTGTCTATAGAATACATTCCTAGAGGTGGGATGGTCTCAATGGGGAATATTTGCATTTTTAGTTTTATAGATCTTGCCAATTAAAGGTACTATCATATCATACTCTCAACGACTGCTTTCCACTCCCCATCCTGTGAACACTAGATTTATTGAACTTTTAGAATATTTGCCAGTGTGAAAGATTTATTCTTTTTTATTTTTTTAATCCTCACGGAAGGACTCGATTGATTCTTGAGAGAGAGAAAGGGAGAGGATGAGAGAGACACATGCATATGGATGGAGGAACATGTATCCCCAGTAGGGGGCCTGCAGGAGGCAGCCATCAATGATTCTCTTTCCTCTCTTTTCCTCTCTCTGAAATCAATGAAAAAAAAAAAAAAAAAAAACATAAACAAAACAAAATCTAAAAATTACACTTGTCCTTACTAAAAAAAAAAAATAATAAAAGTAGCATGTCATTGTTTTAATTTGCATATTTTAAATTTTGAGTGAGGTTTATTCTCTTTCACATGAATAAAGTTATTTGAATTCTGTGAGCGGATGGTTCATGGCCTTTGCCTACTTCGGTTAGAATTTTGGGATTTTTCTTAGGGGTTACAATGCTTTTGATAGATTAAAGAAATTAGATCTTTGGCTATGATATCTAATCAGTCTTCTGACTTCTTTTGCAGTGTTTATCATTCATAAATTTTAATATTTATAGAATAAAATATATCAGTCTTTTACTTTTTAGCTGCTGGGTTTTCTATTTATTTAGAGAGAACTTACTGACACAAATATTGTATTCTAATACCCCCAGGTTTTAGTCTAGCAATCTCTCCACAGAGACCAGGTAACAGGAAGAGCTTACTGTATGCTTGAATAAAAGGGAGGGAATATTATTTTTTCCCATGGGGAAAATACATGACTTGAAGTTAAGCAAGTAATTTGTCTTATAAAAAAATAACATTTCCCACCCTAGCTGATTTGGCTCAGTGGATAGAGCATCAGCCTGGGGACTGAAGCGTCCCAGGTTTGATCCCGATCAAGGGCACATGCCTGGGTTGTGGACTCGATGCCCAGTAGGAGGTATGCAGGAGGCAGCTGATCAATAATTCTCTCTCATCATTGATGTTTCCATCTCTCTCCCCCCTCTCTCTTTCTCTCTGAAATTAATAAAAAGGTATATATATATATATATATATATATATATATATATATATATATTTAAAAATTAACATTTCCCCGTTTACAAAGATTATATATATATATTTTTAAAAATATATATATTTTATTGATTTTTCACAGAGAGGAAGAGAGAGGGATAGAGAGATAGAAACATCGATGAGAGAGAATCATCGATCAGCTGCCTCTTGCACACCCCCTACTGGGGATGCGCCTGCAACCAAGGTACAATGCCCTTGACCGGAATCGAACCCGGGACCTTTCAGTCCGCAGGCCGATGCTCTATCCACTGAGCAAACCGGTCCCGGCAGATTATATATTTTTATTATAGGAAATTTGGAAATGTATAATGATATAAAGAAGGAAATAAAAGTCACCTATAATCTTCTACCAGAGATAAACAATGACATTTGTATGTTATATATATTTATACTGTTTATATTTTGTAACCTACTTTTGAAAATATAGCAAATATTTTATGATTATTTTCTCAGGATACCAAATATTTTTCTAAATATGATTTTAATCATTGGATACTTATTTATTACATAAATAACGAAAGTATTTAACCACCACTAGTTGTAGGACGCTTAGGTAGTATCTAATTTTTTAAAATTCATTTTTATTGATTTCAGAGAGGAAGGGAGAGGGAGAGAGAGATAGAAACATCGATTGGCTGCCTCCTGCACACCCTTCCCCCCCACTGGGGATCGAGCTCATCCTTGACTGGAATTGAACCTGGGGCCCTTCAGTCTGCAAACCCAATGCCCTACCCACTGAGCAAAACCAGGTAGGGCTAGGCAGTATCTAATTTTTTACTGTTGTAAAGTAAAGAAGTAGTGTTAATATGCTTACCTCTCTTTTTCTCATCTTCTAATTTAGCCAATTCTATAAGTATACAAAGAAAGGGGGATGTGGATTTAGCTTCCAGATGGAGCCTGTTCCTAGGTATCTTTTTGCACACGGACAAGTTAATCTCTAGTTATAGAATGTCAGGATCCCACAGTGTCTGTACCTCCCTTTAATATCTTCTTGGGAAATATTCATGCTTTTTTGCACATAAAGGAAGAAGCTTGTCAACAATCCAATTCTTTAGCATTTTCATATTGCATTACTTACCTGACAGACTAAATATTGCCGTTTTCCTTTTTAAAATATATGTATGAAATCTCCAAGGATCAGAGTGGGAAACTATAAGCATTATTATCTGTATGTCTGGAAAGAAGGTGAGAGGCCATCTAATCTAGTCCTTTCCTGTCCCAGGTGGGGAAGTTGAGGCTCAGAGATCTTACGTGCCCTGCCCAAGACCCACAGCTCAGTTGCATGAGGTGGCACAGGATTCATATTAGGTTTTTTTGTTGTTGTTGTTGCCCATTAACTGAATTTGTACATTAAAAAAAACATTATATTTATTGATTTCAGAGAGAAAAGAGAGGGAGAGATAGAAACATCAATGCTGAAAGAGAATCATTGATTGGCTGCCTCCTGCACACCCCACCAAGGGGATTGACCCCACAACCCAGGCGTGTGCCCATGGCCAGAATCAAAACCCGGACCCTTCAGTCCACAGGCCGATGCTCTATCCACTAAACCAAACCGGCTGGGGCTGAATTGTACATTTTTTAATGCCAGTTTTTAGATGAATTGGCCTTTCCTAGCTGTGATTACAGGATTTCTGAGGGGGACACGCTTGTTTAGAACCCTGACTGTGCCAGATGCCTGGCTGAGGAGGATTCTCAACTCCACCTGCAGTTCTTCCCTTCTCCTCTATGCTCTCCTCTGGACTGAAAGCGTTCCTTTATGAATGTCCTTCCTTGTCTGTCATTTTCCTGCGACAAAGAGTTTAACCGATTTTACGCGGGGTGTTTGCCTTGGATTCACATCAGGTTTTTATTTTACTTCTCATTGAGAAAGCAGAACCTACTGTGAACTTTCTTCATAAGGGTTTTCATTTACACTATGAAACAATGCTTTAGACAAACATTAAGAAGCTTTGGAGTCTATTACTAAATTGACTTGAAGATAAGTGTAATTTGATTAGCTACAGATATCAGTTCTTGAGAGTCTTTTTGGACAAGAAGTCAGCAAGGTTAGTCTGAAAAAGCTTATCTGGCTGGGAATTTGAAGTTGGTTTGCTTTGGTCCTTGCTGTCCCTTGGATTAAGACATCATCAGGACAGAATCCATCTCTCTTTTCCTTTTCCTCATAGATTTAGCAAATAGCTCTCTCCTTGCTTTTGACATAAAATAAAGCTTTTTTTTTTTTTTTTAAGAAAAGAAAAGTTCTGAAGTTATTTTTGCTTTGGACTTGGTTTCTGATTAATTGTATGACCTTGGCAGAAATTTTATATAGAAAGTTCTCTGTGCCTTTTCCGCCCTGTGAAGAATAAATAGAATAGCCTATTGAACAACCACATTCAGAATATTAGATTATAGACTTTAATTTTCGATCTTGAATGTGGCTGATTGTCACAATCACGAAGAGAGGGTTGTTAAACCTCCAGTGAGAAAATGGCAGTGTTAATTATCTAGGCCCCTTAGGTTTCAAGGGAAAAAACCAATAAAACCTAGCTTAAGCCACAGGGGGAATTTTTTGGTTTGTACATATGGGAAGCCCAAAGTGGGGGTAGTTGTAGCTTCAAACATGGTTGAATCCAGAAATTGAAGTGATTCCGTCAGCTCTGTCTTTCCCTCTCTGTTTTTTCCATTGTTTACCCCCCAGGGCTCTATGTAAGCCTCCATGGTCTTCACAGCTCACAGTCCCAGTATAAGAGAGACAACGTTTCTCTTTTAGTACCCACATGTCAAGTCTTAGGGAAGACTCTGAACCATCCAGCTGGGACACTTACTTAATCTCTGAGTAAATAATGTGGCTAGAGCATGGGGTGCTCTGATGGGCCAGCGATGCTTGTGAGCATACCTCTTCTGCAGGGGAGGACTGGGACACCCTGATAGGCAGCCCCACCAGGATCCGATGAAGTCAGATGAGGATAGTTGTGTTCCAAAGAGCAAAGGAAGGAAAACAGGCCAAATGAACACTCAAAGCCTTTGGGAGGAAGTATGAGTGTATTAGCTATAGATCTGTTCAGTATTCACACATGCTCACATTTTATTTGATTTCACTGTAAACTTAAACTCCACTGAATGGAACCAGCACTATTGTAAGTCTAGCAAAGATGAGATATTAATACAGAAATGAAATGTATATCAGGTGAGAGAGATCAAAGTGATAAGTGAACTTTTTTTTTTTTTTTTTTTTTTTAGGTTTAGTTAGCACAGAGTCATTGTATTTATAATAGTTTTCCTTGGCCTCTTTAATCATATAATGTAGAAAGGTCTTCAACGTATTTTTTTCAATTATAAAAAGCACACAAGGATTTAAAAGTGAAAATATCATTTCTTTTTTTTCATTCTAGAACCTTCCTATGTGTTTGCAAGAATATACAATTTTTTTTATATAAACAGGTAGGATGATTCTGTATGTCTGCTCTGCAATTTTCTTTCTTCACCGAGTGCTGTGCATTGGAGATAGATAAAACTCCTTCTCCTCTTAACAGCTGCACACTCTCCTATAGTATCGATGTGTAACCCATCCGCTCTGTCACCAGAGGATTTTAAGGTCCTTTACAAACCATTACTCTTTGGCCTCTCCTGCGGCTGGAGCACCTGTGGCTCAGAGCTGGGCCAGGTCTTGCCCACTCATGTGGATGCAGTAGAAGCAATGATGCCATCAAGGACTTCCCAGAGGCAGCAAGATTCCTACAAGGCTAAATTAGAGCCGGACTCTGGTCCTATTGCTGCCCCCCCACCCCTCCCCGTGGTTAACCAGGAGAGATGTCCATTGTTGAGTGGAGAGATGTCCATTGTTGGGTGGCTTGGCAGGTAGTTGAGAAATTGCAAGGGTGTAATGATTTCCTCTTTTAATTTGCGGCCACCAGGGGGACTGACAGTATTTTCACAGGATTCCTGGGTAGCTTCTGTTCTCTGGCCCCCTGAATAGGTAGGCTCCTTGGTGTCCTTTATTGGTTTGCAAACATCAGCACAAATTCCTGGGCGATGGTCAATCACAGCTGATTACTTTTCGTCTGGTTTGGAAATGCTCATTCACATCAGAGGTAATCCCCCCCCCCCCCCCCCCCCCCCTCGCAGTGTTTGTCTGTTTCTTGCTGCTGGGTTATCACGGCTGTCATGAAAGGCAGGCCGGGTTGGAGGGCTGGTGACTGGGATAGGTTGAGAGGACAACTAAAAGGCAAACAAGCCAACGAGACCGGTTTGGCTCAATGGATGGAGCGTCGGCTTGGGGACTGAAGGGTCAAGGGCATGTACCTTGGTTGCGGGCATATCCCCAGTGGGGGGTGTGCAAGAGGCAGCTGATCGATGACTCTCTCTCATCGATGTTTCTAGCTCTCTATCTCTCTCCCTTCCTCTCTGTACAAAATCAATAAAAATATATTTAAAAAAAAATGGCAAACGAGCTGAGGAGACATCCTTATTGTCTGAGAAAAAAAATCTTTGTTCTCCTCCTCCCCAGCCTCTTCTTCCTGGTATTTCTCCCCCGTTCTCCTTCCTGCTTCTCCCTCTTAGCTTCCATGTAAAAGGAAAGGCTGCGTTAGTATTTTAAAACTGCCCCAACTCCTGGCATCCTCTGGCCAGATGAATGGCTACAGAGTTGTAATGGCATAGGAACTGCAGTGTGAGACCAGGATGTACCTTCCCTCTTGCTTTTCTCAGACTTCTCTCTCTGTGTTCTACTGCTCTCCCGTATGGCTTTGCTTATTGCAGTTTTTATACTTCTAGACCCAGCTCTAAGACCAGCATGAGGCTCTCTGGCAATCCCAGCGGAAAGGGGTCCCTCACCTCTGCTGCATGAGCCACCTGCCCACTGTATCTCTTACTGGACCCGGACCTTCTTGAAGACCTTTGCTTTGACCTGCTGGGACAGGTAAGCTTTGTCTTTTCCATACCAGACTGTCCCACTGCCCCCCTCATGGCTCAGAAGGCACTGTATTCTTAGCAACTATCATGATACCTGGTCCATAGTAGGTACTGTTGACAAAAGGGGCCACATGCTAACCTGACAAGCTCAGGGAAGGCCTGTATGGCAGTCTTGCAAACTCAAAGACCTAAAGTACCACAAAGGATGGTCTGAAATTAAACTTTAACTAAAAGCAGTTATGGTGGAAGTCATGTCCTAGGCCAGTATCTTCTCTGACAAGGTCAGTCTTTTTGTCATTTTGCATCTAAAATAACATACCTATGAAATGTCAGAGTAATTTGTAACTACTCTTTTCTGGACTCCTTGGGGCACAACCAAGTGCGCCTGGGCGCCAGGACAGAGACCATCAATTCCTTCATTGTTACTGTTATGTTAATTGTTGACTGTTAACTTTCCTGTACCCACCTAAGTAAAAGAAGTATGTGTCTATCGTTTTACTTTTTATCCAATCCCGGAGTCACCCTACCCCCACTTCGCTTTCTCCCGCCTCCCGAATCTATCACCAATGGGTTTCATGTGATCCACTTACTAGTACATCTCCTCCTTTGATGTAATGTTTCAAACAAGGTGAAAAATTGCCGTTCTTGGGAGCATTATCCCAATCTGTTGAGATTCTGCTTCCTGGCAATTGTCAACCAGTTTGGGTCAAATAAACTCACAAAAATTTTTTACAGGTTTGAATGTTTTTATGTTAATAAAGTGCTTAATATGCTTGTTGAAAATATGAATCTGTCTAGGTCAAGATCTGCTGCAAGAACTTGGATATGGTTTTACAGTTGAATCACTAATAACATTTTTAAGGTATTTGTTCCCTTTGTTAGTGTTTGAGTTCTGGTAATAATTTAACATTAAAAAATATATATTTATATTTTTAAAAGGAAACTCTCCCCTTCATAGTCTCCTAGTAGATCTTGAAACTGTTAGATCCCAGGAAAAGTAATTGCATAGGGACAGGTTGTATGTAAGTGTAAATTGTTTTGTGAATGCTAACCTCAAAGGAAAAAGAAAAAAGAATACATGAAAAACCTTAGAAAATAGCATCTTGTCATGCAAGGGGTTGGGCGCACTCTCCATATGGCCACGATATATTTTTGGACCCCGAAAACTCCCCTGAGCGTCTCTCTCCAACATAGGAAGAACCTGCAATTACAAGTACAATGGTACTATTTTACCTCCCTAGGGTGGCCGGGAGTACAAAGAACTCAGGGAGGCTCACATCAGTTTGGAGAACAGGAATGTGCCATGAAAAGAAGATTCTGTTTGTTTTGTTTCTTGACTCAGATGTAAATAGCAGCCTTTGAGGCTTTGTGAAGCAGACTTTTACTCCTTGGATTTTCTGTCCTGGAGTATCACTTCCTCTCCTCCCTGGGTGATGGCAGTTCTGCCTAAAACATGTTGCACAACCTGTCTTTGTCTTTTTATCATCTTCTGAAGACAGTTCAACCTCTAATGTGGGTTTTCAAGGCCCTGCAAGGTCAGCCCTGACCCTGACTCCCAGATAGGGTTAAAATGGTTAAGTATAGAAGCTGCAGAAAAATCCATTTCCTATTCCTAAATGGAGAAGATCAGCATTTCTGTTTTCAAAGAGGTCTGGCAAAATCTCTGTGACTTCTATTTGGTAACTAATTTTTATTTATGCCAGCTTTCCCCTTAGTGAAGTTCTAATTGACTTCCCCTTCTTCATTTCCCTTAGAAAACCCATCATGTAGTTAAGGGATTTTCTTTTTATTTATTATTTTCAGACCTTGTAATTAAAATTTTTTCCATTTGAATAAAGATGTATGCTCATTGAAGAAAATTAGAAAAACACATAAAGTTTAAAGAAAATAAAAGCAATCCTAAATTTATCTCCAAGATAATCTTGCAGGTCTGGCAAATTTTCTTCTAGCATTTCTTTGGGAGATTTCTCTTTTAGGTTCTTGAAGTACCCTCTCTGCCTCTATTATATTTTTCATTTCTTTATCCTGTTATTGTTTCTGGGAGAATTTCTCTATTCCACCTGTCAGCTTTCTAAATCTGTCTGCTGCTGTGTCCATTCTGCTAGTCAGCCTAATTACTGGAGTTTTAAAGACTGCTTATTTTATTTTATTTTATTTTTTTTAGAATGAGCTCTTCTCTTAGTGATATTTGGCGTCTCTGTCACAGTAAGGGTTTTCTTCAAGTGTTTGCTGGTGTGTGATTGTGTGCTCACTTCTAATTTGGGAGCTTGGATGGTGTGTCTGAGAATGTACTGTCCTCTGGCGGTAGGGCAGGAGCAGGATGTGGGGCTGGGCAGCGTGAGTCAGTAGTCTTCCAGCCAAGAGGCTTCCACTCCTCCTGGGTGAGGCTGGCTACTGGAAGCCTTACCTTGATCCTCTGGCCCAGATGTTGGCCCAAAATATGTCTCTTAGGCTTGCTGCTCCTACAAGCTTTGGGTGAGCGTGGGGGGACCATCTGAATAAGAGGACCCAGAACTCCCTTGTCCACACAGACTTCTCCCTCTGACTTAGGGCCCCTGGAGCCGTCCCACCACTGTCCTCTCCTTGGGTGCTTTAGGTTCATTAATCTGATTCCATGTGTCTTTCAGAGGGGGCTCATTATTACTGGTCACAGAGGCTGTCTTTCTTCATTTGCCTTCATTGTTTGGATTCGTTTATTTAAAATTTTTTCCAGTCATTTCTAATGACTTGGAAGTGAGCATGTCAGCCTTCTTTACCCGGTCTTCTCAGCTGATTGTTTTTTTGAAGTAATTTGAGGTTTTTCTTGTGGACTAAGAATTCAGAATTGATAAAGCGAGGAGGAAACAGCTTAATGTTTGCCTCCCAATATCTTAATAGATGTTGGGGATTTAAAACCTAAATACAGAGAAAGCATAGTTTTGAACCATCCACTTGACTAAAATACAAACTCCCGTTATCCATAGTTAAGGGTCATTTCCCCTCAGAAACTGCTCTGTTGACCTTGTAGCTGGAGAACTTTGTTGGCCTAAAAGGAGACAGCACCTCCTTGGCCAAGGACACTGTTTTGAAGCTTTGCAACTTCAGGGAGTGGTCTGGGTGGGGTCACGTTCCAGCCGCACCTCATAACATTTCCCATGCACTGGCCGTGCTGATAGCTGGTGCTGTCTGCGGTTCGCTGTTCTGGCCAATGAAGGCAAACAGAATTGCTTGCATTGAACAAGCATTGACTCACGCAGCAGACTCATGCATTTGTAGACCTCTGGGGCTGGCATTTCTGCGAATTCTTTCAAGTTCATTCCTGTTCCTCGGGCTCACCCCTTTACAAGTGTTAGCTTGCCCTGCGTGCCTACCATGGCAGAAGAACGTCAACTCCCCATGATAACTTGCCAGTGTCTTTTCTCTAGGATTTTCCTGCATTAGTGTGTTATCATTTCCATGTTTGTGAAAAATAGTAATAAAGATACTTTGTACTTCACTAGAACATTTCCCCTGAGGATTTTTTAATATCTAAAGAAAAAGTCTTGTAATCTTCAGAATTTTTCTTCTGAGGTAAATGTTTCTTTTTTTAATTTTTAAAGCAATGAATATGACTTTGAAGTTAGCACAGTGGGCTTTAATTTTACCACATGACAGAAGAACCTTGTATTCTAAGCCTGAGTACAAATGTGGCATTTAATACTTATTGGGGGCGGAGATATACATACAGCCATCTTTCACTTAATGGTATTTCAGTGAAGTTGACTAGACTAAATGTCACAAAAGTTACTCTAGTTTCCCAAGACTTAAAGTTTTTAAAAATTATTTTTTAATTTATCTTAGATAGAGGAAGGGAAGGAGAGAGAGAGAGAGAGAGAGAGAGAGAGAGAGAGAGAGAGAGAGAAACATTGATCAGTTGTTTCCTGCAAGCACCCTGACCAGGGATTGTACCCACAACCTGGGTATATGCTCTGATCCGGAACTGAACCCACCACCTTTTGGTGTACGGGATAGTGCTCTAACCAACTGAGCCATATGGGCAGGGCTAGTTTCCCAAGACTTTTTGATATGAAATGAGATTTATTTCTCGATAGGGACAATTTCTAATAGAAAATGTTCAAATTGAATGAGGCAGGACTAAGGAGAGAGTTTGACATTCTGGTGTCTGGAATGGTAGTTCTTCACCATGCTTGCACACCAGAGTCACTGGGGAAGTTTTTAAAAAATACCAGTGCTTGAAACCCCAGTGGTGCCAGGGTTGGGGTAGAATAGGGACTGACTATAAACTGGCACTGGGGAGCTTTGGGGGTAAAAGGAACATTCCACACTGGATTGTAGTGGTAGCTACACCATCATATATATTTACAAAAAAAAAAAAAAAAATCATTGAACTTACCAGTGGGTGAATTTTATGGTATAAAAATTATTCCTTAGGAAAGCTCTTTTTAAAAAGCCTGCCCAGGTGTCACTTCAGACCAACTAAATTAGAATTTATGGTAGTTAAATTCTGGTACTGGAATCTTTAAAAAGCACCCCAACTGATTTCAATGTGCGGCCAGGGCAAAGAACCACTGGCCTACACCTGATTTGTCTTGGTAGGATAATCCTGCCGCAGGGCAAAGAATCTTTCAAATAATACTTAGTAATGAGATTTGGTTTAATTGCTCATACCATAAGGCTTATATAGAAAGAAGGATGATGCATCCAGATTATAATACGGCAGTCTGAATTTAGGTGGCAGTGCTGGTTTGGGAGTATAGGTGAATGACCAGATGAGTTATTGATATTTTTTTGGGGAAACCCCAGCCTTTGTATGGTGAACCTCTACATGCCTATTTAGGGTGAGGATGAGGGTAAGGCGAGCAAGGCACTCATCTTGGGTACAAAATTTAAAGGGTGAGAAAAAAAACACACCTCACTAATCAAGATAAATACTATTGTAATGCAATTAAAAATAAAAATCAGGTCTTTTTGCTGTTCTGGCTAGGTGTTTTCTGCTACCTTGTCTTCCAAATTGCTGATTCAATCCTCTGTTTCATCTAATCTATTGTTAATTCCCTCTAACATATTCTTCATTTTATTTATTGCACTCTTCATTTCTGACCGGTTCTTTTTGTGTTTCCTATCTCTTTATTGAACTTCTCAGTGAGATCCTCTATTCTTCTTCTAGATTTATTCAACACCCTTATACTAGTAACCAGTGTTTGAGCTCTGCATCTGGTAGATTGCTTGTTTCCATTGTTTAGTTCTTTTTCTGGAGTTTTGTTCTCTTCTTTCATTTGGGACATGTTTCTTTGTCTCCTCATTTTGGCTATCTTTTGGTGCTGGTTCTATATATTAGGTAGAGTTGTTACATCTTATAGTCTTGGAAGAGTGGCCTTATTACTAAGTATCCTATTGGACCAGTGGCAATGTCTTCCTGGTCATCTGAGCAGAGTGCTCCATGTGTGTTCTTTGTATGGGTTGTGTGTGCCCTCCTGTTGTTATTTGAGCCTTGATTGCTGCTGGCATGTCAGTGGGAGAGACTGACCTTCATAAATTGGTTGTGAGGACTGGCTGTGACTGCAGTGGAGGAGCTGTTGTGCAGTGGTTGACCCTGTGGAGCAAGAATCACATTAGCAGGGCTCTGATGCCTGCTGAGGCTGACCTTTAAGTGTATCATTTGTAGAGGTGGTCAGGTAATACCCTGGTGTGGTTTGAAGCTGGCCACCAACTGTGTTGGTTCTGAGGCCTCGTGGGAAGTGCAGACCAGAGTCACCCACTGCCTGTGCCATGTCCTGCCTGGTACTACTTGATATGAGCTACCCAAAGTGATTTGTAGATGGTTGCTATTTGTGCTGGGCTTGGAGGTGCCTGAGAGAGGCTGAACTGTGAACTGAGTGGGTTGGCACTAGTGACGGGCTTAACAAGAGGTATGGGACATGATGAGTCTGGACGTTGCTTGTTTGGGGTTTGTGAACCTTTGAGAGATTTTAGGAAAATTTATAGCATGTATGGAAAAACCACTGAAAGCAACTTGGGTGGGGGCAAAAGTTGGGTGGGGTAGAGTCTCACTCAGGGAATCACCAGGTCAGAGTGAACAGTGTTGGCCAGGTTGATGGAGACTCAGATATGACACCCTCCTGCACCTACAGGGGAAGGGCTCAACAAAGGAACAGTGGCTTCTACCAGTACTTCTGTCCTTCCAGCCCTTGTCCCAAAGCCATATAATTCAGTTCCTCCCCGAATTGTCCCTGGTTTTTCAGCTGCTGTCTCAGCGCTGAAGCTCAGAACACGTGAGTCAGTCAGTGAGTAAGTTCATGCTTGAGCCCTTTACGAGGAATGCCTGGGATTCTAGCAGCCCTTTATCTCACTCAGCCTCAATCTCTGCTGGTTTTCATAGCCAGATGTTATAGGAACTTCTCTTCCTGGCACTGGCACCCTGGGATGGAAGGCCCAGTGTGGAGCTGAGGAACCTTCGTCACTCCTCAGGGAGGACCTCCACAGCCAAGATACTCCTCCTGATTTTTACCTGCCACACATGGGTACGGGCCCAGCCCATTCTGCATCTTTACCCCTCCTACAGTCTCTTCTGGCCTCTTTCTTCTGTATATTTTTAGTTAGAGGGCTCCAAAATTTCATTTTAAATAGACAGTATCCTCTGGTCTCCCCAATACAGTCTGGCTGTCTGTTCCCTCTTCCTGGGAATCAGGACCACATCCAGCTGATTCCATAAGAAGGAGGGCCTGATGACTGCCTGGCCCTGAGAGAGGAGGACTCACCCATCCTTGGCTGCCACTGTTGAACCTGCTGGGTACACAGATCTTGTCTTTCCTTTTGTTGGACGAGGGAAGAGCCAGTTTTCTGGGGAAAGCTGGCTTCCTGAATGCCCTGAATCCTCTCTGGAGTGGTGAGAAATAACTCTTAACCTTCCCTTTTTCTCCCCAGGGCAGGAGAGAGTGGGAGTAGCCTCAAAGGTTGCCTGTGCTTTCATCCATATCCTGTAGGTCTGTGTCTCTTTGTAGAAATCCTCTGCTTGATCTCCAAATCTGGGGCTAGAAAATGTGTCTCTAATCTGACAAATTCATAGTCTCGTCTAGGAATGGATCCATGTAGAGTCTGAAGTTTATACCATTTTGGGGGAACCTTTTTTAAGAAGAAGAAGAGTCCAAATTTATAAATGCAAAATTAAATTTAGGGCTTTGGAAGGACACCCTTGCAAGTGAAGAGCGCATAAACTTCACTTGCTTCATGGTAAAACTAGCTCCAATCTTACCTTAATATTTCATTTTCCTTGTACCTTTTCAGGACTTATCTCTGCAGTTTATCAACTCACAATACCCCTGGACCTGAGGAGCATGTCTCAAGTCTTACCTTCCAAGTTGATACTTTCAAAAGCCTCAGAATATTTTCTTTTATGAGGAAGTGAAATGATCAAGAGAATGAATTCTAGCATCAAACTAGCTGATTTTGTCTTCTGGATTTGCCAATTGTATGACTTGGCAAGTTAATTAGTCTTTTTGCCCATTTCCTTCTCTACTCTTACTTCATGGGGTTTTGTTCGGGCAGGACTAAATGAGATCATGGATGTGTGAGGTTAGCACAATGTCTGACACAGAGAAGGCACCCAGTAACTGTTACATGACATATCAACCTGGATTCTTGGTCCTAAGCAACAGAAACTTATTCTGGCTACTTTAAGTAGAAAAGTAATTTATTGGTAAGATGTTGGGTAGTTCACCAAATCGATAGGACGTCTGGAAAAGCTGATGCTGAAAATAGGTAGGAACTAAGGAAGGTGAAGCAGCAGAAATACTCTGATCAGAACACTGTTTCTGTTGCCTGATCCAGAAACCACTGCTGGATTCTTCCACTGCTGCACCCCTAAGCCATCCATTCCTTCTTCCTGGGGTCTCTCACTTAATTTCAAAATCACTGTGATCCTTTCTGAGGCCAAGATTAGGGAGGGAGGGTCTCTCCAGTTAGCTTCTATGGTAGAAGCTGGGGCCTCGTACTTTGCAGTCTTCCACCCAGATAGAGGGTTTGCATGTTGAGGAAGAGGAAAGTGCCAAACTAACACTACTGTTTCTATTGCAATTCTCTTGGTGTACTCTGTAATGTTTAATAGAACTGAGTTGCAGTGTGATATCCTGCCAGTAGGTGCCACCCTTTAAGTATTTGAGTATGTTGCTTAATCTCGAACTTCACTCAACAGTAATCTGCTATGTATAGAACACTGAGATGTTTTTCCACTAAAATCAAACCGTGATGGTCAATTCTCAGGTCACAGAAAATGCATTCAGTTCTTTTCGGTGAAAGCTTGCTATTCATAAGATTGCTAATTCTTTGGTTTCTGTTGTTCTTTATTTGACAATAAATATGAAAGTCTAGTAAATTAAACTTAACAGAAAAGCACAGAATCAGTGTATAAGGTTTAGTTTATGAAATTTTTTTCAGGACATGCTTTCAGCATGTTGAGAATATACCGATTACTTACCAGATAGCAGCACTGTGCTAGGTGTAGCTGTGAGGTTTTGCCATTCTGATTTTCCTAGAACATGATAGAATTAGATTGGTCATTAAAATATGGCATTTCCCAAAAGCAGATATGGCTTGGTGTTTTTCCAGGAGCACTGCCAGGCCACAGGTTCCCAGGGCCAGGTATTCTGTCTTTTCTTTATCTGTGCATACTTAGCACAGTTCTTGACATAGGTGGTTCTTAAATAAATGGAGGAAGGAAGGAATGAGCATTGCAGATTGTAGGGGCAGTACTACCTGAACTAATCTGAAAATCACTATAATAGATTTGAAAAGTCCTTAGCCTTGGAGTTTGAGTTGGATCCCAAGTTATGGACATGGTCTCTCTCTATTCATTTATTCATTTGCTTCCCCCCTCTGCCTCCATATCTTCATTGAAAATATGCTGATTACTTATCATATAGCAGCACTATGCTAGGTTCAGTTGTGAGGTTTTGCCAGCAGGGTCTCTTGCCCTCATGGATGTCATGTTTAGTTTAGGGACAGCCCCACCAAGAGAACTATAAAACATGAGGTCAGAACTATAAAGTATGATAGAAACATGCAGATAGGGCCATTAATAAGAAGGACTTGGGAGGGTCAGGGACGGTCTCGCAGAGGATAGAAGTCTAAATGGAACTTTAAAATTCTTCAAAGTGTTCAACTTGCACATAAAATCAATTAATGTACTTTGAGTAGAAAACTTCAGCATGTGCAGTAAACAATAATTGACCTTACAGGTTTGGAATTCTGGACATCACTATGAAATGAAGTACCTGAAACATGGTAGATGGTCATTAATAAATAGTTGCAGATTAGCTCATTGGTTTAGGGATAACTGTACTGTCTAGGCTGATATAATCCATAGTATACTGCTAAATATAGGACTGATTTTCTGGTATCCACAAATTGAAGCTCATGAATTGAATTCCTATATCCTCTGGTTAGTTACACACTTAGGAAAAAATTCTGTTTCTAGGTCATAAATTGAACCTCACAATTCACCTGCTCCCAAGAATGGTAGCAGACATGTGGCAATGGCTCCCTGCAGACCCCCCTTCACTACCAGGAAAAGCGAGGGATGCTGCATCCCATGGCCCCACACTCATCCGGTTTGCATCTGGTCAGGCATCTGTCCAGAAGACATCCTTTATTTTTAATTTAGAAAAATCCACCATTGCTATGCCATTTAGAAAATTTATTAAGATTATCCCAATGAAGATGAAATTTCTATAAAAACATACTTCCATCCATCCCCCACAGGTCTTCAAAAGAAATCCTTTTTTTTTTTTTTTTTTTCATCTGAAGGTGACTTACTAGAATGTGCTTCCAAAAGAAATATTGATTCAGATTGATTAGCATGTGACACTGTATTTGCCTTGCGGCAAGGCTATTTGAGTTTCAGAAACTTACTTCACTAAGGGAAAGGTTTGTCTTAATTTTTTTTTTTTTTTGAAATAGAAGTATAACTAAGTTTTATAACATTTCTACCTGGTTCTCTGCTTTGTTTACCCAAACATTACAGAATCTTGATTCAGGGTACAGTTTGCTTTGGTTTAATTTATAAGTAATGATTGGGAGACGGGACTGAAGGTGGGTTGGGCCATGTAAGGCAAAGGATGTAATGTAAGATGTAAGGAGGACGTACAATTCAGCCATGGTCAGATTATGACTAAGACATTCTGTGAGGACAGTCATAGTCATGCCCCTGGGTAACCAAGGGGTCAGCTTCCCTCTGCTTCTTGAGCATTGCATCCTACCTCTCGTTCTTGAAAGTTTTGAGTAGAAAACTCTTCAGCATGTGCAATAAACAGTGATGCTCTCTCTGTCTCCATATACAGAGTTTGCTGCTATAATTACATTTATAACCCAATTCATTTGATACATGTCCAATGATAAAAAATGGGTTTGTGTTCCACTAAAGACAGCACTTCCCATAAATGCAGATATTTAAAAAATCTATTTTATTGATTTTTTTTTAGAGAGAGGAAAGGAGAGGGATAGAGAGTTAGAAACATCGATGAGAGAGAAACATCAACCAGCTGCCTCCTGCACACCTCCTGTTGGGGATGTGCCTGCAACCAAGGTACATGCCCTTGACTGGAATCAACCTGGGACCTTTCAGTCTGCAGGCCGATGCTCTGTCCACTGAGCCAAACCGGTTAGGGCTAAATGAAGATTTTTTAAATAGTCAAATATTTAGATGCCCTTTTCTCTGAATCTAGGAGGAGAAAGAAAGCCTTTTGGGGAAAGATGCTGTGGTCCATTTGGGATATGTGGACTTGAAATGCTTGTAGGATATCCATTTGGAGATGTCCAGCAGGAAATGGGATCTTTGAGTAAGGACCAGGGGGAAGGTCTGGGCTGGAGGAGAATACGGACTTACTCGGGGGAGAAGTGGGGATGGAAAGGGAAGGAGTCCAAGCCTCTGGGACTACCAAGTCCCTCTCTCCATCATTCCAATGGCCTAAAAGGGTAGCCCAGGCCTCCCTCACCGGCGCTGGCCCGCTCTGGCCTCCCTGCCTCTGGCTCATCCTGGCCTTTGACAGTGCTCACAGGAGTGAAGCTCTAGAACACATGTGTCAAACACAAGGCCCACGGGCCAAATCCAGCCCGCCAGGCCTTGCAATGTGGCCCCCACCGCTCTGTCATCACTGCACTCCGCTGTCAGTTTATGACATTGTCAGTTTATGACTGTTCAGAAAACCATTCGGCCCGCAATTTAGGCTGGATTTTAGATTTTGGCCCCTTCTCTGATTGAGTTCGACACCCCTACTCTAGAATGTGGAAAAGGGAAATCTATTTGTGGTCCCTTAGCCTAACCATTCCTTTTATCTGGAGAGCTCCTCACCCTGATACCCCTGTAGCTCACTCCTTCACTTCAAGCTTTCCCTCAAGGACACTTAGGTTTAATGGCATTAGAAAGCCACACACTTGTCTGGAGCTACAAGTGACTTTGTTTATACAGTGGCTTGCGAATAAATCACTTAGCTCTTCTAGCTCCAATTAAGGCACCTTTCCAGCACGTGAAGTGTTTTTGCAAATCACATTCTCTGAGCGGAATTTATTGCTGAGGGACTTCTGTGAGGTTTATCCATCTGTTCCATCATAACTCAAGGGGTAAAAGTCTAGACAGCCATGTAATGGCCGTGCCCTCAGCTGGCAGCTGCTTGGATCATCATAACACCCCTCTCCCTGAGCTTCGCCTCTCAGTAAACACACGCAAGGGCTGGGCCGTGGAGGTAGATGGGAGAGGGCAGGGTGGCCTTATAGGCTCTGACAGTAAGCTCTGACGCACTCTGACAGCGAGGTATTTCTATTTCAGAAAGTTCTGTAGCTTTCTGCCATCTCCCCTTCCCCACCAGCTGGGAGGATTTAGACTGTTGAAGACAGGTCGGAACCCTGACTTACAGTCAGCTGTGCTTACCCACCCCTGCCCTTCTCTCTGTTCCCTGATGGCGAACTTGATGGGGGTTTTTCCTGGTATTTTCATGTAGCAGGTGACATCTTGTATGGGGATGGATTTGTGTAAGAGGGAGAAATGGTATGTTTCACAATATTCACTTCAGGGATATCTCCCTAAGATACGGTCACCTGGAAAATTCAGGGACCCCATCTCATCCTTATTTCTTTACCTAATTTTCTTTCCAGGGGCAATACCCACGTTCATCCTTTCCAGATGTCCAGGGCATCTATCTCAGTGTATAGTGATCTTCCAGGCTCCTTTAGAAAGGCAGGGAAGGCTCACCTACCACTTGTTTTCTCCACCAGGTACATGTGAGAAGGACCTGGGTTGTCACAGCACCTTCCCTTCTTTGGAGCTGGTGAGGGAGTTGGCAGACCAATCCCAGACCCACCCAGAGGGCTTTCTGGTTGGAAGGAGGGATGCATTCAGGGCTGTTAATTCTGAGGAGGCTGTACATGCCTTTTTCTGTAGGCCTTGGCAAATAGAGGATCTTATTGTTAGAGAGGAATGTGTAGCCCTGTCTGAAAGCTGGCAGAAGGCTTGCAGGACCTCCTTGTGGAGGCAGCTCCCTGTGTCTTTTTTCTTTTCTTTTTAACTTCAGGAAGCTAATATTGAGCAAAGGCTGAGGTAGCAAGAAAAATCTATTTATAGAGCTTTTGTTGTGAAAACACAGACTCAGGGAAGAGCAGATTTTCTCTTCTGGGATGGCAATTTTCCAGGCTATACATTGTGAAATAGCCTAAAGAGGGAAGTGGCCTTGGTCTGATTCATATCTGACTCCTTTTTCCACATTCATAAAAGATGGTGAGCCCAGGGTCAGGGCTAAGGCTGACTTCGGACTCAATTGTCAAATATTTTATGCAGGTTCCAGGGAGTGCCTGGGCAGCTCTCAAGCTTCCTGACCCTCCCAATTCCTCACTCTTGCTAAACAGTCTCAGAGAGAACACTGGAATATGAAAATGATTAACCAGAGGAAGACACATAGGAGTGGTGGAACACTAGTGGTGGATAGAGCCTTGAGCTAGTTTCATTTAGTTATTTTTTATTTTTATTTTTTTTAGTATTCCCAGAGTAAGCCATTTTTCTTTATGAAACTTTGGAGACTATTCTAGCTGTTATCAGTTGTTCTAATGTATTTCTATTGTCCTTTGTGTAAAATTTTAAGTTTGTTTTCATATTATAAAACGAAATGCTTGTATTCGGCTGGTGTGGCTTAGTGGTTGAGTGTTGACCCACGAACCAAGAGGTCACAGTTTGATTCCCAGCCTGGGTTTTGGGCTCGATCCTCAGTATGGGGTATGCAGGAGGCAGCCTATTGGTGAGCCTCATCATTGATGTTACTATCTCTTCTCTTCCTCTCTCTTCCTTTCTCTGAAATCAATAAAACATATTAAAACACACACAACTAAATGCTTATTGTGAAAGATTAAGCCAAGAAAATAATGAACAAAACTCATCCATATGCTTTTCTGGCCATGCTATCATATGATATATTATCAAGTGAACTGACCCATGGGGAAGGGCTAGTTGGTGTGGTGGGAGGAGTTCAGAAAGGCTTGAAATCGAAGCCTGAGGTAGTCAGGCCAGGCGCAGAAGGGATCTGAGCTAGGCCTTAGTGGGCTAAGTTTAGTTCAGACGTGAATGGAGAGGGCTTTTACAGAAAAGGGACTGTCATAGCAGAAGCACAGAGGTGGAAAAACACAGAGTTGATTTAGGGAATCACAAGTGACTGAGAACAGTGGACAATGAGCCTGGAAAAGTAAAGTGGGCCAAGCAGAGGGTCTCAGAGGCCAGGAGTTTGGTCTTTAGCACACAGGCAGGGACAGCTCATCAGAGGTTTCTGAATGGGGGACTGCCTGCATGGTGCCCAGTCATTTTATGTTGTGGTACAGAGCGTCCGTGTTTCCTCCTCTCCCTGTACTCACCTACTGCTCTTTCTCTCAAGACGTGGAGACTACTCCCCCTCCCTGTACATCTGGGCTGGCCTTAGTGGCTTGCTTGACCAACAGAATGCTGTAGAAATGACATCCTGTGGCTTTTGAGGGCAGGTCGTAAGAAGCCTCGCAGCTTCCTCCGGGTCCCTTTGAATCTCAATCATGGGCTATTCCCTCTTGGAATCCAGCTGCCGTTTGAGAAACCCAAGGCACACGGAGAGGCCATGTGTCTAGGTCCCGGTGGGCAGTCCCCTCAGAGCTCCTCCCCAGTGTCAGAGCTGAAAGGACAATAGAACCTGGTAAATTGGTTCAGTGACTGAATCACATCCAACTCTGACCTCCAGGTCTAGAAACCAGTATGTCCGTTTTGTTTCTAGCCAATTTGAGTTTATTGTTTCTTACAATAAAATGCATTCTCAACGATACAAAGGTGCACTGGTAAGTACTAGCCGAGTTCACCTCTTAACTATGTGACCAGAGACAATACCTCTTAACTATGTGACCAGAGACAATACCTCTTGACTGGCTTCCTTATTTCTAAATCTTCAAGGAATGCTTTAGGTGGCTGGTCTTCAGGTTACTCTAAGATAAAAGTATTTCTCTCCCCTGGACCTTTTTTGTGCATATTGAGAAATTTTTCTCCTTGAATTATCAGCTGCCTTTCCTTTTAGAACTTCCTTTCTATTTGCTATATGCATTAAAGCCATCCCGTACTTCTTGTTCTAACATTCTCAAATGTCCACCTTTTCTCAATAACGCCACTAAAACCCTCACTCTGTATAGGAAGGGTGTCCTGGTTGGAACATGGAAGTGTATCTAGTCACAGGGATGGTTTTACTCCGTTTAATTCAATAAATTAGCTCCTAGATTAAAAAAAACAAAACAGTGTTGACAGTTTGGCTAGAATGAAGTTTCCCTTGGGCTTAATTACTATGGTTAAGGTAGCTGACTTTTGAGATTTTGAATTTGTAGTCCTGAACAATCCCCCAATCTGTGAAAATGAGCCCTGGCCAGGTGGCTCAGTTGATAGGAGGATTGCCCATATACCAAAAGGTCGCCAGGTTGGATTCTTGGTCTGAGCAGATACCCAGGTTTTGAATTGGATCCCCAGTTGGGATCTGTATGGAAGGAAACAAAACAATGTTTCTCTTTCACATCCATATTTCCCTCCTTCCCTCCCTCCCTCCCTCCCTCCTCCCTTCCCTCCCTCCCTTCATTTCTCTCTAAAATTAAAAAAAAGAAAAGAAAAGAAAAAAGAGATGGTACACAATGAGATCTTAGTCTCATTTAGGCTAGGCTTTCTCTTTAAGCTCTTGGATTCCTTGTTTCCAGGGATTTTGAAGGGAGAATCCGGAAGTTTTCTCAATTCTGGAACATTATATCTTAAAATATGTGTAGGTCTGGCTTTTCTGAAATAAAACAAACCTCACATCCAAAAATGTTATAATTACCAACCTATAATACATATTGTCTCAGGGCTTTGAGAAATTCTTCAGCTGCCATTGTGTTTCTGCCGTACCTGGAGGACTGACGTTCTTCATTTTCTCATTTTCACTGGCATTGTGAAGGCATGGGCAGGGGCGTGTCAATGCCATGGTTAGAACACTCTGGTTTATAGGTATCAATGTCACAAACACAGACGCTACGCTCAGACACACCCGTCCTTTCCCATCCCGCTGCAGGCGTTTTTCTGAATGCTGCCCTCATGCTAAGAGAATCAGAATTACGCCTTCCGTGGCATTTGACTCCTATAAATAAATACACTCCAGCCCAGTCTCAGAGCATTTAGATTGTGGAGATCTAAGTTGTGGGGCGTCTTTGCCGTCAGTGGCCTTGGGAAAGTCACCTAAGATGCCTGCCACCTCTCAGGACTGTGGGATGAGACACGTCAGGCTAGGGGAACCGCACTCTGCAAACGGAAGCACTGGGCTGTGTGTCTCAGTCTCAGTGTTCTTGGTACTTTCGCAAAGATGAGCCTTTTTTGGTGGAATGCTTGAGCTGTTAGAGGTTAAAACAAAAGCCAGGTTTGGACCATTGCCAATAAATTCTTCTATAAATTATAGGCCGGTGGCCTACTTCCATCAGTTAGCACAAGCAACTTGTTGAGGGACAAGGAGGAAGAGTAAAGAGTCATAGACGGAGGAAGGAGAAGGAGCCAAAGGAGGAGAGGCCCCAACGGAGGCCGTGCAGCTTGTCTGAGCATCGTGTTGGAGACTCTGCATTTATCTGGTTAATTTGACGGTTGTAGACAGACAGATAATTACAAGGAGAAGCATTAGCTTTGGGACATGATTTGCCCAGATTGACTGTCTAGAATAATCTAATTGTTCAAATCTTTATTTCACTTGCAGCTACAGTGAGTTATAGCTGGTTGTATATCACTGGGAGCAAATGCTTAGGGACATATAGTATAAATCTGGTTCAGTGCTAGAGGAGTTTTGTGTGTGTGTGTGTGTGTGTGTGTGTGTGTGTGTGTTTCATTTGTTTGTTTGTTTAGAGTTTTCTTTACGGAGTTGTATTTAGGAAAAATCCTACATAAAATGTCTAGGTCCCCAACGTGTTTCCATTCCAGATGTGTATTTTTGATGTTACCCATGCATTCAGTTATGTTTATTTAACACTACTACGTATGCTAACCTTCCCTTTTTTCCATTTCATTAGTGTGAGAAGATTACAGTCTACAATCATAGTCTTCGTAAAAAGGGAAAAAGGAAATTAGCTGGTTTTTTTCCTCCTCTTATTTAGTCATCTTCTCTGACTTCCTAAATTTCCCAAATTACCTCTGGGTGGTGTGCCCTCCAGGGGTGGTGGTTAGCGTTCTATTGATTTGGGAGTCCATTTCCTGCCAACTGGCCTTCTCACTGAAGTGCCGCATTGCCTTTTTTCAAAATTAACCCGCTTCGAGCAGGCTGGCTAAGAGCAGGGGACACAGTGCCTACTGCCTGCCTCACGTTAAACTCAGATCCACCGCAGCCCGGGTTCTCGGAGGTTAACGTGCGGCCTGGGCCTGCTGCTCTGAGGGTCGGAGAAAGCGCAGTGGAGAGCAGCAACAAAGTAACTCGGCAGCGTATTGTTCTCAGGTCAAAGGGATTTAAAACCTAAGGGAGCAACAAAAGCGGGAAGAGAAAGTGCTTTTTGTCACCCTGCCTAATTCTTTGCCCGAACTCCCCTCTACTTGGAAAGAGTGAAGAGCTTTATAAGGTTGGGGGAGAGAAAGAGCAAGGAAACATGGCTCCGTTCCACGTCAGGGCCAGCTATGTCTCGGTGGGTACGGGAGGGCTCTTGTGCACACTCACCCAGTTATAGGAAAGAGCCGTTTACAGGGAAAAGTGCGGCATGCTCAGAAAAGGCGAATCTTCCTTTTCTCCCAAACATAGAATGGCAGTTTGGGGGGAGGGGGGAGCGGTTGTTCCTTTTGACAGGACAATGGTAGCCGTGTTCTAAACCCCATTGTATTCTTACTCGAAATTACCTCCCTTAATAATAAAAGCCTTCCCGGTACAATGAGCACTGAATGGCACAGGCCTATGAAAGACTGTAGATTTCAGATTGTGGGGAGATCTGGGATTTAAATTCAAAGTTAGGTCATTAGAAAATAACCAATAACATGTTTCACTTGAATCTGTCTATTTCTGTCTGATTTTCCCCCTCCCCTACTCCCTAGAACAGTGTTTCTCAGACCTCACATGCATCAGGATCACCAGGAGGGCTAGTTAAAACACAGATTGTAGACCAGCCTGCGTGGCTCCGCGGTGGAGCATTGACCTATGAGCCAGGAGGTCCTGGTTTGATTCCTGGTCAGGGAACATGCCTGGGTTGTGTGGGTTTGATCCCCAGTGTGAGGCATGCAGGAGGTAGTCAATCAATAATTCTCTGTCATCATTGATGTCTCTCTCTCTCTCTCCCCCTCTTCCTTCCTGTCTGAAATCAATAAAAATATAGTATTAAAAAAAAAACAACCACACAGATTGCAGAGCCCTACCCTCCGCAATTTCTATTTTGGGAGAGCTGGAAGGGGCCTAAGAGATTGTATTTCTGGTGGGTTTTCAGCTGCTGCTGCTGCTGCTGGTTCGGGGCCCACCCTGGGAGAACCACAGGGGAGCAGGGCTGGTTTGGGTGTCTATAAAGCTGCCCTGATTTGTATCAAACCTGGCACAGAGCACAAAGGTGAGCGTTTGCCCAGCCATTTCCTCGTTGGACTTAACACAACGGCTGGTATTTGTTGGTCAGCTTGGTGAGTTCACATCCGGGTTCCAAATGCTGTAGGACAGAGGAGTGATTCTTCATCCACCTCGGGGTGGAGATGTGAAGGGAAAATGTGCAAGGGTTTTGAGAATGTAAAGCTAGGAATTGGCATGAAATTTCATTATAGGCCTTGTGCAATGACACAATTTTTCTTGCCCTAATTTTTCCTTCATAATTTTGAATTATTTGAATCTTCAAATAATTTATTCCTAAGGAGGGTTGGACTTGAGAATATTATGCTGCTCCTAGAATAAGCATAGTGATCTTTTATTCTTAAATGCCTCTTCAGTTAATAAGAAATCACTCTGCATCAGGTCTAAGAATTTTTTTTCTTTCTTCTTCTGGCTAACTGTCACACAGGCAGGCAGGGACTATGCCTCAGCCCAGCCTTACAGAAATGCAAACCATAGAGGTGTCCAATGACAAATCCAAACAGCAGGCTTGATCTCCTTTCTCCAAGGGACCGTGGATTGGGGGAGTCCAGTGCCTCACAAGCAGGGGAGCCTTCTCCCTGAGGGATGTGGGACCAGAGCGAGTGTGACAGGGAATTAGAAGGTGCAACGAGGAAACAGGAAACAGTGTGGTGGGCTAGAAGGGCGGAGGTTTTCCTCTGAGGCCAGCAGGTCCGATTTTCTAGCCAGAGCTGAGTTGGAGGATCGTGATTGGTGTTCGATTTCCTTGACTGAGTGTTTCTGGGAAGCGCAGGCTGACTAAGCTTATATGTGGGACATGGGCAGGGCCGCTGGGGTGGCCTTGGTTTCGTGGTTGCCTTCTAACTTTATCAGTAGTATCATAGGATGATAGGGATGGAAGGGGACTCAGAGGTCATCTCCTTTTTTTTTTTTTTTGAATATATATATATATATATATATATATATATTTTTATTGATTTCAGAGAGGAAGGAAGAGGGAGAGAGAGATAGAAGCATCATGATGAGAGAGAATCATTGACTGGCTGCACGCCCCCTACTGGGGATGGAGCCCACCACCTAGGCATGTGCCCTGACAGGGAATCCAGCCGTGGACTCCTGGTTCACAGGTTGATGCTTAACCACTGAGCCATGTCGGCTGGGCCAGAGGTCCTCTCTCTCATTCTGCCCCTTCTTCAGATCATTAGATCCAGCCAGAGTGTCGGAAGGAGGTGACTCAGTGGCGAACTGCACAGCCCGATGTGGTGACTGGTGATGGGTCCAGTGGAGGGAGAACTTCAGGATAAAGGGCCAGCACATCCCATTGCCTTATTTGTGGTGGTCGTGCCTTTGCGATCTGGCATGTGGAGGCAGGGGATTCAGGCTCTGAGAAAAGGAGGGCGTCATTGGATCTGGCAGCTGAACCATGAAACCGCCCTCCCTAGGATTCCATGGAGTTTGTAGGCTCCTTGGGAGGCCAGCCAACTTGCTGTCTGCTGCGGAGTGTGGGCGAGGAGGTGGGAGGAGAGCACTGGGTGATGAGAGTAGGAGGACAAAGAATCCATGAGGATGGAAAATTTGTGGGAGGGGGTGAAGAAAAAGCGAGTAGGACATAAGAGCCCCAATTTGAAACCCACGACTTATGAGACCCTGCCCTCCTCAGTAGACCAGGTGCTTGACGTGTTTTGTCACTTACTCGTTGCAGGCTGTGCTGGCCCTGCGCCTGTTGGTCCTCAGATGGAGCCCCCGCTCTGTGTCATAGAAAAGCCAGCTCGTAGATGTGTTTCTCAGGCTGCATCTGGGTGGTGTGCCCAGTGGAAGGCGCTGGTAGGACTGAAAGGGAAGGGGATGGGAGGAGTCAGAGAGGCACTCGCTTCCGCCTCTGCCTCAGGTGGCTGCTCTGGCGGCAGCTGCCAGACAAGCTCTCGGAGAGCCAGCTTCCTGAGGTGACCCTGAACTTCCATCCTTTCATCCCCTCTCTCGGTCTTCCACCCCGGGGTCATTGTGGCTTCCTTCCTCTCAGCCCCTGCTTCATCTGTGGAAATAATTCCCTGCATTAAGCTTTCCTATGATGAATGCTTAAAAGTGGTTTCTGTTTTTGTGTGTGTGCGGGTTAGATCCAGGTTATAATTCTTATTCCTAGTGAACAGATGAGTAAACCAAGGCTTATGTAGTTTAGGTCATCACAGCTAGCAAATGATGAAATTGATACTCAGAATGACACGACGTGGCCACTCAGACTGTTTGGAAAAATTAAGAAAAAGGAAGAAGAGAAATATTTTTTAATATGTAAAACAGTGGTAGTGGTGTGAAATCATTGTTTTACCTCAAGAAATTAGGTAGCCATGTGGTGTGTGCCCTGTGTTCTGGCTTCCTAAATCGTGGTGAATTAATTCAACTCAGGCACTGGTGGCTAGTCTTTTATTAGTCCTCATTTTCTTGGTTGATCATAAGGGATTACTTATTTCCACTCACCTAGCTTGCAGTTTGTGAAAATGTGTCCTGAGCCTCGCTTAGGAACTCAGGTTGCTATAGAAACCTTTGACTGCTGGTGAATGGATCACGAAGGCTTATTAATGAGAATTTCCCCATTCTACCTCTGGGCCCAGTCTGAGGGAAAATCCAAGCAAGGCTCATTAGTTTTTGTATTAGTCAGTGTTCTCCAGAGAAACGGAACCAATAGAATGCAATAGATAGAGAAAGAGGTTGACAGGTCAGCAATCTGGGGACCCAGGTGAGGGATGGTGCTCCAGCCTGGATGCCAGCAGGCTCAAGACCCAGGAAGTGTGACAGTTTCAGTTTGAGTTCTGAGATAGGACAAGGCAGCTCAGGCAGTCGGGCAGGAGTCCTCCTTAGGAAGGGGAGGGCTTTTTGTTCCAGCCAGGCTTTCAACTGATTAGATGAGGCCCACCTCTGTTAGGGAGGGCAGCCTGCTTTAATCAGTCTACTGATTCAAATGTTAACCACATCCAAAGACACCCTCACAGACACACTCTCCTTGACCAAGTGTCTGGGAACCCTGTGGCCCAGTCAAGTGGACATATGAAATTAACTATTACAGAATTTTTTTTTTTTTTCAGGCCTCTAAGGAGAGTGTATCCCTGAGCTGATTGCTGTCTGGTTCCTTCCATAGAAATCTGTCTTGAGCTGATGGTTATCAGAGAGCCACCTACTATTTGAAAGATAGAGGTTGGACCTCAAAGAGTGGTCCTTGGAGCACCAGCATCAATGACACTTAGGGAACTGTTAGAAATGCACATTCTTGGGCTTCACCCCAGACTGACAGGATCAGAAATTCTGAAGGTGGGGCCCAGCAAACAGGTGATTCTGATGCACACTCAAATTTGAAAGCCAGTGGCCTCGGTGATAGCAGTTATAAAGCCTCGATGGGTCAGCAAATGCATTCTTGGAGATGCGAGATTTTGCTAAGAGAATAAAAAATGAAATGTTTTATTGTGATGAAAATCCAAAAAAGTGAATATAACTATATTCTAGGCAACCTACATTATCACTTTATAAATAAATATGCCATAATATTTCCTTGTCCATAGTTTGTGTGGTATTTGCTTTTGTGTTGGTGTAATATAGAATTGCTGGTTAATGAGATGCATCTGTGCTAAGTGATGGAGAACTGAAGTGTTATATAGTATGACACTGTATGCTTGTCAGACACCAGAGACTTGCACCCTGGCGTCAGTGTCTATTTAAGTGTGATTCAGTTTCAGCAAACAATGTCATCTCCCACATTGGTTTATTGTTGATAATTGGAATTTTGTATGTGTTTAATAGTTAAACTTGTTTTGACTTTATTGTTGTTTGTATACATAAGCTTAAGGACCGTAAAACTGAAATTTAAATTTGCTTATATCTATGTAACATAATAATGAAAATAATGTAAATTAATTTTGGAGTCCATACAAACTTATTCCTTTTAAAAGCAATTTGTTTTTATATCAGTAAGTATGGGTGAATTTACACAGCAATATTTTTTAAATCTCAGCTATTTAACTCAACAATAGTTGAGGAGGTATTGCTACTTGAGGTCATTCATTGACCCAAACTGAGTGAGGCTTTATTTTGATTTTATCATTCTTTAAAAAGATTTTTTTAGATTGAGATACTAACATGCTTTCTGTCTCTCTGGATTTATCTATTATGGACATTTCATGTGAATGGAAGCATACAACATGTGGCCTTTTGTATCTGGCTTCTTTGAACTCACATAACGTTTTCAAGGTCCATCCATGCTGTAGCATGTATCAGAACGTCATTCCCTTTTTATTGCTGAGTAATATTCCTTTGAATGTGGATATACCACATTTTGTTTTATCCATTCACCAGTTGCTGAACATTTGGGTTCTTTCCACCTTTTGCCTATTGTGCATAATGCTGCTATGAATATTCTTGTATATGTTCTTTGTGTGAACATGCTTTTCATTCTTTTGGGTACATACCTAATTGCTGGGGTGTAAAATAACTTAATGTTTAACTTTTGAGTAACTGCCAAACTGTTTGGCACAGTGGCTGCTCCATTTTATATACAGCAGTGCACAAAGGTTTCAGTTTCTCTACATCTTCTTCAAATACTTATTATTGTCTCTCTTTTTAATTATAGCCATTCTAGTGGGGTTTATTTTTATTGTTTAAAGTGTTACAAATAGTAGTATATATGTCTCCCCTGGTGGGTTTTGTTGTTGTTTATTTTGAGAGAGAAATACTGATTTGTTTTTCCACTTATTTATGCATTCATTGGTTGACTCCTATATGTGCCCTGTAAGGATCGAACCTGTAACCTGGGTGTATCAGGATGACATTCTAATCACCTGGGCTACCTGGCCCGGGCTGTGAAGTGATTTTGATTTGCATTTTCCTCATGACTAATGATGCTGGGCACCTTTTCATGTGCTTTTGGCTCTATGTGTATCTTCTTTGGAGAAATGTCTTTTTAAATCTTTTGTATATTTTCATGTTAGGTGTTTTGAGCCTTGTGGTTTAATTTCCATACTACCCTCACACAATAGTGTAAATGGAAAGTATCATGCAGTTACCAAAGTATCTACTCTAAGATTGAAAAGGAACCTTCATCCATTTTCTGAAACCCTTACTCTTGTTGCATCAATCTGATATCATCAGTTCATTATGTTATTAGTTATTGAAGTTTTAATGCACAAACAAGACAGAAATATCTGTAAAATTAGAAAATTAAGCATAATATTTCCCTAAGTACTATATTTGGAAAAAATCTGTAATTTATTTCTAATTTATCTCCTAACTGCCTGGAAAAACGAGGCAGTTCAGGAAACCCCCCCCCCCCCAAAAAAAAAAAACAACACATGACACCAGACGGCTAAAATAAACATTTGGAAAAAATATCTTATTTGAAAAAGAGTGTTAGCTATACTGGGAGGAAAAGAAGCGGTCATTAATTTCAGCTCAGAGCTTCCTAGCAACACAAGTAAAAATAGAAACATATTTCTTATCCAAAAGTAAAAGGGAAGTACATTAGTTATCTATAAATAAAGGTCTTCCTGTTAACTAAAGTCTAAGAAGAATTACATTCGTTTCCTTATGTAAAAGTCACATTAACATAATCAGCAATATAGTTTGGCCCAGACTTGCTGAAGATGTTAAATCTTTTTCATGTGACTATTTCTCATATATGAGAAAAGGCAAGGACATACAGTCTGGTTGTATTTTTGGTAATTGCAAATTTGGTGTTTCCCAAGCATAAGTTAAATCATGGTGATCCTTAGTGCTGTTTACCAAATATTTCTGATTTTCCACATTTTTCAGACACATGGTAAGACTGCACTTCTCTGTCCCCTTAAATTAGACGAAGCTATGTGACATGCATGGTCAGTGAAATGTGAGCATCAACAACACAAGGAACTTCCAGGTGGGAGCTTTAAACGCGAGCGTACCTTTTGCCACAACACTTACATATTGCTGTGGTCTTTGAGGCTGCTCAACAACGGATTCTAGGACATGACACGTAAATCACAAGCAACCAGAGGAAAACAGATAATCTGGGCTTCATAAAAATTGGTGCTCCTTAGAACGCTGTCAAGAAAGTACTAAGACACCCCAAAATGGGAAGAAATGTTTTCAAATCATATATCTGATTTGTTTTCAGAATGTATAAAGAACTCTGACACCTCAAAATAAAAGACATATAGACTCAAAATTGAAATTATGATTATTTATTCTAAGAAAATAATTTGGGAAGTGGGCAATGATGAATAGTAATATGATAATGAATACTGTTTAAGCTCATGGTTAGTACTTCATGTGTATTACCTCATTGAAAAGCTAGGCACCACTCTTGTCCCATTTAACAGATGAGAAACCTGAGGTTAAGGGACTTGTCCGATGTCACTTACAATGTCAGGAGCGCCTGGGACTCAACCCAAAGCAATCCAACTCCCAAGTCCTGAATTTTAATCATTATGAGGTGAGAGCAAAATTTAGAAACAATGAAAATGTTCAACAATAGGAATTTGGAAAACCAAAACTAATTTATTTTTATTTAAAAAATATATGTATTTTATTGATTTTTTACAGAGAGGAAGGGAGAGAGATAGAGAGCCAGAAATATTGATGAGAGAGAAACATCGACCAGTTGCCTCTTGCACATCCCCCACCGGGGATGTGCCCGCAACAAAGGCACATGCCCTTGACCGGAATCGAACCTGGGACCCCTCAGTCCGCATACCGACGCTCTATCACTGAGCCAAACTGGTTTCGGCCAAAACCAATTTATTAACAATAGAAACTATTCACAATATATTGTTGAGTGAGAAAAATCGGGAAATACGATAGTATGCCAGATAGCAAGTGAACATGTGTGCCTCGGCGTGTTTGTGTTGTGTGTATGTGTCTGTGTTCAGGGAGAGGATTCACACATTGAAAAGGGCCTAGAAGCAGTGCTTCCCAACTTTCCCTGAATCTCAGAATCCCTGGAGGCACCTTTAAAAAATACCGATGGCAGGACAATGAAATCAGAACCTCTGGGGGTGTGTCCCAGGCTTCACGCCTTAAAAAGCTTCCAGGTTATTGTCCTGTGCTGCCTAGGATGTGGGCCAGGAGCGTAGCGGGAGTTCACCTGGGTGCTGAGTGGTTGTCTGAGTAGAATGGGAGTCTGCTCTTTTTAAAAAATTTTCTGTAACTCCCCCCCCCCCCATAATGAGGCTATTGCTTTTGCAATGAAAATTCTTTTTAATCAAAATAAATTTGATTCAGCTGAAACTGGTTTGGCTCAGTGAATAGAGCGTCGGCCTGTGGACTGAAAGGTACCGGGTTCGATTCCTGTCAAGGGCATGTACCTTGGTTGCGGGCACATCCCCCAGTAGGAGGTATGCAAGAGGCAGCTGATCGATGTTTCTAACTCTCTATCTCTCTCCCTTCCTCTCTGTAAAAAAAAAATCAATAAAATATATTTAATAAATAAGTAAATAAATAAATAAATTTGATTCAGTGGTTAGGAAATGAAAAGTCCCTTTCTTTTACTTTCCCTTACTTGTATGTATCTTAGAATTTGCTCTTTTATGTTCTAGCACATAACTAAAACATATAGTGTGTGTCTGCATATGTGTGTGTCTCCATGTGCTTTGGTGTGAAGTTGTGTTTTTCCATTGAACTTCAAGGGAAGTAAGAGGTGGAGTTGAGTCGATTCCCTTGGGGAGCCAACCTATGTCACAGATGCCTGGGGGACCAAGCCACGTCCTGGTTCCCCCACAGTTTGGGGTAGTTAACCCTTGACCTGCTTAGTTCCCCCACAAGAGCCACTCCTGCCAGTTCCTCCAGCCCCTGAGAGTGACCCGGCATTCCAGTGTGCCCGGGACCTTCCTGGCTTCAGGAAGCCCCTCAGCCTTGGACAAACAGGATGGCCGGTCACTCCATTCCTTCTCCGCCGGGCCCTGTCATCCGTGGTTCCTCCCTCTCCCTCGGTCTCTCCCTGGACCCCAGCACTGCCGCCCTCCAGGGGAGCTCTGCTGTTCATACCCACCTACCCCAACCTGGGGAGGGCAGGGTAAGGCGAACCTCACCAGCATTTGCTCCAGGGCTAACGTACAAATCAAAACTCCTCTTTTTCCATTTGCCTTTTGTTTGAAAGGAGGAGGAGGTCTCCAAGCCCAGCAGTACCAGAATGTACTCTCTTTGATTTTGCTCTGGGCTGTCCTTAATGGCCTTGAACATGCTCAATTTTCTAATCTATGGAAGAGCTAAGGCATTCTTGCTGAGTAGTACATTTATTTAATATTCCTGAGTCATAATATATTTCTCGAGGGTATGTGAGAGGCTCACTGGGCAGTTCTTCATTGTTACTTATCTTAGGTAGGGTTTTATAAAAAGCTGGCTTAGATTTTGATTACATAACTTTAAAAATAGAATCCATCAAAATAATCTATTTCTCCCCATCACTCTCTCTTTCTAAATTGCTGTTTGATCTTGTCATACGCTGCTAAACAATGGCACCTGTTTCAGATTGCACATCACTATTTTTACATAGTTTGAATAATATAGCAAACCTTACTTGAAATGCACATAGTATATCAAACCCTATTGGTTACTCATAACATTTGCAGTGTAACATATATATCTCTTTTTCTTAAACTCAGTGTATCAAAAGTTTCCCAATTTATTTGCATCTTTACCCGTAAGTTCTCACTAAATAATGGAACACATGACCCAAATCAGTTAAACCAAAGTGTCTTTGATGTATAAAAAATGTAAGGACCAAAGCAATTAGATGTAGATTGTCAGGTAGAACTGAAGATTCAAGGCCAAGATTGTGTTAGGCTGTATGTGGTTTTTATAGACATGGAGACTGGACATTATCATTTACCAAAAGTTGGTAACTTACCCTCCTTCTGCTATAGTTGTTCATTTAGGAAAAACTGATTTTATTAGGCAACATTTTCCCCAGACTCTGTAATTTACATTGCAACAATAATAGTTTTTTAGTGTAAATAGCATACTAATTACACTTATTAAAATCCTTACCTGAGGATATTTTTTTCATTGATTTTTAGAGAGAGTGGAAGGGAGGGAGGAGAAAAAGAGAAATATCAAGATGAGAGAGACATATCAATTGGCTGCCTCCCGCAAGTGCTTCCACCGGAGCTGGGGATTGAACCTGAAACCCAGGCACGTGCCCTTGACCAGAAATTGAACCCGCAGGTTCAAGCTCTAACCACTACACCAGCCAGCAGCCTCTTGGATATTCTCATTAAACTCCTCCTGGGGGCAGACTCTCCCCTCCACTACCCCCTCCTCCCCAGCGCCACCCCACCGAGAATCATTGGTCCTGGACCCAGAAAAGAGTAACTATAATTGTCTTAAGGTTAGCCAAGGTCACAGGTCACCTTGATCTTCCTCCAGGAATGGAGCTGACACACTGAGCCAAGCTGTGAGGAAACGGGTGGGGACTGCCTGTTACTGATGTGGGCAGCCTCCTGGGGGGTGGCGGGCTGGTTGGCTTGTCCAGAAGAAGCTGAGCTCAAGCTGTTGGTCCTGAATTCTTGCAAAACCAGGTGTCGCTTTCTGTGGGTGTGCGATCCAGATGACTTAGAGATAAGAGCCAGGTAGGAGAGGCCATGCAGAATTCTGGTTTCAGAACTGCACTGGGGAGTCTGCTCTCCTGAGAGGCTGGGCCCTGGGTTTCCCCGGAGGATGGAACAGGTGTCCCATACATGGTGATGCGGAAACACTGAGGTCTGCCTCACGGCAGAGCAGGGAAGAAGGGAAAGAATTGGGTGCCAGTGAAACCCACTTGCTGCCCTTTCAGAATCTTGTTTTGAAGTGCCATCTCGGTTTCAGCAACATGCTTGCACTTGAAGAAGGAAAACGTTGGACGGAGCTGGTGTTTTCGAGTGTGAACTTGCTCTGGCATCCAGTGTAATTTTTTTTGGCTACGTAACCACCATTCTTCCCATCTGCTCCCCCAAGCAAGTCTCTGTGAAAGAGGCGTTCCAGCTGGGCGATCTTAGCTGCCTTGTTAAAGATGGGCTCCGGGTGGGAGAGGGAAGGGAGAAGTTGCAGGGACTCTCACCCATGATCAGGAACCGAGGAGACAGCAACTGTGCACTTGCGACCAAAGAGGTCATGGCACCGTCGACGCCTTTACTCCTCTTGGGGGACTTAGGGATCCGGGCCACTGACTCCGTCTTTCCAGGTGGGAAGATACTCTCAAGGGAGGCCCCTTGGAAGGTGCAGTAAGGATTCTCTGGGTCTTATTCAGGGCCTTGGTAAAATCCCAGTCATCCTCTGTGAGCTAGTGTCTGACC